>NC_136497.1:43148100-43748100 GCF_053919585.1 Euprymna scolopes | reverse complement strand
CAATAATCGATGCATGTTTACGGAAATGATCAATTAGGAACACATATTACACACAACAACGTTCCTATGTCACTAATCCGATTGCATCGTTTGCATGGGGTGGTGGTGACGGTTCTTAACGAAACTAACTGACGACCTGGGTGTTCCAAGTTCGAATCAAGTTCATTCCACAAAAATCACCCTCACTTAAGGTGTTGGCAACCTTTTTCTGGTCCCTCCTGTGAGTACCCCATGTCTTTCTAGAAAAAATTCTGACTAGAAATATTATTGTGAAACTTTGGATTCATACTATATGATGATAATGATGGTTATTACGTTCTGAAAGGCTAATTACAATAATTTTTATCAGTAAACTAAACAGAATATATTTATGCACAGATCAAAATAATTCCGTTTATAAATAATATTTCTAAGTACTGCTTGTTTTCCTAATAGTTAAACTTCCGCTTGTTTTTCCTACTTTTAAAAATTCTTTTATGTTTCTTTTATTTGAACTCAAAATCGAATAAGCATTAAACTGTCATATATGTTCTGATAATATACATTATTCTTTCTTCCTCTGTCAGATACGGATTAATCCTTCTAAACTGCGACACTTTTTTGTCCTCTTTATGAGATGATTGATCTCTACCACATAAAAACCAGGATTCGTAATCTTAAAAAAGTATCACACATTTATTAGAACAAAAAAAGTGGAAACTCGATCGATGTCTGTACAACGCACAAACGTTATCTTCTTTTTCATTCACGTGAATTTTGTTCCGATCTTCTTCAATGAAAAACAAACGTTATTAGTTCATCTCCTTCGTAACAAAAATGTCTGTTATAGTTATACAAGACAAACAATAATCCCGACTTTATAAAGAAAATATATTAGACTATGGTATCCCCGAAGTGAGGTCTGCCACTGTGGGTCATGAATAGATATCGCTCGCTTAGTTTTCCCCAGAATTTAATTTATTTTTATTATAGAAGTGATACTAATAATTTACATGGATTTTATTGTAAACAAATGTATGCAAGAGTAAATTTAATATGTGTTGATGACAAATTTTTAATATCCATTTTTACGGTGATTTTTTTATAATCATATTGCCCTATTTACGGTGATTTTTGTATAATCATATTGCCCTATTTACACTATTATTCATTTTCAAGACACGTAAAGTTCCTAATAAATTTTGTACATTTTAATACAATAATGAATAATAACATTCACTGTCTTTATTTGATTGAATGCTGAGTATCCACTTGCGACTCTAAGCATATTTTTACCTTAAGGAATACAGTTTTGGGGCAGATATCAGATGTCAAATCAAATTACCCATTTTACCCCGGTTTTACCTATTCGTTCATATTATAAACAACACAGTGCACTATTTAGAATATAGTGAACTTAAAATTTTCCTTTACTTTTCAAAATAAATTTTACACTTCCCATTTTTCAAACCTCTTTCTCTTTTCTTTTGTTTGTAAATTTTCAAAAGGAATTAACGTTAAAGTACTGCATCTGTTCTGCTACTATGATTAATCTTTTATCTTTTCAGCCAGTTGAATGGAAGACTGCGACAGTTTTTATTTTCGTTCTAATCCGATATGCTAATTTTTAACTGATGGAGTTTTCCCACATTAAAACTCGGAAATTTCTGTCTAAATATAACATACGTTTATTACAAGAAAAACAAAATAAATAAAGTAATTTTTTTCTTCGCGGAGCATCTAAATCTTTTGTTGTTTTTTTTTATTAATTCCATATAGATTTACTTCATTTTGTCACGAACAATTTAAAAGAATATTAACAACAAAATAATATATATATATATATATATAATAAGGTAAGTATAACAATTCGTACAAAACTAAAAGAACTGCCAAATTTAACCTTAAACGTAGTTTAGAATTAAAGAAAAATCATAAAACTATTCAGTTATTATTGTTTGTGAGTGTCTATAACATTTTAGGTTTGCTTTTATGATTAAAACAAATTGAACCAGTCTTTTTATGAAAGGCAGTTGCTAAAACGATCATCCCTTTTCCGTTAGTTGGACAAATGAGTGTTACTAAACTGTAGTTTTAATTTGTTCATAAGAATAATACGTAGACATTTATAGATGGTAATTCACTATTACATTAATCGTATTAAAGGTTATTTTTCATTCTCCTTTTTCAAATATGATACAGCCAAATCTTCCAATTAGCTCTGAAAAGGTTTAATATTTCATTTTTTATTCATTTAAATACTCTACTATTGATTTTTATCAGCTAAGTACTTTATCTTTTTAATCGGTCATCACCAAGGCATGTACCATGCTACTACTTAAAAATAATATTCACCCTGACGGACATTCATTAAAATTATATATTATTATTAACAATTAGCAATTAACTTATTGTGGAGAAATGCGTGACTTACCTGGATAGACCACGTGCGGGTCGGTCACCAAAAATAAATAAAGAGAAAGAAAAGAAACGGTCAAGACTCTTATTTATAAAGTAGTGATCACGTGAGTTGGAAGAATATGCAAATAGAGGTGAACGATTTTGCGATATAAAAAGCCTGTGTTGTTAAGAGGAGGGGCAGACTGTTGGCAGAAGTCAGTGCTGTCAGACGTGCTTTAGAGTTTTGTTATTATATGCTGTGTTCGCTTGTTGGGAGAGAGAAAAGAGAAGAGGAGGAACCAAGAAGACATTCTGCAGATACTTGACTTTGTGTTGGTTTTAAGCTATTTCGGCGCTTGGTGTGCGGTTACTAACAATGGACAGATTCGACATTCGCTTAATACCCGAGTTCGACGGATCTACCACTGGACCGGCTGTCGTTGAATGGATTGAAAAGGCAGAGAAAATCTGTAAACTGTGCAAAATTAAAGAACCAGCCACAGTTATCCCTTTGAGGCTAACCGGAGGGGCCTATGCAGTCTACCAACAACTCGGGGATGAACCAGACTGGGATGAAATCAAGCAGAGCCTGTATACAGCGTTTGGTACAGATCCATTTGTTGCGTGGCAACAGTTCACGAGCCGGACACTTCAACCCAAGGAAACAGTCGACGTGTACCTAGCCGACCTGCGAAAATTCTCTGTACCGTTTGGTGGGGTCAACGATAAAATATTAAGCTGTGCTTTTTTGGTAGGCCTACCAGAGGAGGTCAGTAAACTGTTGCGGGCATCATCAAGAATCGATGAATTGTCAACTGATGAGTTATTGGCCCGAGCTCGAAACATCTGTAAGGAACAGGAACCAATTGCAGCAGCAGCTCGTTTTCGACATGGAGGCAATGTGGACTCTCTTCCAGATAGTAATAAGCATGCCACCCCAGTGTGCTATAAATGTGGGGAGGCCAATCATTTTGCTAAAGAGTGCCGGAGTGATAGGAGAGGTGTATATCCACAATCAAAGAGACCAGTGCAATGCTATCGCTGCAATAAGTTTGGGCACATATCTCGCAACTGTTCGGGAAACGAAGTTGGGGGCAAGGTACTATCGCTACCCTTGCCCCCTGCCAACCAATAAACACAGGATTGCCTGTCATTAGCGTTAAACTTGATGATGTGCAGTGTTTAGCACTTATAGACACGGGGTGTTCCCGGTCTATAGTTAGTGCCCATTGCTGTCCGGTGTGGCGGAGGAACCCAGTCGGCGTTATGACCATCAATGGCTTATCACGGGTATGTTGTGGTGAAGGGACAGTCACAATCTGCACTGAGAAGGGTGACACAGCTAAAGTTGACGTTCTGGTGATGCAGGAGAAACCCCTTGGCTACGACATGTTGCTTGGAATTGATGCAATACAAGCACTAGGAGGCGTTACAATCACAGCAGCTAGAGGTATCAGGCTTGGAGAAGGGAAAGACGTCTGTGCAGCCATGTCGATTGAAGAAAAGGACTTCTGTGCTACATTTGATGACAACGAAAGGGTGTGGACTGCAAAGTGGAAATGGGCCATGGACCAGGAACCAGATCGGCTGTGCAACACGATTCCAGAGTATGCAGTTTCTACCAAGAATAGGGCCGCATATGAAGAAGAACTTCAGATGTGGATTGACAACGGTTGGTTAATACCATACCCACAGGAACGTCTGGGACCACCCAAGGGATTAATTCCGCTCATGGCTGTTGAACAACCTACCAAAGAAAAAATTCGTCCCGTAATGGATTACCGAGAGTTGAATCGGCATGTTGATGCGTTTACCGGAAACGCAGATGTGTGCGCTGCTAAACTGAGAGAGTGGCGTCAAAAAGGGAGCAATGTAGCACTTCTGGATCTAAAGAGGGCCTACCTGCAGATACGTGTCCATGAGTCATTATGGCCGTTTCAGACAGTACTACTCAAGGGAAAACTATATTGTTTGACACGTTTGGGTTTTGGCCTAAACGTAGCACCCTTGATTATGACAACCATTATTAAAACTGTTTTGATGCAGGATGAGACCACAGCAAAAGCTGCTTCAGCCTACATAGATGACATCTATGTTAATGAGGACATAATGTCTGCGGATGCAGTTCGAATAAAACTGAAAGCGTTTGGGTTAATAAGCAAAGACCCTAAGCGCCTAAAGGATGGAGTGCCCGTGCTAGGCCTTGAGGTCTGGGAGGAGGGCAATACGTTGCGATGGAAACGAGGGAGCCCACTTCCAAAGTTACCCAATGTATTAACAAGACGTACTGTGTTTTCTATCTGTGGTAAATTGGTAGGACATCTACCTGTCTGTGGATGGCTCCGATCGGCAACAGGAGTGGTGAAAAGACGAGTGACTACAGTAACAAAAGGATGGGACGATGTTGCGGATGATGATTCTCTCCAACAAATGATGGCTGAAATGTTGTCCAGAGTGCATAGGAATGACCCTGCCCGGGGTGAGTGGCAAGTGTCTGGAAACGAACTAAATGCATGGGTTGACACAAGTTCGTTGGCTACAGGTGTCGTGTTGGAGCAACTAGGTGTTGTTGTGGAAGATGCATGCTGGCTTCGTCCGAAAAATGATGCCCAACATATAAATTTGGCAGAACTTGATGCCACGTTAAAAGGTCTTAATCTCGCATTGCAATGGCAGACTAATGTTGTGCATCTCCACACTGACTCATTGTGTGTTTACCATTGGTTAACCGACACCTTGACTGGAAAGGCTCGAGTTAAGACTAGAGCTGCAAGTGAAATGCTAGTACGAAGGAGACTAGCAATAATTAAGCGTCTAGTTGACGAATACAGCTTGCAGGTAGACATTACGTTAGTCTCGTCGATGCAGAATTTGGCTGATAGCTTGACTCGAGTACCAAAGAGGTGGATCGATGCAATGAGGCAGGGATCCGATCTTCAACAACAAACATGCGCGATTGTAACGGATCAATTAACACGTGACCAGATCCGTATGATACACCAGCAGATTGGACATCCTGGAATTCAGAGGACTGCATATTTTGTCCGAAGAGTATGCCATGCAACTACAAAAGCATCAGTGAAAGCAGCCATACGTTCGTGTGAAGAGTGTCAGAGAATTGATCCGCCACCATCCCAATGGCAAAAAGGGAAGCTCGAGGTGGAGGGCAACTGGCAGCGAGTAGGGATGGACATAACACATTATGGGGACAAACATTTTTTGACCACGACGGATTGTGGCCCGACGCGTTTCACAATATGGCGCCTGTTGACACGACAGGATGCAGCCAGCATTATACAACAGTTGAGAGCCGTCTTTTTTGAACGTGGTGCCCCGATTGAAATTCTGACTGATAATGCCGCCACATTTCGATGTCAAGAATTTCAGAAATTCGTGCACGAATGGGGGATTAAAATGCATTATCGGTGTGCATATTATCCCGAGGGTAATGGTATAGCAGAACGGTGTCACCGCACCATCAAAAGAATTGCAGCCAGGACGCAGTGCTCTATTCCAGAAGCTGTGTACTGGTATAATATAACACCCAAGGACAATGCAACACCAGCAACTGCACCAGCCAATGGGATTTACCAATATGAACAGCGTGTGAAAGGAGTTGATGCCATACCATCAGTGGTGAGTGTTGTCAATACACCATATCAGGTGGGAGACCTTGTTTGGATAAAACCCCCAAATGCTGGGTGCACTACGAAATTTTTCCGGGGAAAAATAGACGAAATCATAAGTCCTCAGACCATGTTGATTGGTGGCATACCACGTCACGTAAAAGATATCCGCCCTTGTTATACCTCTTCTGATTCTGAGGACGATGAGGAGGATCACACACCGTTCAGAGATGATCCTGATCACTTACTGCCCCTTCAGGTGAGCATAGAAACACCACCAACAGAACCAGATGAGGGAATGATGGGACATACTGATGACAATAGTGAGGAGAGCGATGGACACAAGGAAGTAATGCCTCATCGAAATACTCGACAGAGACGAATACTGCCCACCCCCCGTGATTGCGAAACCCCGCGAGAAGGGATGATGGAGCATACCGAGGAGATGACGCCTCCGATTCTTCGGAGAAGTACCCGACAAAGACGGATACTGCCCCCCTGCCCTGATTGTGAGACACCGCCTATGGAACCACGAGACGGGATAATGGAACAGACTGGTAGTAATGATGGTGGTAATGAAGAAAACAGCAATGAGGAAGTGCTGCCCCCAATTCTTCGAAGGAGTACCCGCCAACGACGATTGCCCGCATGTCCTGTTTGTGATCATGAGATCAGGGGGGAGTGTGGAGAAATGCGTGACTTACCTGGATAGACCACGTGCGGGTCGGTCACCAAAAATAAATAAAGAGAAAGAAAAGAAATGGTCAAGACTCTTATTTATAGAGTAGTGATCACGTGAGTTGGAAGAATATGCAAATAGAGGTGAACGATTTTGCGATATAAAAAGCCTGTGTTGTTAAGAGGAGGGGCAGACTGTTGGCAGAAGTCAGTGCTGTCAGACGTGCTTTAGAGTTTTGTTATTATATGCTGTGTTCGCTTGTTGGGAGAGAGAAAAGAGAAGAGGAGGAACCAAGAAGACATTCTGCAGATACTTGACTTTGTGTTGGTTTTACTTATAAAGATTGGTATAGAGAGCACCACAGAATTTCAAAAGTCTCTCATTATTATTATTATTATTATTATTATTATTATTATTATTATTATTATTTCTTTTGTTACATCTTGTGTCTTGTGTCTTGTTGTTATTGTCGATTTTATGTTGATAGGCAGATCATAGCAAATGACCATAGGCTATCAACATCTTCTTTTCTCGAACCTCCAGTGCTTTCCGCAAGAGTCTGGCGGTTCCCAACAACACAGTTTTCTGAAGGACTACAACAGCTCAATAGATTCCAATTTACTCAACCCACTTATCAAATCGCTTTGTCACACTCCCTCGATCTCCCATCACAACAGGTACAACTTCTACGCCTTCAACGGCTTTAGTATGTTTATATTCCTTTTACTTTCGACCTTCTCCTTTACTTTCTATTTTATATTCACACCATTTGGTACTGCTATATCAACGATTATTGCTCTGTATTCCCTCTTTCTAAGAATATTAAATGTGGTATGTTTGCTTCAATCAAATTGTCGCATTGTATATTCAAATCCCACAATAGTTTCACACTATCACTCTCCACCACCGGCGGTCTGGAACTTGCTCATACCATTTTCACTATATTCCAACACTCTTTGCTTTCATATATCCCAATGGATTTTTATCATATAATTGTCATGACTTCTCTTGGAGTCCTTTTGAGTTAACTTCTAACAACTACTGATTAGGTGTTGCATATTCTCACTTTTCTGCCTACACAGTCGACACAGGAGACTTTCATCCGTTTTATCACTGAGATACTTCAGATAATTTGTAACTTCTTTTCTCTCTATTAGTTCGCTTGCAATTTTTCAATTATAACACACTCTTTATAAGCCTTTACTTACAGTTGAAAAAGTAATCTTTTAGACTATTTTTAAAATCTATCTTTATACAGCTTTTTCTCCTCGTTCTGCTTCCTTTCTTTTAAAATATAACCTATCGACATCACTCTTTGGGTGAAAAGTTCCATGCATTCTCATTGTTTTTCTTGTCTTTCTGTCCATATCTTTTAGTTCATTTTCTCTCGATTTAATAATGCTCGCCCCATATAAAAATATTGCAAATGCCCATGTGTGGTCAGGATTTTGTTTTTCTCGTACAATCTTGACTTAAGAACCGACCGTAGTTCTCTCTTGTATTTTTTCCTATCGCTCATTTTATTTATTTATTTATTATTTTATATTTTATCTTATTCCACACTTATAAAAATAGCTGCATTCTCCAACCATTTTATCATTTACTGATTTACTTTCCTAATTTTTATTCCTAATTTAATTTAAAGGCAATATATTTTTTCATGTCAAATTTAATAGCTATGCTATTACTGAACATGTGAACAGTACTCACAAGCATATTTAGATTGTCTTCATTCTTTGCATAAAATCCCATAAATGGTTTACCCGATACTACTTCTTTCTCCGTCGATAACTCGCATTTACCTTTCGTAATATGAAAGCCATAAATAGCAACGGCGATTAGGTGACACCATAAAAATCCCACTTGTCTTATGAACTTTTCCCAAAATTTTCTCCGTTTTATGTTAATGAAGCCTTCCATTTTTTCAGACTTCTTTCCAAGAAATCGCACACATTTACCTGTTTTACAAGTATTTTAATAGTGGATGCTCCGAAGAACTACGAGCCATCCTACCCCATCGACGTAGTTTCCTCCTGATAAATCCGACAAGCATCAAATCCCCACCCCTACACAGTAGAGATCTCTAGATGTAAGAAAGCCTTCTACTCTAATAGTTTCTTCCCTTGCTAAACTTTGGAATTCCCTTCCGTGTTCTTGCTCCCCAATTGTATTGACATACAGAAGTTCAAGTGTAATTTAAACAGACATCTTGCTGCTCAACTCCCTACATAGTATTCCTTGAACTTATGCCCCCGATAGTAGCCCCCTACTACAAAGTGTCACTGTGCCTTGTTTGAGGTGAAAATGTAATAAAAAAACACCCAGCTATTTGGAACCTAATTATACGCTTTGAAATAATCTAACCATGAGATGAAATCAAAAATTCCTTTCATTTCCAGTTACTTTCAACACTTCATTATCAGTTTCGTTATCAATACACATTACGTTGTACTTTGCGGTCTCTCCATTTTTAGACTTTTCAGCCATATTTTCCAATTCATTCTTTGTTCTTTTCATCATTAATCTGCAGGTACCTTTCCTTTGTCGTGTCATCTCCCAATACTTCTACGTTAACCTGCCCTTTTATGGGCTCCAATTATAGTCGTTTTAACCATTTATTTTCCATATTGGTCTTTCATGATTGCACGCGCGTTGTTCTTTTAATTCAAACGGTCTACGTTTTCTCCATTCTCTAAATATTCGTAGTCTATTCCCATTGATAGTCTTTCTATTTTCATTATAAGGATTATTTCTGAAAAAAGCACGAGACCTTATTAGTCTCTTTACTCCAGTTCATTCCAGCAGTTTTATGCTGACGACCGGGTTCTCAGCGATGTGTCAACATACACTTGCGTTAGCCCTTCATTTAAGTTACAGTCCGAATCACGTCGTTAATCTCAATATTTTGATTTGACATTTGATTCATAAGAAGTTTAGTGAATTTTAGGTTACACCATCATAGGTGTATTTTTAGAGACATCGTTTTCCTTTTCCTAGATGGCCGGTCTTCTGGTTTCAAGGCGCTAGTTATTCGCCTGATGATCCCCTCATATAAGTAAAACAGATACGTCGTCCTTAGTGACTTAACTATACGACAAGCTCAGGAGTTAGACTAGGTTGCCAGTAGCTATAGATTTGAAAATACCTTGGCAGCTTATTTATAAAAGAGTAGAAGCTCGACTGCTTCCCCCTCAGCAATACAGTAACTATTAGGTTTTCTTCTTATTACTATTTTTATACTTATTATTACTATTATTATTGTTGTTATCAGTATTATTTTTTCTACTGCTATTATTACTATTATTCGCATTAATACATTATTATTACTATTATTATGACCAGTATTATTACGGTTATTATAATGATCTTATATGTAAGAATTATCTTGTCTAATTCTAAGTTTGCCCTATTAATGCGATATTTAAATCTGTTTTTACTGAAAGGGTCTGATCTCAGGTGTTAAAAGCAAAATATGGTTTCCAATTAATGTTACTATCTTTAAAAAAATCCTTTCTTTTTAGACCGATAGTTATTACACTTTGGAAGCTACAATATTTCTTTGAACGGTGCCATGTTGAAAAAAATCATATTAACTTAAATTAGCAAACGCTCACATTGTTTCAAATAATTTACTTGTTGGTCAAGTGTATTTCATGTTTTGAGGCTATCCTGTTGGCTATAATAACTATTTGCTGATAGTTCCTTATTCTTTTCGTAAATCTACTATTTACATGTCATCAATTTGAAATAATTCTCGTTTACGTGATCGTAAAACTGACATATTGTAATTGTTAAAAGAATAACGAAAAATATACAGGTGATTTACTACTTATTTATGTATATGCAATGTTAAACAGATAATTTATATTTAATACAAGTTTGGATTAATAACAATAAATAAACATTAAGATGAGAGACGGCATAGCTCTGGTTGACAACGTAAGAATGTTTCAAAGTCGTATCTTAGTATTTTCTATATTGTATAAAGCATTCACAAATTTATGAACTTGAAAATGTTGATAATTTTTAAAAAAATCTATTTATCTGATAAGGCTGAAATTTTGTAAGGTATTTATCGTTATCAAGGAACATCTTATCTATATATCAACTCTTGAAAAGTCCAAACTTGAAATCCTTAAAAAATTTCGAACCACTAAATTTATAAAGGTCAAGCTCATATGCACCCATCGTGAATCTCTATGATAAACAAAACCAAAATTATTGTCAAAAGTGTGACATTTACGTGATCTTGAAATTAACCACTGATGCAAAATATTTAAAAATTAAATAAGTCCGCATTTTAAGCATGATTGATATTTTGGTCAAGTTTGATGACCATTAGTCAAACGATATGAACCCAAGCTTATACCCAAATAAAGACCCAAACAAAATGTAATGACAGAAAAACTTAACCAAGAAAAATAACATTGGCTTTAGAAGGAGCCACTCAAACAAACAAAAAACAAAATAAGCTTCGTTTTGACGGAGTTGCTGATACGTCGAAAAAAATAATGATCGCTTTGAAGCAACCAAGGAAACGACGAATTAATAATAACACAAAAACATACGTAACCGCTCCTTAAAGCAAACATACTTTGAAAACCAGACTGAGAGAGAGAGAGAGAGAGAGAGAGAGAGAGAGAGAGAGAGAGAGAGAGAGAGAGAGAGAGAGAGAGAACTAAAAAGAGATCGTGGATAGAGTGAGAGAGGAAGAAAGAGAAGGAAGGAGAAAGATAAGACGAGGAAGAGAACAAACTCCGTAATCGCCGTTGTCTGAGAGCATAAAAACGTAGTGACTTCAAGTTACTTATAAAAAAAGATATTGCTAGCTATTGATTATCTTCAAATTTTCAAACATCGAATCATTTCTTTCTGATAGTTTTATAAAAGAAGTTATTCACGGGTAAAAATCTTAAGCATATAGTATAAAACTTGCTCTTTCTCGTGGATCTACTCTGAATCCAACCTTCTTATAGATTTTCGTCAATTATCTTCAGGATGCAGAGGTAATTCGTTTACATCTGTGTTGATGATACAACAATATACGAAGGGCATTGGTGATCTTGCTGAGTCTCCTTTTGCGAGCTGGAGCACGTGGAAAATAGCTTGTTATTTTAACACTTTGAAAATCAACCTTCTCTCATTCAAAGCCAATGATGAGATTCATTATTGGTTGCAGTACTTTTTCCTGCCTTCATAGACTTCAAAATCGACTTAGAAATTGTCTTCTCTTCCCTACGGACTATTTCTCAAAGAAGAATCGTTACGAGTCTTTCTCCACTCTATTTTTATTTTCATCACAAGTGCTCGACTGAGCTATAATCTCTGGTCCTCCGCTGTAAAACGGCTAGTCCTCTAGTTACACCCACTGAATTTCTTCTTATTCTTGTGTATACTTTTAGCTAAATGGAATTTATAGGAACAGGCGATTTTTCCTAGATCTTCACATTTGCTAACTACAATTTGGCCGTTTTCGAGTAAAATGTCAGTAAATATATTATCTTGAGGAAGGAAACTTGAAATTGACAACTCTTTAATTGCATATTATCAAGTATTGGTTATTTTGAGTAAAGCTTGGTTAGGTATTCATCATGTTGTTTCATCAAGACGGAACTATATACTACAGAGTTGTATATAGTTCTGTACAATCAATATAGGTATGATCAATTTACCGAGAGAAACATGTGCAAAGTCCCATGTCTACGCTGAAGAACCAGACAAAATAGACATTTGATGCTTTATTGCCAAAATACAGCCTAATTTAATAGGCCGTGTTATGAAAATTAAACCTCAGATAACGCCATATGCGCACGAGCTGCATGTCCTATTCCCGAAATCATAGTTCAATTATAATTAGCAAAAACTTATCTAAGCAACGTATTTGTATAATAAAAATATTTTTTGCGATTTAATTTAAATTCACCGCCTCTAAAAAAACTTTCGTTTTAGAATTACCTTATCAAGCAATAAACTTCTATGCATCCCATCAATTGCTCCTAATCCGTTATCGAACCAACAATCTCCATAACCCTTATTCTCAAGTGATTATGGGCCTATAGCCCTTAGTAAATCGTGACTCATCAGCGTATATAAAAAAGGCAAAATAAATTACGCCACTTTTTTCGAAACTTACAAAATTAAATTCACATAGTGAATTATGAGATAATTTTCCTTGTTTCTTGAAAGCTTGATTTTTTTTTATTTTAGAGATTTATCAAGCACACATTCTTTCTTCTTGTTCGTCCGTCGAAGTCGACGATGACCAAGATATCAATCAGTTCGGCGTCAGGGGTTTGTGGGTCCTGAGATTGCTGATGAGGCCAATCCGTGCTCGGCAGACTCTTCCACACTCTGGACACGTGAAGGCGGTATCGGCAGGCTGTGAACCGGCAGCTCTCTCCTTCCTCCTCTTGCGCTTCTGCTGGTCGTGTGAGAATCAACGCATGACACACGACCAGCATGACACACGACCAGCACACATATACATACACGTACTTACACAGAGTTCACTTCCGTAAGGGCATACACATTCTCGTACATACAAAATATATTCGATTTTGTGTGCACTCATTGTAAACAATGTTCGTATTCAAAGCGGTTAAAATATATAAATTATAGTATTATTTTGCTATTCATTAGTTTATTATGAATATATTATCGATTATAAAAAGATTAGAATCTCAGCATTTGTATATTTTCGATTATTGACATAAATTAACACCTTTTCCGGCTTATCATAAAAGAAAGGAGTGATTGTTAATTTAATTCAAAATTGAATTAGGTAATTGTTAATAAAAACATTCAATTAGAAAATGAAGAAGTGTTTTCTTTGTTTTTATTTCAAAGATAATATATACACTATCATCCAATAAATAAAAAATGTCAGAGTTCCTCACCGACGCCGAAATTTGCACCAACTCATTTTAACTTAAATCGTAATTCACAGCACTAACTCAATGTTTATGCCCTCTCTCTCTCTTCTCTCTCTCTCCTTCTCTCTCTACCGGCTGTTAAAACTCTATTCTGTGTCCTCTCCAATCATTCCTTGTTATAGCCGCTATCCCCCTCATATATAAATGAAGCAACATGAATATAAAGAATCCATCTACTAAACGTTTCATTTTCTTCTTTTTCCTTCCTTGATCCTGTCACCAGACAAGTGAAAACAAAGGGGCTGCCACTTATGTTAGTAGTACTTTCTGTTACACTTCCTTTAGTTAAGAAGTCAACCGGAAGAGAGTAACTCGGCGCAAGATTAATACACGAACAAGACGCGTCAACAGACAAATTATGTTACACATTAAGAGAAGTTGATACTCCTTATAATTGTCGAGTTTCTACTTTTCTTCAAGAAAAGGCTACTCTGAATGAACACGCAGATAAGTACACTATATTAAACTTACCCACTTTAACGGGTATTTTCCTACTCCATTTTACCTTGACAAAACCTCCAAAGTTAATCTCTTTAGCAAGATTGTCTATAGTTTTTACTATTTTTCTGGCCAGTAAATGGGGGTATAAACCTATAGTACTATTTTGTTTATCTGTTGTTTTAAATGTCTAATTCCTACAATTTACTGCATGCCGGGCTTCGACCCTGATAAATTATTTATTGGATACAAGAAATTATGTAAATTAGATGCTACTAGGTTTCGAAATTTTTTAGATAAGGATTGATAATTTGTATTTATTTGAATTATTCAGAAGACGAAGAAGCTATTCACACAGCGTTTCGGTTGATGAAAACCCCGACTTTGTTATTATTCAGAAATGTTTAAGTCAAACTCGAAAATATGCACGATTTTTTTAACTTACCTAATCATGCTACGTGTTAATATAAACACGTGGGACGAATAATAATTTCGTTAATAAACAATCAGTTCTATATGATAGCCTCCAGATGCTTGAAGATTTAATCCCATAACCAAGCGATATTAAATAAGAATACAATAAGACCTTACATTTCTACTAAGTCATGACGGAACAAGAACAATAAACACAATTAGTAAAGGGGTTTTATATAAATTTCGATGTTCAGCATAAAATTTCCGAGTTTTAAAACACTTTACTGAAAAAGATCGTAAATTACATCTGCCGGATAGCAGTTAGATTAAAATCCATTAAGAAACAATAACCCAAAATAAGACAGGTATGACGTTTATTGTGTTATTTTTTATTTACTTTTTATGGATATAATATTGCTTTTAAAAGTCGGGATATCTTTTTAAGAAGAATTTAAATTAACTTAAAAATCTCCGATTGTGTTATAACAAAAACATTAACTTATCAGATTATTAAGTTATTTTCAGTATTTAATTAAGGTTTATCATGTTAGACCTTACTACGTCTAGACATAGGTAGATTTTTTTTTGTTCTTTTACATAATGCCTTCGTTTTTAAAAGAGATGAAATAAAATAAAGTATAATTAAAAGGACACTCACATAAACTCGCGTTTAAAATAATTCAATTTTTACTTCGAATTACAACAAAAATACTTTACTTCATGTCCACCTGAGCACCAGCATACAGGTGCAACTAGTTATTAATATTATCTTCCTTTCTTAACCTTTTGTAAAGAAACTTTTGACGCGCAATCAGTTCTAAAATTATTGCACGAGAATAAAAAATGTACACATTCCATCAACCATCTATCCTCTTCAGTCCTCGGTAAATTGTCATTTTAGACATAGTATGACATGATTTATGTGGGGAATTGAAGTCATCTGACATTAAACTATACAAGCTGACATTTCGATTGTGTCAGGTGAATAACACTCGAAAAATTATATATATATATATATATATATATATATATATATAATGTTGGTGCAAAAATAATGTCGTTTTTTTGCGTTCAACTTCAAATCAAAATGCAACATCATTTTTGCACGAACCTAATATATCGAAATAAATGATCTGGCAAGGCAACAGGAGAAACAACTGAAGCAGCAGAACTGAAACTGGCCTGCCAGGACACAATATTTAAATGTAGCCAAATTTAAGCATATTTTATTGGATTGAAAATATAGGTTGTTTTTGACAATTGTGATAACATTTAAACCATAGAATAGAATTATTATCTTCAAAAAATATATTTTTCATTTTGAACCAATATATAATTTCCCTTACTCTATGATATTTAAAAACTTTAAAAACTTTTAATTATGATTTTCTATGCAAATTAGGTATAGACCATTATAATATTTGGAAATATTTCTGCTCTGAGGAGATGGGTAGGCATCGAAAACCTATAGGTTAAGGAGATATTCTTATTGAAATGAATTCTTTGTCTTGCATATAATAAAAAAATCTAGATTTGAAATTTAACTATTTCACTTCATAAAATTTTAATTACTAAATTTGGTTTATTTGCTCTATCTGGAATAATTAGCAATTATTATTTAGCTGAGATTGTCTTTATAAAATATTACAGCTAATAATATTTTGTATGACCAATAATCACTGGATTGCCATACCAGCAGATCTATTGCATTCCTTTATTCTGAAGTATATATATATATATATATATATATATATATATATATATATATATATATATATATATATATATATATATATGAATAAAAAAGAATACGAAAAGTATAAAAGCTTATAACTTTTCTTTATTCGTTTTCAATTGGTGACGTGCAGGAATACAAAATAATATTGTGAAAAAAAAATTAAAAAACTTTTATATATATATATATATATATATATATATATATATATATATATACCGTATGTATCACTTTATTGCAGATCAATATTTTTTTTATTTTGAAATGCTATGAAACGCAGAGAAATGAAATTTGGTACCTTGACAAAGCATAACAAGGTGCTTTATTTCCCTGACTTTTGCGTAATTTGAACAAATATTTTGAAAGTTATACTATTTTTTATATTGCAGAAATCTATCGATGATGATTTAATAATCCGAAGTTAAAAGTGAGGAATTTATTATGTTGATATGTTTAAGTAATAACAATATTATGAGAGATATAGTTTATATAAAGTATTACAAGATATAAAATCGGACTGTTGTTTCTAATGACAGTAAAATTTACTTAGGAAATTTAACCAAAACAAGAAGTAGAATAAACAAAATAGTACTAAGTTTGTGATTTCAGGCACATTATATTCCCATTAGTAATACACGTCTATTAATAAAAATGAAAAAAAATTATACAATAAATGTAGCGCTTACAAAAATGTCTTCATCAGATGATGACTCTGAGTTTAGGCATGGTTTCGGGACCGAAGCGTCATTAACACTCGCCCAGAGCACCCCAGCAGTATCTCACGATACTACCAGACTTTGTTGGATTGTTGTCAATCTGTAGGATTGCCATATCCACGATCATACAGTTAGAGCCTTGTCTTGTATTTTCTTTATGTAATTTTTCTTGTCAGACGGAGAAATATCAAGATTATTAAAGAACGTAGAGGTTGAGTTCGGCATCCGACTTCGATAGGAAATACAATGGTTTTCCAGTCGTTTCTGAAACATTCTTCTCGCAGATCTTCATATCTTTCCAACTTACGCTGATGTTCCCAGTCAAAATTTTCTTCAAATGGAATCGTTAATTCAACGAGAAAACTTCTTTTTTTTTCAAATGAACGAATCAAGTGACGATATCCGGACACTGACCTATTAATGTTATTACAATTGGAAATTGGAGCCGGGCCTCTAAGTCGAATGCAACACGCTAGTCTGTGCAG
The DNA here is from genome assembly GCF_053919585.1 of Euprymna scolopes. Lineage (NCBI taxonomy): Eukaryota > Metazoa > Mollusca > Cephalopoda > Sepiida > Sepiolidae > Euprymna > Euprymna scolopes. The sequence continues at coordinate 43,730,696 of NC_136497.1, read as the reverse complement.
CTATCATACAATGACGATTTCTGCTTATTTCTACATAAAGATTTGGAATCATTTCCTTCTTCAATGAAGTGGATCGCTCTACTGGTGATATTTTGAGCTTTATTGACAGCCACACAACACATTTTCGCAGCTTCAGCATCACTCATCAATACTTCATTGTGTCTCCAGGTGTAGATTTGAGGTCGCACCATGTAATTTCCCTGGGTTTTACGCTCTCTCACTTAGTCCATGCGCCTTGTTTACTTTGACCTACAGCTGCAGCAATGCGCTTGGCTTCTTCAAGATTATTGATTTATTTCGAAACCATTTTCCTCTGCTTTACAGACGGTTCTTTGGACCACCATTGTTGTGGGTATAGCCCTAGACCTGCTTTCCCGCATCCCAAAGCACCGACTATTTCTTATCTCTTAAGGGCAGATTCTGCATCTCTCAGGGCTTGTTTTGCATATTTCACTATTAGTTAGGGAGAGTCGTGAAGCATCTGGAAAAATCGCGCTTTACTTATATTCCTACACAAGTGATGACGTTAGAAGTTTTAACTTCGTTGATGAATTATATATATGTATAGCGCCACATTTGTCGGGGAATTAGGCACCCTCAACAATTTTTTTCATAATCTAACTGATCAGGCGTTCCATTGTCACAACTTTTGTAAGTGATATTTCATAAATCTGCATTGGCCATAATAACTTGGGAATTTATCCAACGTAAATGCATCATATCTTGTCTTTGTTTAGGAGTTCTCACTTGTCGTAATCCATCTTTTAACATTTTGTGTAGGTCCTGCTTACGTTGTCGATCAGTTAGAGGTAGAGAATAGTAGCGAGCAAGGCGTTTGACGCTCATACCGTGGATTGTGGGGATTTTTTTCCGTCCACAAAGAATGTTGTTTCTCTGCAGGTTCCTTTAAATATTAATAAACTGCGACATTTTCATTGGTTTATTTTCATCGCAGCCCAATTAAACAACTCCCGTGAACGGGCAATCATTTGTTTCATGTGGGATCCGGATTCTGTGACTAATGGCACGTCATCCATGAACGCTTTAATAGAAGGGATCGTTTTTCTTATTCGTGTTGTTTTCGGTACTACGCAATATCATTCCATTATCAACACAAACAGTAGTGGATAGATTATACATCCCATCATAATGCCAATATTCAATTTTTGCAAGTTAGTTGAATATGTATCATTAGAAAATCTCATATATTTGAAATACGCTATGAGATTTCTAATATCTTCCGGAAAAACAACTCCATTGTCTTCTCAAGTAGTTGGTGTCTTACTGAGCCACACGCCTTTTCTAAGTCTTGCCAAATGACATGAAATTCGGCAGATTTATTATTTTAGCCGATTTAATTCGATACCACAACATGGCGATAGGTTCGATACAGCCTGGAAACCCGACAATTCCAACCTTCTATATAGAGGAATTGACATAGTGATTGTCAATCACGAATTTTGCCATCCTTTTAGCAATAACACCGAAAAAGATCTTACCTTTTACGTTGATTAAGGAAATAGGTCGAAATTGGTCCAGGGTTTGGGAGTTTTTTCGTTTGGTATATGGATTCCATCTGCTAGTCCCCAATTTTTGCTACGAACGTCTTTGCGTATGCTGTCCATAACAACTTCCAAAGGATTGCCAGTACCTTAGGGCATTTTTATGGTGTTTATAGGAAATACCGTTTATTCCTGGTGAACTCTTTGCTCTCGCTTTCCTGACAAAGTCTTTTATTTCACCTCGCTTTAAAGGTGAATTATCGAACTTTACTCTCGGGAACTGTGAACGGTTTTAATATTAAAAGCTCAAAGAGGGTTATCAGTGAGAGGGTGGGTATATTTTTGGAAGGGGGCTACTACTTGGGGCCATGTCTAGGAAAGATTAACAAGACATTTCTTTATGTTACATTTAAACTTCTGCATATCAGTACAAACAGGGAAAAAGGCAGTAGGAAGAGAATTCCAACGTCTAGCTGTTCGGGGGAAGAAGCTATTAGAATATAAAGCTTTCTGGCATTTAGGGACATCAACATTGAAGGGGTATGATCTTATTCCTAAGCGGGTTTGTCAAGTATATGTACGTTGAGCGGGTACAAGCGAAACGAGTTCATCAGAACACATTCCATTAAAATATTTGTAAAACAGGCACAGTAATGGGACAGAGGCTGGAGCTTAGTGTATAAAGTGAGACCGATTAGATTGATACCTCCTTTTTGCACCCTGTCTAAGAGGGAGAGACTAATGGTAGATACACCAGCCCAGATGTGGCAACAATACTACATGCATGAGCGAATGGTGGCCTTGTAGAAGTACAGGATACTCTCAAGTGTGAGTAATTTTCTAGCTCGATAGAGGAAACCTACCTTCTTTACAGCAGCTTTTGCAATGTCCTCTATGTATTTGTTTCAGTTCATATTGCCCGCAAATGTTAGGCCAAGGAGTTTGAAGAAAGAATTCTCAGGTAGGGTGCTATTTAACATGGATTTAGGCGATTGGAGAGGCGTCTTGTAATTGTTAAAGGAAAGTAGCTTAGTCATAGTAGCATTAAATGTTACCATCAATTTGCGGTCCCATTTCACTGTAGTCTGGAGGCCATTTTCTAAAGATTCAGCCATTGTCTTAGATTTATGTCTATCTGTTATTCTCTCATGTATATTATAGAGCGTTATATGATCAGCAAATATTCCCATCTCAGACAAAATATTATCAGGGAGGTTGTTTACGAATATCAAGAATATTAGTGTTCCAGGAATCGACCGCTGAGGAACTCCTGCTTGGATGTACGCCCGTCAATAACAACCTGTATGCTTCCGTTGTCTAAGAATCGTCTTATTATATTTAATTTTCATTAGCAGTCCCTTGTGCCAGACTTTATCAAAGGTCTCGAGAGCTACAGGCCTGGCCTCGCCCGCCCTATCCAGTACATGGTAAATACGCTCATAGATGACTGTTAAAATATCTACAGTAGAACAAAATTGCCTGAATCCATACTGTTTGTTAGAGAGAAGATTTTCTTTTGTGAGGTGGTGAACTAGTGCTTGATTAATTAAGGTCTCAAAGATATTTGTGGAATGTGCTGAAAGACTGACAAAAGATGATAATAGCCTGTAGTCATTTGTTATGATCCAACTATCAGCATACAATCGCCAATAACAACGGCTAGACACAAAATGTGACAACAGAAACAACAACTGCGATAACAGAAAGAACAGCTTCAACAACAACAACAACAACAATAATAATAATAATAATAATAATAATAATAATAATAATAATAAGAAGAAGAAGAAGAAGAAGAAGAAGAAGAAGAAGAAGAATGGATTTGGGTGATGAAAAAAATCAAAATCATACCTATAATTATAAAAGAACAAAGAACAATTCCGAAAAACTTTTTAAAAAGAATGGGAGAAAGTGGGATCAGAGGAATTACTGTAAAGATTATAAGAAAAACAGTCGGGGAAAGATGCATCGTCAAAATCTGGATGGGAAATAAGGTTAGAAACCCAAACAAAAACTATAAAAAAAGAAACCAAAACGATAAACAGAAAAAAAGCGACGCGGAGAAAATTGGAAACGTGACCAGCAAAGAGAAGCTAAACAAGAAACACGATGATCTGAACAAAAAAATAGCAGTAAAAGAAAAAGATTGAGATGATTTAGATACAAATCCGAACATTAAAAACAAAACACGACATTTGAAAACAATGAAAACTAATTCTATCAAAATGTGAATGGAGGAAAAACAAAAACAGAACGACCAAAACCGACAGAAACAAAACTCTACTGGAGTAAAATATGGAAAGAACGACAAGAACAAAAAAGAAATGACAAATGGCTGAAAGACATGAAAGAAGAGTTACAGCAAATCGAAGAAGGAACAGTAAATGAAATTAGCAATGAAACAATAAAGAAACCCATAGGAAAATGACAAACTGGATAGTACCAGGACACGACAGGATACATGCATACTAGTTCAAAAATTTCACAGCACTACACTAAAGACTAGCCCAAACATGAGATGTATACCGGAAACGAACGTGCCAGTTTGGATGACCAAAGCCAGAACCACACTGATGCGGAAGGACACAGAGAAAGGCACCGCCTCAGCAAATATAGGCCTATCACGTGCTTACCAACTATGTGAAAAATACTAACAGCACAACTGAGGGAACAAATCTACCACTCCCTGAATAATCGTTTACTCCTTCCCTAGGAAATGAAGGGTTGCCAGAAAAGAAACATAAGGCACTCATGACTTGCTATACATAGATCGAAATACCCTAAAGGAGGTAACAAGGAGAAGAAAGAATGAAGTCATGGCATGGGTCGACTACAAAAAGGCCTACGACAAGATCCCTCAAGCATGGATAATAGAATGCTTAAAAATCTATAAAACACCAAGCAGGATCATCAACGTCAACGTGATTGAAAATGCAAATGATAACATGGAGACTGGAATTAACAGCTGATGGACAGCACATAACAAAAGTAAAAATACAAAGAGGCATCTTCCAAGGAGATACACTATCACCATTACTGTTCATCATAGCCATGATGCTCCTTAACAATATACTGAGAAAGTGTCAAGCCAGATACACGTTCTCTAACACGGAGGAAAAAATGAACCACCTAATGTACATGGACGATCGGAAACTTTTTTGCAAAGACCGAAAATGAACTAAAGACATTAATAAACACCACCAAGACCTTCAGCCAGGACATCCAAATGGAGTTTGGTATGGGTAAGTGCACACTACTAGTTATAAGAAAGGGAAAACTGTAGACGACAGAAGGTATGGAACTTCCGAACCAAACAGGGAACAAGAACAAGACGACTATAAATACCCGGGAGTTCTAGAAACAGACGCCATCAAAACAATAGAAATGAAAGAGATAATTGGAAAGAAATACCCCAGAAGAACAGAAACAATCTTCTGGAAACCAAATTATATAGCAAAAACCTGATAAAAGGTATAAATAGCATCACTAGTAAGATACTCTGGGCCGTTCATAGGGTGGATTAAAGAAGAACTGAGACAGCTAGATCAGAAGATCAGGAGACTTATGACCATGCACAACACATTACACCCAAAGGACGATATTGACCAAATCTATTTGAAAAGGAAAGATGGTGGGAGAGAACTGGTCTGCATAGAAGACTGCGTGAATGACACAAAAAAAGAACTAGAAAAATACACAATGCAACATATTGAAAGGATAATTATGGCAGCGAGAGACACGGAAAAATTAATAAAACAGAAAACCGAAAGACAAAAGATAAAATAAGAAAGTAAAATGGGAAAAGAAACAACTACACGGAAGATTCATAAGGATGATAAAAGATTAGATTAAAGAAAACATTTAGACATGGATGCAAAAAGACACGAAACCGAGAAACTGAATTCTTAATAACTGCAGCACAATATAACCCGATAAGAACGAACCACATCAAAGGAAAGATCGACAAAACGAAAGAACACCGCAAATGCAAACTCTCTGGACAAAGAGACGAAACGATAAACCATATAGTTAGTGAATATAGCAAACTAGCCCAAAAAGGAATACAAGAATAGGCACGACCAAGTTATAAGGGCAGTGCACTGGGGATTGTGCAAAGAACTGCATCTCGAACGCACGGATAAATGGTACAAGCATAAGCCAGCAACGGTAATTGAAAATGAGAAGCAAAAAGACCGAATGTCGTAATAATTAACAAGAAAAAGTCCTGTTAAATCGTAGACTTTGCTGTTCCAGCTGGCCACAGGATAAATATCAAAGAAAAAGAGAAACAGAGCAAATACATAGAGCTAGCCAGAGAGCTGAAAGGGATATATATGATAAGAAAAATCAAGATAGTACCAATAATAGTAGGAGAACTAGGAACAATTCCGAAAAACTCAGAGAAAAGAATGGAAGAAATTGGAATCAGCGGAATGGCTGGAAGGATACAACGAATAACAATAATGAAAACAGCTGAAATATTTAGGAAAACACTGGAATGCGGATACTAATACATAAGCCACATGCGCGGGTCAGACGAGCTACAACAGAGACAAAACACGGAACGTTATATGGAACAAAAACATTGAAGCTGCATATCTATAAGTTCTCCATCCCTATTCCCATTACCCAATCACCAGCCCCAAAGAATTATGCCAAATAGTTGAGAAGGCTCAAGGAGGATGAAAAGACTGAGGGGAGAGCGTTGCCTAGGTTCTTCTGGACAAATACCAAGAGAACTGGTACCTTGGGAAGGCTTATTTCCACTAAAACTCATGTAGAAGCCAATGGCCGCTCCTAGCGAGAAATCAATGGTAAGCAGCTGTTGCGATAATGCAAATTCATTTGCAAATGTTATCGAAGGAGGTGGAGAGTACTGGAAATCCGGGGAGATTGTTGTCATTCAGCCTCCAGGGAACACCACAAGTGAAAGCTCTTTGTGAGCCAATAATAATAATAATAATAATAATAATAATAATAATAATAATAATGATAATAATAATATATACAGTTCGATGTCATAACAAATTTAGAGATCATTATAAAAATATGCGGCTAATACTGTGGACACATTGTTATTTAGTAATTTGTTATTATTATGCGGTGCATATATATATATATATATATATATATATACATGTGTGTGTGTGTGTGCGTGTGTGTGTATGTGTGTGTGTGTAAAGTTATATAATTGTATATGTTTATCTATGAATTATTGAATATATATATATATATATATATATATATATATATATATATATATATATATATATATATATAAAGGTTTAGCAAAACTTGGCACATTTCTTTTTAACGTTATATGAACCCTTTCCATTCCGAAAATGTTAAAATAATTGAATAAACATTTTAATTAAAAAAATGCTCGAGAAAAAATGTTTAATTATATCATACATTTTAAAGGACTGATACGCGCGCATATGCGTCAATAATATGTGTGTGCTTGGTTAAATCCTAAACGGTTTAACTTATGAATTATGGAATAGTTTTTTTAGTGCAAAACGTGGAACATTCTTCTTATACTTCTTTTTTTCTTTCTCCTCTTCTGCCTCCTCCTCTTCTTCTTCTTCATATTATTATTAGCAATAATAATTTAATTAACTATTTGAAAGTGTATGTGAAAATGGTTCCGTGCACAATATAGGACATTGAAATTTAAAACTAATGCTATTACTTATTGCTTATATTCGTCCTCAGGTGATAATTGTTTAAGTTATCAATATAATATGAGATAGTTTAGTTGTCTATATAATAAGAGATATTTTAGTTATCAATATAAGAAATATTTTATTTATCTATATAATAAGAAATATTTTATTTATCTATATAATAAGAGATATTTTAGTTTTCTATATAATAAGAAATATTTTAGTTTTCTATATAATACGATATATTTTAGTTTTCTATATAACAAGAGATATTTTATTTATCTATATAATAAGAGATATTTTAGTTTTCTATATAATAAAATATATTTTAGTTATCTATATAATAAAAGATATTTTAGTTTTCTATATAATAAGAGATATTTTAGTTTTCTATATAATAAGAGATATTTTAGTTTTCTATATAAGAAGAGATATTTTAGTTTTCTATATAATAAAAGATATTTTAGTTTTCTATATAATAAGAGATATTTTATTTATCTATATAATAAGAGATATTTTATTTATCTATATAATAAGCGATATTTTAGTTGTCTATATAATAAAAGATATTTTAGTTTTCTATATAATAAGAGATATTTTAGTTTTCTATATAAAAGATATTTTATTTTCTATATAATATGAGATATTTTAGTTTTCTATATAATAAAAGATATTTTAGTTTTCTATATAATATGAGATATTTTAGTTTTCTATATAATAAGAGACATTTTAGTTTTCTATATAATAAAAGATATTTTAGTTTTCTATATAATCAGAGATATTTTATTTATCTATATAATAAGAGATATTTTATTTATCTATATGATAAGAGATATTTTAGTTTTCTATATAATAAGAGATATTTTAGTTTTCTATATAATAAAAGATATTTTAGTTTTCTATATAATAAGAGATATTTTAGTTTTCTATATAATAAGAGATATTTTAGTTTTCTATATAATATGAGATATTTAAGTTTTCTATATAATAAGAGATATTTTAGTTTTCTATATAATAAGAGATATTTTAGTTTTCTATATAATAAGAGATATTTTATTTATCTATATAGTAAAAGATATGTTATTTATCTATATAATACGAGATATTTTAGTTTTCTATATGATAAGAGATATTTTAGTTTTCTATATAATGAGAGATATTTTAGTTTTCTATATAATAAAAGATATTTTATTTATCTATATTAAAAGAGATATTTTATTTATCTATATAATGAGAGATATTTTTGTTTTCTATATAATAAGAGATATTTTAGTTTTCTATATAATAAAAGATATTTTAGTTTTCTATATAATAAAAGATATTTTAGTTTTCTATATAATAAGAGATATTTTATTTATCTATATAGTAAGAGATATTTTAGTTTTCTATATCATAAAAGATATTTTCATTTTCTATATAATAAGAAATATTTTAGATTTCTATATAATAAGAGATATTTTAGTTTTCTATATAATAAGAGATATTTTAGTTTTCTATATAATAAGAGATATTTTATTTATCTATATAATAAGAGATATTTTAGTTTTCTATTTAATAAGAGATATTTTTGTTTTCTATATAATAAGATATATTTTAGTTTTCTATATAATAAGAGATATTTTAGTTTTCTATATAATAAGAGATATTAAATTTATCTATATAATAAGACATATTTTAGTTTTCTATATAATAAGAGATATTTTATTTATCTATATAGTTTGAGATATTTAGTTTTCTATATAATAAAAGATATTTTCATTTTCTATATAATAAGAGATATTTTTGTTTTCTATATAATAAGAGATATTTTAGTTTTCTATATAATAAAAGATATTTTAATTTTCTATATAATAAAAGATATTTTAGTTTTCTATATAATACAAGATATTTTAGTTTTCTATATAATAAGAGATATTTTAGTTTTCTATATAATAAGAGATATTTTAATTTTCTATATAATAAAAGATATTTTAGTTTTCTATATAATAAGAGATATTTTAGTTTTCTATATAATAAAAGATATTTTAGTTTTCTATATAATTAGAGATATTTTAGTTTTCTATATAATAAAAGATATTTTAGTTTTCTATATAATAAAATATATTTTAGTTTTCTATATAATAAAAGATATTTTAGTTTTCTATATAATAAAAGATATTTTAGTTTTCTATATAATAAGATATTTTCATTTTCTATATAATAAGAGATATTTTAGTTTTCTATATAATAAAAGATATTTTAGTTTTCTATATAATAAGAGATATTTTAGTTTTCTATATAATAAAAGATATTTTAGTTTTCTATATAATAAAAGATATTTTAGTTTTCTATATAATAAGAGATATTTTATTTATCTATATAGTAAGAGATATTTTAGTTTTCTATATCATAAAAGATATTTTCATTTTCTATATAATAAGAAATATTTTAGATTTCTATATAATAAGAGATATTTTAGTTTTCTATATAATAAAAGATATTTTAATTTTCTATATAATAAAAGATATTTTAGTTTTCTATATAATAAGAGATATTTTAGTTTTCTATATAATAAGAGATATTTTAGTTTTTTATATAATAAGAGATATTTTAATTTTCTATATAATAAGAGATATTTTAGTTTTCTATATAATAAGAGATATTTTAGTTTTCTATATAATAAAAGATATTTTAGTTTTCTATATAATTAGAGATATTTTAGTTTTCTATATAATAAAAGATATTTTAGTTTTCTATATAATAAAAGATATTTTAGTTTTCTATATAATAAAAGATATTTTGGTTTTCTATATAATAAAAGATATTTTAGTTTTCTATATAATAAGGTATTTTCATTTTCTATATAATAAGATATATTTTAGTTTTCTACATAATAAAAGATATTTTAGTTTTCTATATAATAAGAGATATTTTAGTTTTCTATATAATAAAAGATATTTTGATTTTCTATATAATAAGAGATATTTTAGTTTTCTATATAATAAAAGATATTTTAGTTTTCTATATAATAAAAGATATTTTAGTTTTCTATACAATAAGAGATATTTTAGTTTTCTATATAATAAAAGATATTTTAGTTTTCTATATAATAAGAGATATTTTAGTTTTCTATATAATATGAGATATTTAAGTTTTCTATATAATAAGAGATATTTTAGTTTTCTATATAATAAGAGATATTTTAGTTTTCTATATAATAAGAGATATTTTATTTATCTATATAGTAAAAGATATTTTATTTATCGATATAAGAGATATTTAAGTTTTCTATATAATAAGAGATATTTTAGTTTTCTATATAATAAAGATATTTTAGTTTTCTATATAATAAAAGATATTTTACTTATCTATATAATAAGAGATATTTTATTTATCTATATAATAAGAGATGTTTTAGTTTTCTATATAATAAGAGATATTTTAGTTATCTATATAAAAAGAAATATTTTAGTTTTCTATATAATAAGAGATATTTTAGTTTTCTATATAATAAGAGATATTTTAGTTTTCTATATAATAAGAGATATTTTAGTTTTCTATATAATAAGAGATATTTTAGTTTTCTATATAATAAGAGATATTTTATTTATCTATATAATAAGAGATATTTTAGTTTTCTATTTAATAAGAGATATTTTTGTTTTCTATATAATAAGATATATTTTAGTTTTCTATATAATAAGAGATATTTTAGTTTTCTATATAATAAGAGATATTAAATTTATCTATATAATAAGACATATTTTAGTTTTCTATATAATAAGAGATATTTTATTTATCTATATAGTTTGAGATATTTAGTTTTCTATATAATAAAAGATATTTTCATTTTCTATATAATAAGAGATATTTTTGTTTTCTATATAATAAGAGATATTTTAGTTTTCTATATAATAAAAGATATTTTAATTTTCTATATAATAAAAGATATTTTAGTTTTCTATATAATACAAGATATTTTAGTTTTCTATATAATAAGAGATATTTTAGTTTTCTATATAATAAGAGATATTTTAATTTTCTATATAATGAAAGATATTTTAGTTTTCTATATAATAAGAGATATTTTAGTTTTCTATATAATAAAAGATATTTTAGTTTTCTATATAATTAGAGATATTTTAGTTTTCTATATAATAAAAGATATTTTAGTTTTCTATATAATAAAAGATATTTTTGTTTTCTATATAATAAAAGATATTTTAGTTTTCTATATAATAAAAGATATTTTAGTTTTCTATATAATAAGATATTTTCATTTTCTATATAATAAGAGATATTTTAGTTTTCTATATAATAAAAGATATTTTAGTTTTCTATATAATAAGAGATATTTTAGTTTTCTATATAATAAAAGATATTTTAGTTTTCTATATAATAAAAGATATTTTAGTTTTCTATATAATAAGAGATATTTTATTTATCTATATAGTAAGAGATATTTTAGTTTTCTATATCATAAAAGATATTTTCATTTTCTATATAATAAGAAATATTTTAGATTTCTATATAATAAGAGATATTTTAGTTTTCTATATAATAAAAGATATTTTAATTTTCTATATAATAAAAGATATTTTAGTTTTCTATATAATAAGAGATATTTTAGTTTTCTATATAATAAGAGATATTTTAGTTTTTTATATAATAAGAGATATTTTAATTTTCTATATAATAAGAGATATTTTAGTTTTCTATATAATAAGAGATATTTTAGTTTTCTATATAATAAAAGATATTTTAGTTTTCTATATAATTAGAGATATTTTAGTTTTCTATATAATAAAAGATATTTTAGTTTTCTATATAATAAAAGATATTTTAGTTTTCTATATAATAAAAGATATTTTGGTTTTCTATATAATAAAAGATATTTTAGTTTTCTATATAATAAGGTATTTTCATTTTCTATATAATAAGATATATTTTAGTTTTCTACATAATAAAAGATATTTTAGTTTTCTATATAATAAGAGATATTTTAGTTTTCTATATAATAAAAGATATTTTGGTTTTCTATATAATAAGAGATATTTTAGTTTTCTATATAATAAAAGATATTTTAGTTTTCTATATAATAAAAGATATTTTAGTTTTCTATACAATAAGAGATATTTTAGTTTTCTATATAATAAAAGATATTTTAGTTTTCTATATAATAAGAGATATTTTAGTTTTCTATATAATATGAGATATTTAAGTTTTCTATATAATAAGAGATATTTTAGTTTTCTATATAATAAGAGATATTTTAGTTTTCTATATAATAAGAGATATTTTATTTATCTATATAGTAAAAGATATTTTATTTATCGATATAAGAGATATTTAAGTTTTCTATATAATAAGAGATATTTTAGTTTTCTATATAATAAAGATATTTTAGTTTTCTATATAATAAAAGATATTTTACTTATCTATATAATAAGAGATATTTTATTTATCTATATAATAAGAGATGTTTTAGTTTTCTATATAATAAGAGATATTTTAGTTATCTATATAAAAAGAAATATTTTAGTTTTCTATATAATAAGAGATATTTTAGTTTTCTATATAATAAGAGATATTTTAGTTTTCTATATAATAAGAGATATTTTAGTTTTCTATATAATAAGAGATATTTTAGTTTTCTATATAATAAGAGATATTTTATTTATCTATATAATAAGAGATATTTTAGTTTTCTATTTAATAAGAGATATTTTTGTTTTCTATATAATAAGATATATTTTAGTTTTCTATATAATAAGAGATATTTTAGTTTTCTATATAATAAGAGATATTAAATTTATCTATATAATAAGACATATTTTAGTTTTCTATATAATAAGAGATATTTTATTTATCTATATAGTTTGAGATATTTAGTTTTCTATATAATAAAAGATATTTTCATTTTCTATATAATAAGAGATATTTTTGTTTTCTATATAATAAGAGATATTTTAGTTTTCTATATAATAAAAGATATTTTAATTTTCTATATAATAAAAGATATTTTAGTTTTCTATATAATACAAGATATTTTAGTTTTCTATATAATAAGAGATATTTTAGTTTTCTATATAATAAGAGATATTTTAATTTTCTATATAATGAAAGATATTTTAGTTTTCTATATAATAAGAGATATTTTAGTTTTCTATATAATAAAAGATATTTTAGTTTTCTATATAATTAGAGATATTTTAGTTTTCTATATAATAAAAGATATTTTAGTTTTCTATATAATAAAAGATATTTTAGTTTTCTATATAATAAAAGATATTTTAGTTTTCTATATAATAAAAGATATTTTAGTTTTCTATATAATAAGATATTTTCATTTTCTATATAATAAGAGATATTTTAGTTTTCTATATAATAAAAGATATTTTAGTTTTCTATATAATAAGAGATATTTTAGTTTTCTATATAATAAAAGATATTTTAGTTTTCTATATAATAAGAGATATTTTAGTTTTCTATATAATAAAAGATATTTTAGTTTTCTATATAATAAAAGATATTTTAATTTTCTATATAATAAGAGCTATGTTAGTTTTCTATATAATAAAATATATTTTAGTTTTCTATATAACAAGATATTTTAGTTTTCTATATAATGAGATATATTTTAGTTTTCTATATAATAAGAGATATTTTAGTTATCTATATAATAAGAGATACTTTAGTTTTCTATATAATATGAGATATTTTAGTTTTCTATATAATAAAAGATATTTTAGTTTTCTATATAATAAAAGATATTTTAGTTTTCTATATAATAAGAGATATTTTAGTTTTCTATATAATAAAATATATTTTATTTATATATATAATAAGAGATATTTTAGTTGTCTATATAATAAAATATATTTTAGTTTTCTATATAATAAGAGATATTTTAGGTTTCTATATAATATGAAATTTTTTAGTTTTCTATATAATAAAAGATATTTTAGTTTTCTATATAATAAAAGATATTTTAGTTGTCTATATAATAAGAGATATGTTAGTTTTCTATATAATAAGAGATATTTTAGTTATCAATATAATAAGAGATACATGGTACGATTTTTGGATAGTTTATTAAAAGCTACATTACAATATACAGGGTTTCTCGAAAATATATTCATTTACTCACACTTCGAATGACTATAAAACCGTTTATTAATGCACACAGAGTGAAATAGAATTGCTTCAAATAGAGAATACTAATGCAATTAAAGGATTATGTTCGCAAATGTTGAAATTTATCATCATTATTGTTTAAACAACTCTGATAATTTTTAAAGTGTGTCTATATTTTTTGATAGACACACACACTATATATATCGAATATATATATATATATATATATATATATATATATATATATATATATATATTCGATATATGTCGAATATATAGCCGTCATTTATATACATATAGGCATTGTTATTTCTAGCAAATATACCATTCATAATATTGACGTGAATAATCTTTTACAAAGGAGTGTAGCTATTACACAATATATGAATTTCAAGGTCATAGTCAAGGTCATCTACAAAGGCACAACTGAATATGACTTTCGTCCCACAATTTTTTTGGCTGGAGCATCTCACTACAGTGACCACATCATTACAGATCCGGATGAACGTCTTTATTGGCAATTTGTTCCGCTTGTCTTTTACGTCTTCAGAATCTACGTCAAATACTCCTCGAAGCGTTGCTCGACTTTCCCTTCATTTCGTTCTGAAAGGTTACTTCACATTTTCATGTCTCCAATCGGATCATAAGTTCGTTATTCAACGATGCAATACGACACAAAATAACCACTAGCACCAAGTGTCACTATCGCTTTGCAAAACAATTTCACACAAGAAAACAAGGGTGAAAATAAATAAAAATGTATTCAACCGAATGTATTTCGCATGCCAAAATCTCTTCATCATTTTTGATCCT
This sequence comes from Euprymna scolopes, assembly GCF_053919585.1. NCBI lineage: Eukaryota > Metazoa > Mollusca > Cephalopoda > Sepiida > Sepiolidae > Euprymna > Euprymna scolopes. The sequence continues at coordinate 43,715,599 of NC_136497.1, read as the reverse complement.
TGTTCTTTCTCTATCGTTCTTTTTCCATTTCTCTTAATATGATCAGCCACTGATTTTTAAAAGTTGTGTTCAATTTTTCTGCCTCAGTCTTGCTTGTATTTGTATATAAAATAACTTTTCCATTCTAACGTTATACTGATATTAAGATGTGTTTTTATTCCCTTCGTAAGAGGGAAAAACAAGTGTAACGCGCATTCTTGCTTGGACATTTAATAGCGCATGTATTCGCTACATTTTCTGTTTTTTTTTAAACAATAATTTAGATGTAAAAAAAAACATCTACATGTCGCCCCTAACGTCATACGGATACTTTGTAGAATAGTAAAATAAGAAAATGCTCAATATGATGTTATTATTTTATATTTTGTTCTCTTTAATTTTGAGAAAATATTATATATAAATATGTATGTGTTTGTTGTGAGTGTGTAGATAATATGCATAAATAGAGTTGAGCGTAACCATTAAGTAAGATTAATCATCTAATAAGAAGCCAGAAGAACTGAATAATTTATTAATGAAAGATCATTTTTTAAGAAAACTTCATGAAGACCCCTGCATAAGAATGAATGAGTATATTCACATTTTCCATTGAATATTTTTAATACAGAAAAGTAGGCTTTTAATATCTCTATATGTACCATAAAAACTCGAGTTTTTTTTTTACATTTTCACCCTAAACAAGAAACATTGCCGCATTGATGTAGGGAGCAACTATCAGGGACATAAGCTACAGGGGTACTATGTGGGGAGTTGGGGAGCAAGATGTCGGGTCACTTTACACTTGAACTTCTGCATGTCAGTACAGTTGGGGGAGACCAATCAAAATAAGTATAAAATTTAAAACATATGTATTTGAACGATTGAAAGGCAAAACAATTTCCAATAACTGTTAAGAAATAGACGTTGACAACTGAAAGTAAGTTTATAGAAACTGCATATGCATTAACAAACTCTGTTTATTTTATAATGAAACTGACATGTACACGCATACAACAACGGGATCATATGGATAAGCTTGAATATGTGTTATAGAAACATACATGTGTTATGGTGAAGCAAGGTGCGAACGAACTCAAAGTCCGGGCCAACAAAAATGGAACCCGGGAATTGTGATGACCTGGTCCTATGACGCTAATCGTTTTATGGGTCAGGCCGTTTTATGTAGCAAGGTGCGAATGAACTCATGTCCAGGCTGACAAAAATGTAACCCGAGAATTGTGAAGACCTGGAGATTACGTAATTCGGTCGGGGGTCAGACAAAAAGCAAACGCTAGGCTCGTCAAAATATGGATCAATGACGTCAATTGGTTTATGGGTTACCAGGTCGAGGAAGTCCATAAAAGTGAGATGGTAAACAAAAACAAGGCAGAGATGCAGAGACGGAGTAAGAGACAGACGACGAAGAACTGCCTGTCACGTTAGCAACCCACACCTCTCCCACCACCTCCTACACTACCCTATTTACTTTTTATCACACAAGTTTAGTAATACTCAAACCAAACGGTCAACGATAGTGAAAGAGGCATATGCGATACACTATGCCCTGAATAAATTAAATCACTATTTGCATAGTGCAACGTTCACCATCTATACAGACCATAGACCATTGGAGTATTTACTAAACTCATCAATACAAAATAGGAAGATGCAGATGTGGGCTTTAAGTATGGCTGGCTATAATTGCACCATACAGTACCTGAAGGGGAAAGGCAACGTCTGTGCGGATCTCTTATTACGTGTTGTAGGTTCGAACCAGGACAATGATGATCCCCCTGTAGGAATAGACAGTAGGAATTACACGATGAGTCTAAAAAACTCAAATCATTTTGAGCCAAAAGATTTTGCATCACATAAGGATGCTGAAAACTCATCGATAGCACACGAGCGTCCTAAATTATTGAGTTTAGATGTATGTAAGGAACAGGAAGTAGATCGGGAGATTGTAGATTTAAAGATGCGAATGAGAAACGGTAAAGATTTCAAAATGGAACGGAAAAGTACATAATAATGGACGATATAGTATATTACTTGTCGCAACCCAACGACGAACCGATAATTAGGCGATATATTCCGTCGCATCTAAGAGAAAGGGTGTTAGTTCAATACCATGATGATAATGGTCACATGGGCGTGGAAAAAACGTTTCACGCTATTAAGCAAAAATATTTCTGGCCAGGTTTATTTAAGTAAGTAAACGAATACATAGGTAAATATATTCCGGGCGAAACCAAAAATATGAGGAAACAGCAACCTCAAATGCAGGAGCGATTTGGCTCTTTTCCTTTCGCTAAACTAGCGTTAGATGTTTCCGGGCCTTACCCCAAAACTCTATCAGGTAACCAATACATAGTGAATACTATAGATATGTACAGTGGTTGGCCAGAGGCTTTTGCGGTTCCGAATAAGAAAGCAGAAACAATTGTGCATCTGTTGATTGAATAGATTTTTCCCAGATTCGCGGCACCACTGCAGCTTTTAATGGATGATAGGCGTGAGAACATAAACAAAATAATTAAAAGGGCGTTAGAGGACCTCAAGGTGCATCATGTGACCACATCGTTCTATCAGCTCCAGAGTAACGAACAGTCGTGGGACATATACATGAATCAGATCTTAGTGGCTGTCAGGTTCCATGTAAGCGAAACGACGAAAATTTCACCCTATTCTTTACTCTACAATAGAGATGTTGTTCTGCCGTTGGACAATATTCTAAGACCCCGTAGAGTATACTATGGGGATGAGAATCATGAAATAGCTCTACAGGAAATGCATTGAACCTTCACTTTAGTAAGGAGTAATATAAAGAATGCTAGAAAAAATGATAGATAGATTTAAGAAGAAAACAAGAGCCGTCGAATTTAAGGTTGGTGATTAGGTGGCCGGTTTTATATAGAATTAAGGATCAATTAACGGGCCCTGTAACGAACGCGCGTGCAGAACATCTCAGGTCAGCGTCTATTGAGGAGTGGGAGATTCCTACTACAGAGAGGCCGTTAAGAAAAGCTGCATTGTCTGTTTCAAAGGAATATAGTGATTCAGACAACGAATCAGCCACAGACGAAGCTGATTATGTAATGCAGAAGAGTCGCCATCAATGAGAGGGATCGGATGAGGAATCTAACGTACCGTTGATGGAACGACAAATCGTGAAACGAAGCATGACGGCGGGACGTGAAGCAAATATAGACGAAATCAGCTGTCCGTATACGTCGTATGCAGTGCACGAGAGTAGAAATAGGGACCAACCTCTCGTAAATAGAGTTAGTACGAGGTTTGGTAACGGGGAGGAAGAACAGGAGAGAGGGAATTGTTTAGGATGGGTTAGAAAAATACTCTGTATTTAGGTAAATTAAGTAAACTGTGAACACCGTCCTATTCAATAAAAGGAAAAATAAAAGATCCCTTATCTTCATAGTTCAAGCAACTGACGTCTTAGGAAAAGATAGACCTGCTTCTCATGTCAAAAAAGTAATTGGAATGTAAAGTTAAAAATTAAGTAACTTGAGCAGAAGCAAGCATAGTCTATCGGACGTCGGCTGCATCAATGTCAATTTTTAAAATTGGGGTGAAACTACCACCCATGTTATTTGAAATAAAACAAAAACATACATTAAGAGATACCCCGAAAAAAAGAAATGAAAAATGTGTGTGGGGCGTGATAATGGATTCGTGTTAATAATGTTAAATCATGTTCACGGAAAAATATATAGAAAAATAAATAACTAAAATGCATTAACGGTAGTGGACAAAAAAAAAGTTAAAATGATTTATTGTGGAACAGAAAAGACGTCGTTGAAAAAAAGAGCAATAATTATAAATACAATTGAAAAAAGAGAAATATGCATGAAATCTAGAATTTAAAAAAAATTATTATATGTATATATAAATTTGTTTTTTGTGGTATGGGAGAAATGCTATGGTGAAGCAAGGTGCGAACGAACTCAAAGTCCGGGCCAACAAAAATGGAACTCGGGAATTGTGATGACCTGGTCCTATAACGCAAATCGTTTTATGGGTCAGGCCCTTTTATGGAGCAAGGTGCGAATGAACTCATGTCCAGGCTGACAAAAATGTAACCCGAGAATTGTGAAGACCTAGAGATGACGTAATTCGGACAAAAAGCAAACGCCAGGCTGGTCAAAATATGGATTAATGACATCAATTGGTTTATGGGTTACCAGGTCGAGGAAGTCCATAAAAGTGAGATGGTAAACAAAAACAAGGCAGAGACGCAGAGACGGAGAAAGAGACAGACGGCGAGGATCTGCCTGTCACGTTAGCAACCCACACCTCTCCCACCACCTCCTCCACCACCACATGGTGTGTATATATGAATTTTTACTAAATAAACCAATTCTGTTTTATAAGAAAGTGTCTCGTTATTCATTGATAAATGAAATCAGCTGCCATTCCAATCACTAGACTATTTACACCAACGTATATGTCCAACTGTCAGCGTAATTGTCAAACGCACTATCTCTCGGTCTATCTATCAAGATATTCATAAATCTCCTTCTAGTGAATTACAGGCTGGTGCTCCTATAGAAGTGTATACCCCGTCTCTAGATATCTCACTAAGACTCTCCCTAAACGAACAATAACAACAATACAGAATATACATCATCTTAATACCACCAGTATATAACACATGGAGTAATCACAAAACATTAATGACGAAATAATGTAGATTAACCCCATAATAAAATGCGTGATTGTTATATTGTTGCCAAGTCTACTCTGGTACATCATCCATTAATTTCTCACTCTTACACAAGTTCACAAAATACTTTTAAATCTAATAAGGCCCACACTATCAGCCAAGGTTCGACCTCTGTCCCATCACCGCAATGTTGCACATCTGTGTTTGTTTTACAAGTGCGTTAATGGAATATGCTCTGATTAACCATAGCTCTTGTGGCCGCTTTACGTACATACTTCCGACTAACACAAGAAATATTAAAATCCCCTTTCACTGTTGGGATCCCTCTATGCTGGAGACCCTCCTACTATAATAGTTACTTTTTTACATAAGCAACACCACTTACCAAGGCCAAGAGGCCACTTGAGGATAAAGGTTAAAGAGTGTACAGTAGAAATTGCACAATATAGTAATCGTTAGTAATGGAAATTCGGTAAATTTGTTAACTTATATGGAACGGCTCATCAAGAATTTGTTTACGTTAGACTTGAAGACAACCATATTGTAGCCAGCTGGGAAGCAGGAAAACGGAAGACAATTCCATAGACGTGCAGTTCTAAGAAAGAAGCTTTGCTCATGGAATCTAGGTTTAGGTTTAGGCACAGATAAAGAGTGGGGGAAATTAGTGATAGTGTTTTCTGCTAGACGGGTGTTTCTTGTGAAAGTTTGGCGAGTGGGGACCATAGATTGGAGCTCAGCTGAGCACTTGCCATGAAAATAACGATAAAGCAGAGACAAACTCGCAACATCTCTTCAATGAGAAAGGGGTTGCAGGGAAGAGAAAAGGGCATCCCCCTATGAGGCTACGAAGTATATTTTGAACTCTATCGAGGCAGAATAAGTACTTTCTGGCAGCTCCTGCCCAAATGTGGCAACTGTACTCCATCCTTGGACGTACTTGGCTCTTATATAGATAGAGAATTGCATCAGCAGTGAGATATCTACTGGATCGATAGAAGGATCCCACCATTTTTCCAGCGGCCTTGGTAACGGATTTAAGGTACGTGTTCCATTTAAGATCAGGAGAAAAGGTCAAGCACAGAAGCTTGTCAAAACATGAGGCCTCCCCAAGACGAGACCCATTCATTTCAATTGATGCCAGATTGGGATCAGAGCGTTGATGATGTAAAGGTAAAAGCTTGGGTTTAGATGCATTAAAAGTAACAAGCCACCTCTTTCCCCATTGTACCACTTGCTCAAGATCAGAGGAGAGAGAATCAAAGAGAACTTGGTCGTTTATGGTCTTAGATGTCCTACCATAGATAGTAGTATCATCAGCATAAATGTCTTTAAATGATGTAAGGATATGATTTGGAAGATCATTAATGTAGATCAGGAAGAGAGTTGGACCCAGGATGGCCCTTAAGGACTCCAGCATAAATACTGAGAGCTTGTGATTTCTGCCCATCAACCACTACTCTTATGAACCTGTCAGAGAGAAATTCTTTAATAATTGAGAAGATATTTCCCGCTATACCGTAACTGGAGATCTTGTGAAGTAAACTTTTATGCCATACTCTATCAAAGGCCTTTGATATGTCAAGAGCAATTGTCCTAGAAATGTAGCCTCCGTCGAGAGATTCACTAATCCTATGAGATATAACTGTAAGCACATCTGCTGTAGATCTATCAGAACGGAAACCATATTGCATGTTACTAAGAAGATTATTTTTGCTGAGATGGTTGATTAACGTTACGATCAGGGTTCGGTTCTTGGGTTCGGGAAGGAGTGAGTCACTCGCTCGACAACAGCAAGTTTCTGACCTCTTCTTTTCCAATCCACCACACCTGGCCTCTCGCCACCAATGTCACACCGCACAATCTGAACGTCAGCAACACGAAATACTTTTCAAGAGAAGATGTTCACGACTCTTTTCTTTTTGTGTCTCAGAAGGATTTTTTCTCAGCTATCAAAAAAAAAAAAAAAAAAAAAGCGGAAGAGACAAGAAAAAAATAGCTTCGGGTATATAAATGAGCTAGCCATACTTTCCTTCTTCTTTCCTTAAGAGCGATGCAGATACGTCGTATATTATTTAAATACGTTTGTTTTGTTTCTAACCATAACCTAGCCTTAAACGGTACCTTTTTCCCCCTTTAGTATATACCCCACGCGACCCCCCCCCTGATCTTCGAGATCAATAAGATACTTCATAATCCTTCATCCAAGCAGGCCCCCTCCTCTCACGTTGAGGCCTCTGGGGGAGAACTTCTTGGGGGTTGACGTTTTCAGGTTCACTACAGACATTCTCGTCCAGTTGTAACGAACCGCAATGTGGGGCTATCGAATTGGGGTATATCCTTATCTTCTCGGTGGATCTCGACTTCCTCCTCTTCACTTTCATCACTGCATACCGGCAGGGTCACACAACGCAGGTCTAGGATATGCCGGGGACGCCATTCACCATCATGTTGTTCTTCGACTGCATTACAGTTACGACCCTCCTACCTCAGCGAGTGATACATTTTGCATTCGGGGGCTTCACACATACCTCCTCAACCATTTTAATGGTAACTTCTTCACCCTCAATTCCTACCGTTTTGTTGCACGAATACCGCCACTTATATGTGAAGATGGCTCTATGTGACACAGTTGTCTTATCTTGTCTGGTTTTCGGTGAGATGTTGTACCAAAATACCGCCCCCATGGGTGAAATGTTGCTTTTTTTCCGCAGCAGCCTTGACGGTGCGATGATTCCTCTCCACTATCCCATTGCTACTCGGCCGATACGCTGCTCTAAAAAATTGCTTTGCTCCCCACTTATCACACACCACATAAAAGGCTTCTGATGAGAAAGCGGGACCATTGTCCATTAACAATTCCTCAACCGGCCCACTCTCCAAAAATATTTCGTCGATGACCCCTCCGATCGCCCATGCAGCTTCTCTCTCCAGATGGCAAACTTCTCCGATCCATAGTCGAGCATCGACAGATACAGCTTATGGCGATAATGGGTCACATCAATGGGCAATCGCTTCCAGTCCTCCGCAATGTGTAACTCTCCTGCTTCGTGTCTGGACGGTCCGGGGTCTATCGATTGGTACTCCTGATAGTGCTCCACTACCTCCCTGACCTCCTCCTCGGTGGTTTTTGGGTAAACCTCTCATTTGCTAGCCATGTGGGTGTCCTCATTTTTTGGGGATAAGTTATGTACTGCCTACAGTAAGCCACTCAGGCGGCTCTTCATCTTTCCAGTGTGGTAGGCTATGTGTCTGTTTAATTCTCTGAAATCCAGTACCGGTATAATTTTGTACTTGGTGGATTGAAAAACCGCCAGTAATTGTAGCACTCCTTTTTCTTCCCCTGTCTACAGTTTCAGAATTCCCTCTTCTATCCACCTGTCCACTTCTTCCTCGAATTCTTTTCTTATTTCTCCTCGCAGTGTTTTCTCGTAGCAGCTTACTTTGTTTCGTAGTTCCGGAGGCCCGGAGATCCATTTCCATTCCACCGTCCACCTCTCGCCATCGAACCCCGCCAGGGAATCCTCGTTCTCGATGCAGCAAGCCTCTGGTTTTTGCGTTCTGATGTTTCTATCGCCTTCCACTCCTGCCATCCCTACTGCGCGGGGGCGTCCGAAAGTTACTGGTCCTTCTCCCCCGTAGCGCCCCCAGTTGGTTGATCGCACTTACACCTTAAACCACATCAACATCACCGACCAGACGATCCAACATCAGGGCTCGCAGTCCAATGTGCACACCTTGCACCAGTAATTCCGCTGTTGGCTCTCCTAGGCATTTCACATCCCTGCCATCCACGGTCTTAATACTCCTGGCTCCGCTCCATGACCTAGCGACATTCTTCGCTACCAACGTCGTGGTGCAGCCTGTGTCAACAAGGGCCATGGCTCTCTTCCCATTGACTATTACCGGTAACTGAGGCAACGTTTCGTTGTGCGCCATTTCCACATAGAAGGGGGAACTACTGGCGCAATGGCTCCTCTTCACTCGTTTCCATGGTCCCGCGAAGCGACGCAATAGCGGCTAATGTGCCCCACTCGTCCACATCGGTAACAGGTGACCTCCGGTCTCGGCTCTTTGAAGTCCTTGAGCAGGTGAAGACCCTGGCACCGGAAGCACTTGATGGCAGTTCTCCTCTCCTGTCGCCTCGCCGCCTGTCTCTCGTCATTCAAGTGGGGTCTCGTGCACGTATTTCCAATCACAGTTGCAGCCATGATAGGGCCCATGACATTCTTGACTAGGACTCTGGCGTGGGCCAAGAGATCGTTCACTTCCATAGTATTGATCTCAGTGATTCTCAGCATGTTCGCAGAGATTTCTTCTTGGAAGCCGTTCACTAAATATAACTTTAGCGTCATCTTCAGGCTCCTCCCCACGTAATCAACCAATCCTGCCAGTCTCCTGATCTCTGCAGCAAAGACATCAACAGACTCGCCTGTCCACCTCAAACTTGCAAGCTTGCCGAATGCTTCAAATGGACTCTCAGCGAAAGCAAATTTCAGTCTCTGCTCCACTAAGGCAACGTCTCCCTTATCCTCATCGCGCATCTGCTGGTAAATTGTGAGGGATTCTCCCTCTAAGTATAGCGGCAGCAGGGTGATCAGGTCTTCAATTTTTTGCAACTTTGCCACCATCTTTAATTTTTCTAGCCATTTAATTAGGTCACCCTCCCCAGTGAAGGGTCTCAACATCTGAGTGTTTAGTCGCCAGTCAGCCATGTTTATCTGCTTGTAAGGCCGAAATAGCCTCTAAACGTTACGATCAGGATTCGGTTCTGTGGTTCGGGAAGGAGTGAGTCACTCGCTCGACAACAGCAAGTTTTTGACCTCTTCTTTTCCAATCGACCACACCTGGCCTCTCGCCACTAATGTCACACCGCACAATCTGAACGTCAGCAATACGAAATACTTTTCAAGAAATGTTCACGACTCTTTTCTTTTTGTGTCTTGAAAGTAATTTTTCCCAGCTTTTATATCCTCCTATCAAAAAAAAAAAAAATGGAAGAGACAAGAAAAAAATTAGCTTCTCCCATCATGCTCTGCCTTCCCAAGATGCCCTTCGGGTATATAAATGATTTATCCATACTTTCCTTCTTCTTTCCTAAAGTACGATTCAGATACGGCCGGTACGTCGTATATTACTTTTTTGTTTGTTTTGTTTTTGTTTCTAACCATAACATAGCCTTAAACGGTACCTTTTTCCCCCTTTCGCATATACCCCACACTTCTCTATTTAACACAGATTCCAGCAACTTACTCATGGCGCACAGGAGACTTACTTCCCTGTACTGAGAGAGAGATGAGCGATCACCTGAATTCTTAAATACAGGGCATACTGATGAGATTTTCCAGGGTGATGGGAAGCAATTCTCCATAAGACAACGTTTAAATATTTTTGTTAGGATGGGCGCCGGTTCTGGTTGAAGTCTTTTGAGTACTATAACTATATAGTACTGTAACTATATAGTACTGTAACTATATAGTTACTCTAAAATTCCGAGATTTTGGAATTCATCCCTGTTTTTTTGCGTTCCTTATTTAAATGAATTGTGAACATACATCTCGCTGCTCAACTTACCGCTGCCCCGTATGAGACATGTGCCCTTTACATTCAAGTGCCAATATTTCTCATTAGAGGTTAAAAAAATGTTTACAAAATACACTGAAATACATCGCTAAAAATAATATATATAGTTGAGGAAAACATAGCGAAGTTATCCTATTTTTTTAAATTACGAAAGTCTTCGAAGCATATCCAAACCCGCTGTCCTTTATCAAGATTTTTTTTACATAGGCATCACCACTTATCAAGGACCAGAAACCACTCGAGGATAAGGGTTGAGTGTACAGTAGTCAATTGGGTAATATAGTAATCGTTAGTAATAGAAATTCGGTAAATTTGTTAACTTAAGTTGAACAGCTCACCAAGAACTTGTTTACGTTGGACTTAAAGACAATCAGATTGTAGTCAGCTGGAAAGCAGGAAAACGGAAGACAGTTCCACAGGCGTGCACTTCTAAGAAAGAAGCTTTGCTCATGGAATCTATGTTTAGGTTTAGGCATAGATAAAGAGTGGGGAGAATTATTGATAGTTTTTTTTTTAACTAGACGAGTGTTTCTTGTGAAAATTTGGCGAGGGAAGGACCATAGATTGAAGCTCAGTCGAGCACTTGCCATGAAAATAACGATAAAGCAGAGACAAACTCGCAACATTAAACTTGCGCTTTTTAATAACATGAGAACAGATACTCGATGAACTAAAGAAGAACGACATAGTAAAGGACACATATAAAAAATCAACCCAAGGACGAACTCAAAATAATATAGAATCAGCTGTAGTACCGGTGAATGTAAGATGTTTTAATCTTTTCAACTTCTGTACGTCAGTTAAAATGTTCGATTTTCTTACTTGAAATCGCAATAAAACAATACATTTTTTATATTCATGGTGAAGATCGAAATAGGCGAGGCAATAACTGGGACGCCATAGAAAAATTAAAACAAGGTTTTCTAGTGTGAGTTTCAAACCTTGAATTTCAGCATAAAACTAAACGGGAGGCCAATACTTTATTCACTGGAACAACAGACATAGAAATAAACGTCTAATGGTTGCGTGTGCATATTGTAATAGTCATCGACACTCAAAGTCGAAACCCGACTGATAGGAAACGAAAAGGTCACATATGCAAATTAAGCCGGTATTGCTTTCATTGAGAGAAGACACGTTTTGGTTGACTCCGAGTCGTTTGAACGTACGGTAAATTCGCGTGTCAGTGCGAAGAAAGAAAGGTGGATTTTCTACGAACCTCGAAACAGAAGAAAAAGTGTTGTCGTTTTTGTGTGTTTACCGAAAACAGTGCAAGATGAACTAAAACTTTTGGTAAAACCTGCGGATAATGCTGTTTTACGGTTGTTTTAAAAAATGGAACGAACATTTAAATTGCATTCCATTTTAATCTCGTTTTTTAATTATGACCCCGAAAAAGAAAGTAATCGAAAGAATAACATTCAACAATCGTACTTTGTATATATAAAAAACGAAAGATTGAAAAAAAAAATATTAACAAAAACGAAATAGCTCAATTTTTAAACAAAAATAAAGTCAATTTGGTATACATTTTTAGTATATTATTAGATAAGTCCAACTTACTGTTCACACTGAAAATGTCGACTTTTATAAGTTTTCGGGTATACTTAAAACGAATAAGCATTCCAAACCATCCCATGTTAAGAACGGCTTTTCGGAATAGACATTCCAAACCTTGTCAGCATACCCGAAAGTCTATAAAAGTTGACATGTGGAATAACAACGGTGAGTTGAACATAATATAAAAATGTACCGAATATAAAACGGAAAGTAATTTCCGTTCCATTTTGAAAACAGCCATACAACAGAGCGTTCTCCGCAAGTTTTATAATTTAGACGTTAAATATAAAGTTGATGTGGTCAAGACGAAAGTGTGATTTTGAAAATTGGACGCATGAACAAAAAAGGGAAAGATTAAAATTATTCGCGTCGAACTTCGAAAATTGAAAACATCGAGAGATGGAAATATAAAAACGATTCGAGTCGAACATAGAAAAAATTAAAGCGTCGGGAAATTACAAGATTTAAATGTGATTTGTAGTCGGTCGTTTTTTGTTCTAATCATCGTAGTATACCGGAGAATTGCGATTTGACTGACGAAACCGGATCGATAGGAAACGAAAAGGTGACATATGCAAATTAAGACGTGATATAAAAAAGCCGGCATTGCTTTCATTGAGAGAAGATACGTTTTGGTTGACTCAGAATCGTTTGAACGTACGGTAAATTCAGTACGAAGAAAGAAAGACGGACTTTCTACGAACGTAAAATCAGGAAAAGGAAAAAGAATTGTCGTTTTTGCGTGTGCAAAAAAACAGCGGAAGATGAAGAAAAACTTCTTTTTTTTTTTGGACGAATATTTATGGGCATTCGACAGTCTAAAAACAAACTTTCAACCCTAGGTACCAAACAAACGAAATTATTTTATCATCTAAACCTACTTATATTCTTTATGTTATATCGTCGAGTGGTAAACAATATACATAATTATAACGTCGAATAGACTGATTCCGTTTGGCACAAAACAAATTCTTGTCGGGTACTAACATACTCCGTACATACTCCCGACTAGCCCAACAAGCAGGTCTCACCCTTTATGATGGAGTTTCCTATATGCCGGAAAGCTTTTTACTGTAATAGTTTCTTCCCTAGAACTCCTAGACTTTTAAATTCTATCTCTATTCTCTGATTCTCTTGCTTAAATATAATGGGAATAGATATCTTGCTGATCAACTTTCCACTGTCATCTATTAGATGAGCTCCGAAGATGAAGACGGTCGCGGCCGGCGGACTGTGGTTGACTACGGAAATTTGAAAGCCTTAATTGAAGCCGATCTTCGTAAAACCACACAAGAGGTTGCTGCTGGAGTTGAGGGTGACAACTCAACAGTCGTTCCGCATTTAAAGTAAACAGGAAAGTAAAAAAAAGTTGGATAAATGTGTGCCGCATAAATTTAACGATAATAAAACAATCGTCGTTTGAGGTGTCTTCTACACTCCCTCTGTGCAACAAAAACGACACATTTCTCGAGCGGATTCGGACGTGTGATAAAAAGGGGATCCTCTATGACAACCGGCGACGTTCTACACAGTGGTTGGATGTCGGAGAAGTCCCACAATACTTGCTGAAGCCGAAATTGTCACAAAAAAACAGTTATGGGGACTGTTTGGTGGCATGCGGTCGGTCTCCTCCATTACAGTTTCTTGAATCTGGGAGAAACGATTACGGCGGAGAGGTACTACCGAAAAATAACGAAATGCGTCAGAAGCTCCATCGTATATGCCCGAGATTAGTCAATATAAAGTTATCAATTCTCGTCCATGACAATGCTATACCGCATGTTGCTCAACTGAGCCTGCAGAAGCCGAACGAATTGGGCTACGAGACTCTACCTCATCCGCCATATTCACAGTACCTCTCGCCCACCCATTATCCCTTTTTCAAGCAGCTCAACAACTTCCTGCGCGAAAAACGCTTCAAAAGTCGAGATGATGCCAAATCGACCTTTAATGATTCAATCGCTTTCAGAACTCCAGCTTTCTATGCTAATAGGATAAATAAACTTGTCTCGCGTTAACAAAAATGTTTCGATTCTAATGGTTCTTATTTAGATTAATAAAGTTTATTATAAGAGGATTTATGATCTTCAAGTCGACCCCCCTCCAAAAAACGACATTTTTTGCACCAACCTAATATATTCGGAAAATGATTAACAAAATAAAGACGAGGATAAGGGAGGTAGGCTCAAATGCTTAGTATCGTAAATAACAAACTGAAATCAGTTCAGTTATATATTAATCAGTGTCTTTACCGTCTGGGAGGTGCTATTCTGGAATATTTTTGAATAATATTGTCCGAATGGTGTCAAAACAATTGTAACGTTCCAACCAAATCCACAATATAATTTTTTTTAGTTGTCTTATTTTTTGTGACAACTTTATATGAAATCTCGATTGTAGACTCTTATAATCATGAAGTCAATTTAATTTGACTTAAATTTTTCATAGGTATAAGTACATTGCCGATTGTTGATATATTTTCATATTTTAATAAATTAATTTTTTGGTTATAATATTTAATGATATATATATATATATATATATAAGTACAGAGAAAATTAAAGGGAGACTTTAGCAGATATTTCAGTAGAACATTTTGTAATCTTTCGAAAAAAACATTGCGATATCTGTGTGTAAATTTCGAAAATAAAACATTCATACACTCAGCACGAATCCTTCGAATTATATGAAAATGTTGAACTTGTAAAATATTAAAAAGAATGATAAATATTTGATTGATATGAAAACGTAGGACAAGCAAATCTATTCTATCTTCTATACTCCTATAAATTTGTTTTGTGTGTATTGTTATTCATATTAAAACCGTTTTTCTATTTATTTAAAAGGAAAATACAGCATTGTTATATATTGGTCGAGAAATTGCATTCACTAGCAAAAATTTTAGCTTATTTCATATTCTTTTAAACATTAATTTTAATTAATTCCCTATTAGTTTTTTCGGTTTTCTTATAGGATGATAATCTTTAGTTTACTATTACGTGAAATTATATTCATGCAGATATTTTACATTATTTATACTAAGGTAAAAAGGTTATAGAAAAAAAATGCGTACATCAAATCTGTTGCCAGGGACGCTGGGAAAATGGTAGGATCCTTCTACCCCTCCAGAAGATATCTCACTACAGATGCAATTCTCTATCTGTATAAAAGCCAAGTACGTCCAAGGATGGAGTACTGCTGCAACATCTGGGCAGGAGCTGCTAAAACAGCCTATCCTGCCTTGACAGAGTACAAAATAGACTTCGTGGTTTAGTGGGGGATGCCCTTTTCTCTTCCCTGCAACCTCTCTCCCACAGAAGAGACGTTGCGAGCCTGTCTTTGTTTTATCGCTATTTCCATGGCAGGTGCTCATCTGAGCTCCAATCCCTCGTCCCCCCTCGCCAATGTTTCACGAGAAATACCCGTCTGGCTGAAACTACTGTCAACAATTTTCCCCACTCTTTATCTGTGCTTAAATCAAAACGTAGATTCCATGAGCAAAGCTTCTTTCTTAGAACTGCACGCTTGTGGAACTCTGTTCCGTCTGCCTGCTTCTCTCCGGACTACAACTTGGATGTCTTCAAGTCCAATGTTAACAAATTCCTAATGAACCGCCCCCTTAATTAAACACTTCATCAAATCTCCACACTAACGTAATGTACTTTCAATAACCCTTATCCCTGAGTGGCTTCCGGGCCTTGATAAGTGGTGATCACTGTGAAAAAAAAATGAGCAAAGCTTCTTTCTTAGAACTGCAAGACAGTGGAACTCTCTGCCGCTTGCCTGTTTCCCACCTGACTACAACTTGGACGTCTTCAAGTCCAACATAAACAAACTCCTGACAAACCGCCCCCTTAAGTAAGACACTCTATCAAAACCCCCAATATTAATGATTACTACAATACTATCTCATTGATTACTGTACACGCAATAACCCTTATCCCTGAGTGGCCTTCGGGCCTTGATAAGTGGTGATCTACATGTAAAAAAAAGAAGCTCTTTCTATATATCTTTGCGTATGCGTATATGTATTTGTGTAAAGTATTTCGCCTAGCAAAGAATGTTAGTTTTGTTTTGTTTTTGTCTACATACATGAAATTTCATATATAGGGTATTCGAACCCATGCAAAACTTTATATTTGAGTTTTAGCCGTGGAAAATCGGTACAAAAGTGTAAAAATTAAAGCAATGAAATTTTCCAGGTGGAGGTCGAACAATTGCATTACGAATATGAATGCGTAACGTAGTAGCTATTGGTTGATGGTTTAATTTTTAGCCTTGCAGCAAACGTGACTTCATAGGTCAGACATTAACGTCAAAGGAAGAAATAAATCGTAAGCTAAACGTTTTGGTTTCGATTCTCTGGTAGCGCACGAGTATTTTTTAAAAATCTTTTTAAATCATTACTATACATTGGGTCCAATATAATATTATTATGAATACGAAATCTGCATTAATCAAAATTTAAGCATATTTTCCAACCAGGTAATACCGGGCGGTCTGCTAGTCAATAAAACAGTTTGCAACAGCTTACAATAACAAAGGTCGCGTTATAAATTATATGAACAGACAGGAAACTATCATAAGAAAGGTGTTTGTGAAAACACACCTGCGTGTATATGTCTTTGGAGCGAAAATATAGAAATACGGAGTTATAAGAAATATTCACGAACTAAGATTGCAAGGCAGACAACTATAGTTCATTTAAAACTTTCTTTAATAGTTAAAATGACATTAAGCCTGGTCAGTACTTAAATGGGTGTCAATTTTAATAATATTTGTTTCCTCTGCTCATCTCGCCATTGTTTCTAGTTGTCTCGTACTTCTTGACATTAGAATTATGTAGTGCTGTCTCATGATTATACGCTCAAACACTCTTACGTGGAAGTAACCGTTGTTCCTCGAAAATGAATGGAGCCTTTATAATTGATAAATACTAAATGCGTAGGCACGCTAGTATATAATTTTGTTAGTTGAAAATAAACAGAAATTAGGTTTTAGCCATAGCGAGCCTGGTGACATTGACTCGACTGTAGTTGTTCATGGTATGACGTCACATGGCTTAAACGTTGAGGGAAGGGGAGGTTATCGATTACATTGTAAGCCTATGAGTGCGAACACCCTATTTCTAAATGTCCTTACAAGATATAAGTGAACGTTAATTATCTTCTCTTTTTCTCTTCCTACTCTACATGTAAGCGATTTGGAACAAGACAAACTTATTCTGTGGCCAACGATTATGTTTTTTATTACTATTTTTTTTCGAATGATAAATAATTCAAAAGGCGGCGTTTCTCCGGTCTGGCAAGATTACCTGTCACATACAAGGTAAGGCAGCATAAGGTAAGCTTATGAAATTCTATGTATGACACACACATTGAAACGGAACATAATAATAAAGAACGCATGACTAAGTATATTTAATATAAACTTCATCTCCGAGTAGCTTTGTCTTCGGACGTGAATGATTGTTCAATATGAATCTGAGTAAAATATATGCGCCATAAAATGCACAGGGTAAAACTGTATTTAATAAAATAAGCAAATATATTAGTAATAATTGTGTGATATGTACACATATATACACTAAATGCATGCCTTTCTGCAACTATTCAAATAATCCATAATGATCCAGGATTTAAACAAACGATCTTATATGTGTCGTAGCCTACACTAACTAATGAACAAGTTAGAAAACATTAAAAACTTTGATCGATGATCCAAAGATGAAACTTTACTATAGTCCGCAAGTTCATAATAATTTTTAATAATGTTGGATGCTTAACGATATTTGTGTCTGCGGAATCGAAGAATTTGATTGTTGCAAAAAATCGAACACATTATGAAGTCTTACACCAAAATTCTATATACAGATCGAACATCCACAAGCAAATTACAAATAAATGGAAAACGCGTATATAAAATAGAAAAAAATCTTACGACGGATCAAACAGAATGGCCATATGTACAGAAAGGAAAGAAATCTTGCAGAAACCTATACGTAACACGTGAATATTACGTAAACTCCGACTCTTCAATTCTTGTACCCAGGTAGATACAGTTCAGAAACAGGATACATAACAGTTTATAGACAGTTGCTTTACAAAGAGACGAATATTTTTATCTCGTTCAACAGCAGACAAAACACATATCTTTGCTTTAATATTTCTTGGCGTACTGTCATGAAATTCTTTTATATATAACATTTTTTTCTTGTTTATGGCTTTCATCGGAGTTGGCACGCTTACCTCTCTTATTTAATCCGTCGCTAGTTGAACCGTAGACCTTTCCTCAGACCCAGAGACCAAAATCTCTTCCATGTCCGCAACCCAGTGGCTACTCTCAATACCCAGTATGCTATCCAACTGACTTTCTGACAATGTGTATATCAGACTCTTCTCTGTGTTCTCTGACGTAACCTAAGCATGTATTTGTTTCTTCTGAATTAACATTAGTTTATGCAACTATATTCCAATAGACTTGTTTATTTCCTGATCTAAATTTTAACTGGTATATTTTATTTTGTAACATTCTTTTTTCTAAAATTTTTTTCTCTATTGAATATTTCTTACTTCATAACACTGACAATCGACATTTTTCGCTTCAAGTAGGCCATTCAGAGTTTTCCAGGATATCAATATTCAGTACATTTACTGTGGAATATATCATGTTAGTCAAAAAATTCATTCGTTTTCTAATGTATTCTCTCCGGCCTACTAAAATATTCTTATTTTTCAACTCCATAGTGTATATATTGACAACAATATCATAAGCCTTCGAAAAGATTAACTCATATAGTAATTCATATAGTAATTCATATAGTTTTGCTTGTATGTTAGGTCATGAAATGGGAGATAAAGTGCAGAACGACCATTGTTTATATAGTAAAGAAATAATCTACATATCCAAGGCCTTCGACAAGGTATAGCATAAGGGTCTACTTCACAAGATTTCCAGCTACGGTATAACTGGAAATGTTTTCTCAATCATTAAATCATTTCTCTCCAATAGGCTCATAAGAGTAGTGGTAGATGGACAAAAATCGGAGGCCTCCAATATAAATGCTGGAGTCCCTCAGGGGTCAATCTTGGGCTCAACTCTCTTCCTGATCTACATCAATGACCTCCCTAAACACATACTTAAATCATTCGTTGACATCTATGCTGATGACACGAGCATCTACGGCAAAACATCAAAGGCTGTAAATGACAAAGTTCTCTCTGATTCTCTCTCCTCTGATCTCGAGCGCGTGGTTCAGTGGGGGAAGATGTGGCTGGTTACCTTTAATGCATCCAAAACCAAACTCCTATCCTTACATCAACGCTCTGATCCCCATCTGGCATCAATTGTAATGGATGGCTCTCGTCTGGGTGAGACAAGCTTCTGGGTTTGACCTTTACTCCTGATCTGAAATGGAACACGTACATCGTCTGTTGCCAAGGTCGCTGGAAAGATGGTGGGATCCTTCTACCGCCCCAGAAGATATCTCACTACTGATGCAATTCTCTATCTATATAAAAGCCAAGTACGTCCAAGGATGGAATACTGTTGCCAGATCTGGGCAGGAGCTTCTAAAAACAGCCTATCCTGCCTTGACAGAGTACAAAATAGACTTCGTGGCTTAATGGGGGATGCCCTTTTCTCTACCCTTCAACCTCTCTCTCACAGAAGAGACGTTGCGAGCCTATCCTTGTTTTATCGATTTCCATGGCAGGTGATCGTCTGAATTCCAATCTCTGGTCCTCCCTCGCTAATCTTTCACGAAAAACACCCGTCTAGCTGAATCCACTGTGAAAAGTTTCCCCCACTCTATATCTGTGCCTAAATCAAAACCCGGATTCCATGAGCAAAGCTTCTTTCTTAGAACTGCACGCCTGTGGAACTCTGTTCCGTCTGCCTGCTTCCCTCCGGACTACAACTTGGATGTCTTCAAGTCCAATGTTAACGAATTCCAAATGAACCGCCCCCTTAATTAAACACTTCATCAAATCTCCACACTAACGTAATTTACTTGCAATAACCTTTATCCCCGAGTGGCTTCCGGCCCTTGATAAGTGGTGATCACTGTGTAAAAAAAAAGAAAAGAAAACTGTCCGTGTGTGAAGAAAATGCTGTTATATAACAGGTATGCCAGAAATGTTTTTTGTTCGATTTAGAAACCGTAGTTTTTCAGTGAGAGAGATAATTCTCACTTTGACAGCAGAAACCATGTAGTTAAACAAGACAGCTGTTTGATAACTACTTTGCCGACATTCTCATTATTTTCAAATCAATAGTACAAAAAAAAAACTACAAAAATACGGTAATGTAGCTAAACTTAACTTTTAGTTTCCCTTTTTCCTAAACAAAGAACAAAATTTTAAGGCAACCCAATATATTTAGAATAAAGTGAAAAAGTGACAGATCAATTCCAGCGATATTTCGTTTGATATCAGAACAAAAAATTGAACAAAAATATCAATTTTCCTAGAATACTAAGAGAATCTTCTTTTAAAGATTATGATTGTTCGTACCTTATTATTCTTAAGACTTCATGACTCACTGGGCTCAGATGCTGATAAACGAACCATATGAAATTAAGCTACCTACAAAATTGATCATGAAATTCTATGCATATCATATTCCAGTAATCATGGGAGCAACTGGGCTCATGGAAAAGAACTTTTAATACTCGGTCAACCAAATACAAGATACAAACAATTGAACTTAATCTAAAAAGGTTGGAATGTATGCGATAACAAGTGAATATCTGGCATCCGGCAGGATGCCGAATCCTCATCTAGAATTAAATAAGAAACTTCACAAAATATTTAGTAGAATATGGGACTATATAAGATTAGGACACCATTTACCATCAGAGACTTGGCCACGAAGAAATATCATTTAGCATGATACTTGTAGAGAGCCTATACAGAAACGAATTAAAAAAATTCTAACACTGAAAAGACTAAAACTAACTAAAATAATGTCATGTCCATTAACTCCTGTAAGATTTTATTATTAATTAATAGTACAAAGCCCCATTTTTTAGACTAAGATGAATCCATTTACGACAGTCAGTTTCCGCATCGCGCAGATGATGTTAAATGAAATGTAACTCTATTCGCATAAACACAAATACAACTTTAAAAATTGCAAAAAATAAGTTTATAAATGTTTTTTCAAAATTCACAGAAAATATCACTTACTTTCGACATAACTGATCCTTTCTCATTGTCTAAATAACAGAAAATATTTACTCTAATAGTTTCTTACCATGGATCGCTTGCCTTTGGGATACCTGTTCCGCTTACTGTACATATTTATTTAGATGTAAAGGAAACGAAGATGTTGCATAAATTATGGTTCAGTGGAAATATGCGTCGTTTGATGTAAACAACAAATAAATAAACGTTAATTTCAGAATAATAACGTAGCACCAGTTTAAATGAATAAATAGGAATATTTTTTTTATTTATGATTCCTCTATTACATTCAAAATAAATTACTCTTATTAAAATTAAGAATGCAAAATTGTCTTTGTAAATGATATATAAATATATATATATATATATATATATAGTGCAGATAAATACTCAGATGTTTTTGAATGTCTAATTGTTATAACTATTTTTTTAAAATTATCATTACATCAATGCTTGTTGTTATTCATTTGTAATAACAGTGCCCTATATTTCCTATACATTTTCATCGATGTAGTTTTGCTGATATAAACTGTAATTATTTAGGGTTGGTGCAAAAATGTCGTTTTTTAAATCAGATATATACGTCAAAACGACATTATTTTTGCACCAACTTAATAATTTTGCACCAACCTAATAATTATGGTGATTTAGCAAAAATACACTGCGAAAATGATTCTTAAATTATGCTTCTCAATTTTCAATAGGTGTATTTTAAATCATACTAATATATTTTAATCAACTATAAATAGAACTAGAGATATACAAACGCATTCATAAAAGAGGAGGTGACTATTCCCTCTCACCCTTTCGTACATTTCTATCCCACTTTATTTCCTCCCTCCCTCCCTCCCTCCCTCTCTCTCTCTCTCTCTCTCTCTCGCGCGCGCGCGCGCACTTTGCTCTCTCTGCTTGTTGTTGTATGGATTATTTTGAGCTTTTCCACTCATTATAATGGCCGAGTCAATGCCTCTCGATGTTAGCACACGGTTATGGTCGAGTCTTGCATTCGTGGCAGTTGTGTTTGCTTTTCTTTTCAATGTATTTTGTTTCCACTAACTACCGGGCTGTGTCTTTCTTTCGGACAATTACGGAACCACAACACTTCTCTCCTTCGTTCGCCTTCCTTTACGAGACTAAAAAATATTTTTGTTGTTTTTAAAAGAGACTTCGTAACATGCACAGTCGCCCAGTCGAATTGATTTCCGCTCTCTTTTCATTTTATTCTATCGGTTTACGTAAAAGACAAATAAATTCGTATCAAAATGAACACAATATTAATTATGTGAATAAATGTTAGTGTTTAAAATTTTTGTTTAAAGTATTACAGGTAGCGAAATGTTCCAAGTCGTAGCCAGCTGCCAAATTCTACTAGCAATAGATATAGTTATATGGAAAGGAGACTGAAGAAAAAATGCTGTAATTTCCTTTCGCTGTAGCCAATATACAAAGGATCTCCCAAAAACTGCAACAATTAAGACTGCTTAGATAATATTCATTAATTGATAAACAGAATTTATATTATTTACAGTCAATCTATTGTCTGTGCAGAGCGAAGATCCCGATTGAGATCCGGGAAAAATTATTAATATGATCAATCCACTAATTAATAAACAACAGAATCAATTAGTAATTCGGCATGATACACTTATCTTCTTTTAGATATCGAATGGCATTGGCGCTTGTGGAATCTAAAAAGAAAAAGTTTCAAAATATCACTACACACTGATAAGCGAACTTGCATGCGAAGCAAACCTAATCAATTAAGAATACCATAATAAATAAATGTAACTATTAGGTTGACAAGAAGGTTCTTGCGTAATTTTTAATCATAATTTGAAATGATGTATTTTCAAATAAGTTTTCGTTTTACTTTATTTTAAAAAGTGTTTTTCGCTCTATCTACTCATCCAAATTATAATCGTTTTAAAACAATTACGGCTTCTTTTCAGAACGTTCAATACAAGATGGAAAAAAAGCAAATTCGCACAATTTTCTTATTTCAATTAAAGCTAAGCCGAAAAACTGCCCAAACAGCTCGCGATATCAACCAGCCCTTTGGCACAGGAACGACTTCTGAACGTACAGCAAAATGATGGTTAAAGACAATTCCATGGCAGCGAGAAGAGCTTGCAGATGATGAGCGTAGTAGTCGATTATCGGATGTTGACAACGATTAAGAGCCTTAGTCGAAGCCAATCTACGCAAAACTGTTTGAGAACTTGCTTCTGAATTAGACCTAAAGTATACGACGATTTTCAGTCATTTGAGAGAGATTGCAAAAAACAACTTGATAAATGGATGCCTCATAAATTGAACGACGACAACAACAAAAAAATCTTTACGAAGTGTTATCTTCCTTATTTCGCACCAGGAACGACCCGTTTCCGATCGGGTTGTGACTTGCGATATAAAAATCGGGTTATTAACGACAACCGGCGATGATCCGCTCAGTGGTTAGACGTTGACGAAGATCGTCGACACTTTCCGAAGTCAGAATCGGACTAAAAGAAGGCCATGTGGAATGTTTGGTGATCCGTTACACTTTTCTTTAATGCAGGCCAAACTAGTACGGCGAAGTGCTTTCAACAAATTGATGAAATGTGTCAGAAACTTCGACAACATTCATCATTAGTCAACAGGAAACGCCCAATTCTCTTGCATAACCACACCCGACCGCACGTTGCTAAACAGACCCTTCAAAAGTTGAACGAGTTTGGCTACAAAACTCTGCAACATTCGCCATACTCTCCAGATCTCTAACCTCCAACTTTTTCAAGCATGTCGACAACTTTCTGCGTGAGCACTGCTTCGAAGATTTGTAATATTAAAAACGCCTTCAGCGACTTCATCTCCACCAGAACGCAAACTTTTTTACATTACTGGTATAAAGAAACAAGGTTTGCGTTGAAAAAGTATGTTAATTATAATGGTGCATATTTCAATCAATAATTTTTCGTCTGAGCCGAGATATATTCGTTATAATTTAATAGTTTAAAACCGCAAGAACTTTCTTGTGAATCTGATATTTAGGAATGCGTAAGCTCGTTATATACTTATCTTTAAACCATGTGCTCATACGACAATTTGCTGCAGTTTTACGCATTGTTTGCATTATCGAACTCTGCAAGATATTTCAAGCTGCACTATTTAGGCAGAAGTGAGCAGCTAAGGAAAAATGTATATTCGTAGATTGTTGAGTCACTTTGGTAGCTTGATCTGACCATAATAGACTTTAAATCACACATTTCTATTTCTCAGTTAAGTATTCTTCACTGGCTCTAAGTTGCTTCTGAGCCAGGATGGAGAGATCTAAAAGAAGGAATCTCAATATTTATAAGAAAGGTGCTATTCTGAATCTCTCTGGTCAATAGATTCCTGAGATATTGTTAGGGGATGATTCTTTTCGACTGCAATGGTTAATCGATAGGTGCACATCTATTAAAAAGATAGCAACCATCACTCTTTATTTTTTCATTATTAGTTGATCGGAACATTCTGTCTCAGTATAAACTAAAACAATCTTACAAAGACGTCCGTGAATATAGCTCGAATTTACATAGGTTGCATGCACGTAACACACTAATATTTACTTGAGCTTTAACTGCTTTGTTTACTGTTGTTGTAAAGAAAAAAAGGATACACAAAACCTCAGCTCACTGCAGCAGCGTCATCCGTCGGTACTTTCCGTAAACTCGTTTTCATGTCTGTCCCCATCTGCTCCAGTGGTCTGTTTTTAAAAAAGACAGTCCTCCAAATTTGCATATGAGCGCGAGAGCCCACGAGATTCTGCGAGACTTCATTATCATATAAGGCCGCAGGCACCATCTTGGACCCTTTTCAGCATCATGACGCTGCGTCGGCAAAGCGCACACCGAGGCCGTTTAAGATGTAAGCCTGCATTCACACAATCTTCGCCACACTCCCTCCCCTAATATCATCATCACAGTGAAGGCATTTTTCTTCGGGTGCATTTTCTTCGGGTACTTCTTCGGAGAGGGGGACCGGGGGTTTCGTCCTTGCCTGTGCCTTCGTCATCGGTTTCAGGGTCGGTGAACCTAAAGCTGTTAATCTCAGAGTCGCTGTCCGACGAAGTCGACGTAATCCAGAATGATGGTTCACTGGTCTCGGATCCAGTCTCGTTCTCATCGCCGAGTGGCGGCTGCGCTTGTGATGTCGATCGAAAATCCTTGATGTGACGGGGCATCCCGTAAATCCAGCGCCGATTGCGGGCTTATAACCTCAGTAATACGCCCGGTTCCGTAACGTGTAGTGGACTTGCCGCGTTTTTTTTTTACATAGGCATTAGCACTTATCAAGGCCAAGAGGTCACTCGAGGATAAGGGTTAAAGTGTGTACAGTAGAAATTGGAGAATATAATAACCGTTAGTAATGGAAATTCGGAAAATTCGTTAACTTATACGGAATGGCTCATCAAGAATTTGTTTACGTTAGACTTGAAGACAACCATATTGTAGTTGGCTGGAAAGCAGAAAAACGAAAGACAATTCCATAGACGTGCAGTTCTAAGAAAGAAGCTTTGCTCATGGAATCTACGCTTAGGTTTAGGCGCAGATAAAAGTGGGGGGAACTAGTGATAGTGTTTTCTGCTAGCACGGGTGTTCCTTGTGAAAGTTTGGCGTAGGGGGACCATAGAATGGAGCTCAGCCGCGAACTTGCCATGAACATAACGATAAAGCACACACAAACTCACAACATCTCTTCCGTGAGAAAAATGTTGCAGGGAAGAGAAAAGGGCATCCCCCACAAGGCTAAGAAGTATATTTTGAACTCTATCAAGGCAGGATAAGTACTTTCTAGCAGCTCCTGCACAAATGTGGCAACAGTACTCCATCCTTGAACGCACCTAGCTCTTATATAGGTAGAGAATTGCATCAGCAGTGAGATATCTACTGGATCGATAGAAGGATCCCACTATTTTTCCAGCGACCTTGGCAATGGATTTAATGCATGTGTTCCATTTCAGATCAGGAGAAAAGGTCAAGCACAGAAGCTTATCAAAACCTGAGGCTTCCCCAAGAAGAGAGCCATTCGTTTCAATTGATACCAGATGGGGATCAGAGCGTTGATGATGTAAACATAAAAGCTTGGTTTTAGATGCATTAAAAGTAACAAGCCACCTCTTTCCACATTGTACCACTTGCTCAAGATCAGAGGAGAGAGAATCAGAGAGAACATGGTCGTTTACGGTCTTAGATTTGCTACCATAGATAGTAGTGTCATCAGCATAGATGTCTACGAATGATGTAAGGATATGATTTGGAAGATCATTAATATAGATCAGGAAGAAAGTTGAGCTCAGGATCGACCCCTGACGGACTCCAGCATTAATACTAAGAGCTTGTGAGTTCTGCCCATCAACCACTACTCTTATGAACCTATCAAAGAGAACTGATTTAATAATTGAGAAGACATTTCCAGCTATACCGTAGCTGGAGATCTTGCGAAGTAAACTTTTATGCCATACTCTATCAAAGGCCTTTGATATGTCAAGAGCAATTGCCCTAGAAATGTAGCCTCCATCGAGAGATGCACTAATCATATGAGAGATATCTGTAAGCACATCTGCTGTAGATCTAGCAGAATGGAAACCATATTGCGTGTCACTAAGAAGGTTATTTTTGCTAAAATGGTTGATTACTTCTCTATTTAACACAGATTCCAGCAACTTACTCATGACGCACAGGAGACTTATTGGCCTCTACTGTGAGGGAGTACCTTGAGTACTATAATTGGAATACCGTCAATGCCCGTTGCTTTACTAGAATCAAGGTTTTTGATTAGCTTGGCAACATCACGTACAGATATTTGTATATCACATAGTATGTTTTCTGATATAGGAGGAAATGTTGGAGGTTGGCAGCCTTAGTCGCAAAGGTTAGAATTAGCTGCAAAGTTTTGGCAAAGAGTTTGGCTTTGTCTGATGCTGACGAGATCACCTCAGGTCCATTTATGGGACTTAGGATAGAGCACACGCTTCCGTTCAGGATTCTGTTTGCTATTTGCCAAAACTGGTGGGAACCAAGCCGCTGCTCAGCTACTTTTGACTTGATGAACTGAGCATACAACTCTCTTGCGTTCTTTATTACTTTTTTACAGTGGTTGCTGGCAGTTCTGAAAGCGGCTTTAGTCTCAGTACATTTATTAGGTTGGAAGCAATGGAAAAAGAGATTTCTATTTCTTAACCCAAACGACATCCCCCTCTTTGATACTCTCTCTCTCTCGTCGCCTCCGGCTCGAGCAGTAGGCTGGTCTCCACGCCTCTCACCCTGACGTGGTACCTGTGCTTCCTAGCTGTGGCAGGTTTTGCAGCTTCTCACAACAGATTTTACGTCCCTCTTTGACACATAGGGGTCGACCAGCCTGGCGAAATAAAGGGTTCGGTTTACACCAGTGTGCCCGCTTTGGCAATGGACATCAACACGGCCCGGGCTAAGCCTACGTCCCACCTTGGCGTAATTCACAGGTTCCGATTCGTCCACTTCTTTTGGCAGGTCCAGTCAATGGCGTGACACTCTGGTCAGGCGATCCGCGCGATTCTGCCAGGATTGTATCAATGTCACATCTACGGCTTGAATTCCTTGATGATCTCGCTCAGGTATCAAATCGTCTCCGTATTAGCATTTCAGCCGACGTTGTCAACCGTGATTTCCCACTCAAGGCATCGGTTATCCATCGATGCACGCACGTAGAGTCTGTGACGATATGTAGCACTCTGGCCTGCCACTAAAGCTCCCGGTTTACCCCTTTGAGTGTAGTATCAAGCTCAGTCAGGTTTATGTGTTACATGAAAGATGCTTGTCCCCTTTTTCATGTAAGTAAAAATAAAGAGAATTAGTAAATGAAAATAAAATGAGAGAAAACGGAAATCGAACCCTGGAGATAAGTTTAAAGAACAATAGGTTTTAAATGGAATGTCCAGTAAATTGTTGATTCTGAAAAAATAAATAATAAATATAATTTTGGCTAGAACCTATTCATTGTAGAAAGAATGTTTGATAATAGAAAATGGGTTAAATGAGTTAGATATGTAGGTTGAATTCCTTTGTAAGAAAAACAAAGGAAAATGGGAAATCAGAATGTATCGAAGCGTGCAGGTCGCGCGTGTTGATGGCACGTGAGTTGTGGTCACGTTGGCCGGACATGCATGGATTTCTCAATATAGGAAGTGAGAGTTAGTTAGTTAGGAAGAGAAGTCAGAAGGGAGGCAGAGAGTCAGACAAGAGTCCGACCAGTTTGAATCTTGGCCCGTCTGGAAGCGAGAGGTTTTTAACCAGAAAAAGAAAATGTAAGAAGAAACTTTGAATTCCTGGATGCAAGCCATTGACCGGTCAAGTGGAAGAATAAATGCTCATCATATTTTTATAACTGCCGTCTCCTGTGTCCATCATTACATGAAAAAGGTATTGTCAATTTATATATAAGAACTATCCGAAATTCATCATCTAAAAAATATATGTTTAGAAAGTATATGTGTCATTCTATTTATGTTATATAAACACTCCCGTTCATTAGAACTGTCAAAGCATAAATGCCAACCTCTCAATATATCGGCATAAATGTCAACCTATCGGTCTATCTATCTATCTATATATTAAATCCCCTCTCAAAGTGTAATTATATGTACTCTCTCTCTCAATTATAAACTCTTTCATTTATATACACCTGTTAATGTCTCCATATCTCACAACATGAGCACTTACACATGAACCTCAAAGATCTCTTACTTCCATGAACACTCTTAAGACTCTTATCCTTCTTAACATGGATACAAAAGAATTTACATATGTGGCCGGGGTCATTTTCCGGCCGAAGCCAGCAGGCATCTTCTACGATAAATCCGTCGACCGCCTAGCAACGTCAAGGGAGAGTGAGCTGGCGACCACCCAAGCTGTAAACTTGCTCCTGTCGACGCACCATCTCCCTCGCACGGGGTCGTCCTTGGTCACTCTGGCCACAGCTTCCACCAGCATGCTTCGCGGGATCGCGCATCTTATCTTCCTATCCGGTTGAGATGGAAGTCACACGTCGCTTTATGGCTGCCACCGCCACTCGGAGCCACCCACACACGGGGAAGTGGCCCACCAGTTTTCTGCAGACGGAAAAAAAAACGCTCCGACGCGTGATGTTAGATGGAACTTCTGGGATGTCACCACCTCTTCCCCAGCTCACATGCAAGCCAAGAACTTTCGCTCCATCTTGCAGGCGCTCTGGCTCCTTGCACGACAGCCCGAACACTCCAGGTTTTCTTTCACCGCCTGGGCAGAAATGAGTTTCTCGTTCACGAAAATGCCGTCAATATACGATGACATCGCCTGTCGCACAGCTTCATCCTGACGCCAAATCGCCTGTCATAATGTTGAGGGCCACGTTCAGGCCGAACCCCAGATCCAACAATATCGAATTTCTTTTTATCTCGACCATCTGAAACAGCCACAGCGATTTCTCGATGCGTATCTGCAGGTAGGCTATTCGCAGGTCCAGGATTGCCGTGTACGCCCCCTGCTGCCGCCACTCCCTCAGGTAATGTGCTCAGATGTCAGCCCCCGTCGTGTGTGGGTCGACGTGTCCATTAAGTTCTCGGTAATCCATGACGGATCGGACCTTCTGTTTATTTTTTTTTCCTGACGGCCATCAGGGGGATCAGCCCTCTTGTTGACCCGAGCTCATCCTCTGGGTACGGAACCAGCCAGCTATTATCCATCCAACCCTGGAGTTCTGCTTCGTACTGCCCCCTGAGCGATGCGGGAGGGGGATACTCCATCAGCCGATCCCGAAAGGACAATGGTGGTTGGTCACCCGACCATTTCCAGGACGCGGTCCACGCGTTTGTGCCCTTGTCATATTCCGCGTGGAAGTCGGGTTCATCGAGTGATTGCCGTGTAGACCTGTTCCCAGCATTGGGAAACTCTAACATCACGCGCGCCGTCACGGTGATTCTACCCAGCTGTTTAATAGTGTGCATTCCAAGGAAAAGGTCGTATCCAAGAAGCTTCCTGTCGACCACCAACGCCTTTACAGCCACCGGAGGGCCATCGCCAACGCTTATATGGGCAATGCTCACCCCAGAACACACCAGTGAGCCTCCGCCAACACTTAATACTGGGACCTTCTGTTTCGTCCATGCGGTGCAACATTTCTTGTGTAGGAGGGCTTGGGTGCATCCGGTGTCATCAACGCTGAGCGCCTACATCCATCAACTCGCACTGTCACTACAAGAAGCGCCTTGTTCAGTGTTGCTTTGGGGAAGGTGCTGGCGCCGCGGTTTCCTCCCCTTGGCTTGTCGCATCGGTGACAGCGTTCTCGTTTCCGTGCTCCATAGTCTGGGGTGCACTTCGCACCGCTTCTGCAGCCTCTGGAAGTAGTTGGGGCCGCCACATTTGTAGCACCATGGGTTCTCTGTATTCGATTCCAGTGCGTCAACCGCTGCCGAGACCTGCTCCACATCGTCCTTTAGGATGTTTCGGGCTCTAGCCAACAACTCCTCAAACCCAAGCTCATTGAGCTTCGACGACTGGAGTCATCTGGGAGCCGAGACAAAAAGGCGCATGCTAATATTCGGTCGCCGAAGGGAGCAGCAAGCTTCTTCAGGTCGGCCAGATAGACGTCAACAGTCTCCCCTGACCCAAGCCGACGTTCAGAGAATTGCCTCCAAGCAACAAAAAGGTTCACACCGAATGCTCGGTACAACGCTTGTTTTATCTGCTCCATTGTCGCCTAATCCCCAAGCTGCTGGTACACGGTATAAGCCCCCTTAGTGAGCCTCAATGGTATGACCAAAGCTGGGTCCTTAATTTCGCACCACTGGCAAACGCGCTCGGCCTTTTCTAGTCATTCAACTACAAAAGGACCAGCCGGGGACCCGTCAAACTCTGATATCACCTTCAGGGCGAATTTGTCCATGGTAAAAAATGTACGTCAAAATAGCTTGTTGTTGCAAAGAAAAAAAAAGAATACACAAAACCTCAGCTCACTGCAGCAGTGTCGTCCGTCGGTGCTTTTTGTAGACTAGTTTTCACGTCTGTCCCCCTCTGCTCCAGTGGCCTGTTGTTATAAAAGACAGAGTCCTCCAAATTTGCATATGTGCGCCAGAGCACATGAGATTCTGCGAGACTGCATTGTTATGTAAGGCCGCAGGCGCCATCTTGGACCCTTTTCAGCATCAGGGCGCTACGTCAGCAATGCGCACACCGAGACCTTTTAAGAGTTAAGCCTACATTCCCACAATTTTCGCCACATTGACTGTAGCCCATATACTAGTAACATTTTTTTAGGAAAATTGGTTTAAATAATAGCAAGTTGGTAACCTGTATGATCATTCTCTTTAAACTACATTTTTTATTTACAAATTGCCAAAGCGCAAGAGACAACTAGAAGACAAGAGTCCAAAGAGCCTGTTGTGAATATGGAGTATCTCCTCTTTGATAATCCAAGCTATAAAAGATATACATTTCCGCTTGTTAAGTAGGCGAGTAGTTGAATTCTTAATTGAATAGAGGATTACTGGACGGAATCTCTCATGTTTTCATTACAATTTATTCAATCAAGAATGGAACAATTTATGCAATCGAAGCGATTTACAACAGATCTAGACAGCGATTCAGCCGACAAATGCTAGAAACATTGATGGGAGACATTTACAAATTTCATCCCGGTTTTACATTCAGAAAGACCGGTCGTCCCATCAATAAGCGTGTGCTTCTAACCAATTACCTTTCCCACACCGTTAACGAAATTATCTCGGATGTCGTTAGCTACGAAGAAACACTCGATGTACTGAACGCCACGTACATAAAGCCCAAAAATGAAATATTTTCTAGACAACTACTTGCGACTCGCCAAGAATCAGGCGAAACATTAAACCATTTCCTTATTAGCCTTCGGACACTGGGCAACGATTGCAACTTCTGCAATGACGGTATTAGAAGCCCAAGAGTAACACATTTTGGACGCCTTTATTAACGGCTTACGTAATGTTCAGGTAAGACGCCGTCTTCATGAGAATAAAACCCTTACACATAGAACAGCTTACGAGCAAACCTATAACTTCGAACGTGCTATACAGCAGTTTAGTTCTTATTTAGAGCCAGACACAATGTGCGCCGCTTTAAACCCCACCTGTTCGTACTGCCCCTCATGACGATAGTCTGACGAAGCTTCAGGAAAAATCTGTCACTGCAGCTTTAAAAAGGGATACCTACTATTTTTGTGGCTTATCTAAACACCTACGAGTTTCATGCCCTGCTAGAGATACTCGTTTCTATATATGTGGAAAACTTGGTCACTTTTCAAAGGTACGCAAATCTTCTAAGACTCGATACAAATCCACTTGTCAAAATACATCCGCAACTTTAGCTGGCTCTCCAGAATGCCTTTCAAAAACTGTTGTAAAAGTGAAAATTAACTGGAGATCTACGAATGCTTTGCTCGATAGCGGTAGCTCAGAAAATTATATCAAAGAAAGCTTGGTAAAAAACAACAGATTGTATTTTTTCCCCGCCCCCAGCAGAGTAACAATGTCAAACACGTCATTGTCTGCACAAGTAAATGGTTATTGTTTGGTGAACTTACTATTTAATGACGTTTCTTATAAAACGATTTAATTATCCGTCATAAAAACATTTGTTGTGAAGTAATACTGGGAGACGATTTTTTGCAGCAACACTCACAGATTGAAATTCCGTTTGACAGTTCAATACCCGCATTGAAAATTTGTGGATTGGCGACAACAAAAATGAAGTACTCGTCACTTTTCGAAAACCTATCTGAAAATTGCAAATCCATAGCAGTGAGAGCCAGACGTTTTTCTTATAATACTAAAAAAATATTATTGACTCTGAGATAAAAAAAAAAACCTACTCGAATAGCCTAGCAAATCACTCTGGTTGCTCAGGCAGTTATAACCACTTCTGAAAACCATAAAAACAGAATGCATATAGATCCCAAACCATAAATAAATATACCTTTTTGGACGCCTTTCCACTATCCAGGATAGGTGAAGTGGTAGGCGAAGTAGCCAAATACCGTATGTTTAGCACTGGACTTGAAAAGTGCGTACTATCAGATCGCCGTTAGACCCAGAGACAAGCTACACACAGCTTTCGATGCGAACGTCGGCTATATCAATTTCGCAGGATTCCTTTTGGCGTTAAGACTGGTGGACCGAGGTATTTTAGAGCCAACAGACAGAATCGCATAGAGACTTCCTATTTGAGTACTCCGAAACCGAATCATAGACTGCCGATTTCGTAGGTATCCTGGACATTTAAGGGACTTTCTTTCCTACGAATGAGAAATTTGATGGAGGGGAATATGAATATGGATTATCTCCTTTTCGATAATCCAAGTTATAAAAGCTGTATATTTCTGCTTGTCAAGTAGACGAGTAGTCAAATTCTTAATTGAATAAAAGATTACTAGACGGGCTCTCTCGTCCTGTTTTCATTACAGAGTCGATAATATTTTAAAAAAAGCCGTTGGTATATTTACGAAAATGATTTTATGAAAGTACAGAAATAGTATGTTACAGAAATATTGGGTCCAGTACTGTGGCTGCAACCACTAACTACCACGACATTTCGTCGTAATTTCATTCATAGTCTCAGTAAGAGTCCATCTACATCCAAAATAGAGTAGACCAACATTATACCACAACAGGTTAATGAGATCTTCGACTGGATGAAGGTAACAATAGGTGAAAAGATAAGGACGGCTTGAAGATAACTATGTTGGAAATAGCAGTGCTGTAGTTCCACGGTGTACTACTCCACAGATAGAAATTTTCTGGAAATAAACTCCCTTCAAAAGTACTTATTTTAGCTCTTTACATATACAAAAGTATAGCTATTTGTTGTTACTTTTGTATTCTATTTATCTACAAAGATCGGACTTTTATATCAATATGCCTCGTTTTATAAAAAAAGGATCAGGTTTTCTTAGTCGGAATTTTATGGTCTACTGTGTTTGCTATGGCGTAAAACGAACTATATACAAAGCAAGCCATCTACGAGATTGTTCAGGTAACCTTATGCATAAATGTGAACGAATTAAAACAATTGAAACATGTTGAGTTCGTCTAATTTAATAAAATTTATATACAAAGTAATCATCTCCTCAGTTGAACACGTAATAACATTGTGGTGTGATGCTCTAAAATACTCACGTTTTAACCTACGTCTACTTGGCAGAGGAACAAGCTTGTCATTTTTTGTATTGACAGTGATAATTTGGTATTAAAAATTAACATATTCCTTTCTAATCTGTTAACTGTCATTATGTATAAGGAAAAATAGAAACAACATTGCTTCTAGTTGTCACTGATTTCTTTCTGTCACTGGACTAAACCAATATACGATCAAGAGAAGTTCATCGGTGATGAAGTAAGCATTGGTTTACTATGGAATCGTATTTATGCATATTTGACTACACTTTCGTCACTGCATCCCTCTAACATGTGCATCCTTATGGATAATATCTATTGTCTCACTCTCTTTAAAGTAAACGGAGTTAAATATATATATATATATATATAACTACTTCATTTACTCACATAAAATTAATATACGAAAGTATAGATTTATGTGTAAACTTTAAGTATTTACTTCAAAAGTGCTCGATACGTAGGTAGAGCTAGTCAGTAATTTATAAAATATATATGGCGATTAAGCTACACTGAATATTCTGCGTTTCATCCACTATAGGATTCGTCAGGCTCATGCGCGAATTCTGTGGTTGTTTCTTGTTTTTATATATGTTGAGGATTTTTAGTTAGCCAATCAGCTTTCTAGTATCCACCGCGCTCCTTCCTATCAGCCAATGGGCATGCATTTTATCGAACAAAGGATCTGTTTTAGAACTATGTTAGTGGCTTAAGGTAGACGTTTTCCTTTTTTTTCTTTTTTTTATATATATAAATATACATATGTGTACACACATACATGCACATATACATACATATATATATATACATATATGTGAGGCATAATTTACATGGGTCATCTAAATGTCTGCACGTGGTAGCTTGTTGAATTATTTTCCATTCGACTACCGGCGAATGACCACAAAAGTACATTTAAAAAAAACCCACCGTATAAAAACAACACTAGCGAATAAATACTGGGAACTCAAAGAAAGCGGACATTCGCCAGTAGTCGAATGGAAAATAATAAGACTAGCTACCACGTGCAGACATTTAGACTACCCATGTAAATTATGCCTCCATGAAAAATTTGCTATCCTGTACTTTCAAGAACCCCAAAATCTATTAAACTGTAGACGAGAAATAGCAAACAACTGTGTTCACAAAATAAAACTTACTCTAGGATAGCGATACAAAATAGCTTTAAAACCAACAATAACAATAGAAAACAAACAAATAAATAAATTAAATATACATGAATATACATAAACGATCACACATATATGTATACATATATGTGTATACATATATGTGTATGTATATGTGCATGTATGTGTGTACACATATGTATATTTATATATATATATATAAAAGGAAAACGTCTACCTTAAACCACTAACATAGTTCTAAAACAGATCCTTTGTTCGATAAAATGCATGCCCATTGGCTGATAGGAAGGGGCGCGGTGGATACTAGAAAGCTGATTGGCTAACTAAAAATCCTCAACATATATAAAAATAAGAAACAACCACAGAATTCGCGCATAAGCCTGACGAATCCTATAGTGGATGAAACGCAGAATATTCAGTGTAGCTTAATCGCCATATATATTTTATAAATTACTATATATATATATATATATATATATATACATGGGAAAATATGCTTATTCAATTATATTTCAACTTTTGTTTATAGCAATCGTTTAATTTAATCGATTTAACTGCAGAGCTATAAAAATAAATGACAAAAGGTCTATATTTTAAATTTCAAGATGTCTTACAATTTATTTCTTTACGCATGTTAAAATGTTCAATTCTTTTCGTAGTGCAGAATTAGTCATGTAATTATTTCATTTCTAAAATTTATTCCGCCCTTAATTTATCAGAAGATAAAGAACTCATCAATTTTAAAAGTAAATAAAGCAATATGAGCATTGTTACGAAATCAGAAATTCAGAAGAGAAGTTGCAATTGTGTTTTCTTTTAAGTTACGTAATCTTTTTTGGAATATATATATATATATATATATATATATATATATATATATATATATATATATATATATTATAAAGAAGTGAACCATCGCATAAATTCAATGAACTAAAAAAATGGAAACCGGGCTTTGCGTGTATTTTAACGATCGTTTTTAATCGACTTATTTATTTTATTGAATTGTACATATAACTTGCCCCATTATATATATATATATATTTTCTTTTCCTCACCCCGGTTTCCATTTTTTAGTTGATTGAATTTACGCGATGGTTCACTTCTTTATAATTATTCTAAAATTTTGCCAATCGAATAAAGATACTTATATATATATATATATATATATATATATATATATATATATATATATATATATATATATATATTAGAGTACCAGGGAAAACAAATTTGTGAAATTATAAGATTTTTACACTTAATATTGTTCCTATTAATGCATGGAATTAATTTAAAAAATTGTTTCAATACTTTTATATTCATAAATGGCCCAACTCAATTATTTCTTCATTTGATATCAATTCATTGTATATGATGAAATATATGCGTAAATAACACAGGCATTTGAAAGAATTATTTATTGTAATGTCGAATGAGAAACTATATAAAACTGCATATAACGTATATTATAAGAAAATGTTGCTTTATTTGGAAACATGTTTTCATTGAAAATATTCAGAACAATCAGGAATCAGTATACATTTTCGGAATCGGGAAACTCCTGTTTGTGCTTTTCAAAGACTTGCAACAAGTACTACTTTTGGTCCTATTGGTAGGTAATTCATGAGTAAAAATCTTTGATAGAGACCAGTTTGCGTTCTGCTGAATCATTGACCTCCTTGAGTGGCTCTACCTGTTTAACACCATTAGCATAATCCCGTTTAGAATGCCATGTTGCTGGATGAAATTTCGGAATTTCTGGTGGGATTCTAAGTGAAGCGAAGAATTCTTTTATGTTGCACGTGATATATTCTTGAAGATCCCTTTTCAAGTTCGGTTCAATCATCAATTTTTTTCCTGAAGTGGGCTGAGTTTTGTAACTTTGTTTGCAACCATCAACTGCTTTGTTTCATCACTAACATGACCGTCATAGAATGCTGAGCCAACAATTTTGTCATTAAGATACAATAAGTGATGTTTAAAAACTTTCAGTGCTGGATTAGAAACAACCTTGTTTATGACTTGGTTGTCCTGAAGCTTCTGTAACAGCAGAAAAACATTTTGTGGAGCGGTAGCTGCAAAAGGGCAAGTAAACCAGCCATGTAAATATACTTTGACAACAAACAAATTGAACTGCTGTAATCCATCTATTTTTTTAGACAACTCGAATTGAGATCGAAGTAGGAACATTTTTAGATAGTGAATGACTTTTGCCATCCACTTAACTCGATGATAGGCAACTGGTTTTCGTGTGCCCAAGCTTGGTTGATACTCAAGATATAATATAATTGGGCCAATTGTAGAAATTATTTGTAATTATCACGTGCCAGGTACATCTGAAGCTGTATCTGTCCATTCCTTAAGAACACAGAACCAGCATCTGCTTCGATTTCACCAGTACCACTTGTTAATTGAGGAACACAAAGTATTTTCATAATGCCGTCTCCTGAGAAAATCACTGCCAATTTGTCAACTTTCTCGTTTCCAGAGGGTGCTAAAAGTAGTTTACCATCCCATTGGACAGTTAGAGAAACACTAAGCAAAAAGCTTGTCTTTATTTCAATTTCACGGTGATGTAGTCGAGTTTGTATTTGTAGATTTTTTTATATAGAGTTACCTCTCTGGGACTGTGATCAAATGATTCTGTAGCTGCTGCTAGAATGTATGTTGCATTTTGGTCACTTCCTTTTGTTCTGTCAAGAGCAGTTGAAAGTTTTGGTATCATGACATTTATTGTCTATGAGGTTTACTGCTTGTTAAGGAGTTACTGGAATATTGTACAGATGAATCCGGTCTTTTCGCATCCTCTAAACTGGAATGATTTCCATCATTATATCCTGCCATGCCGAGTGGAACCAAATAGTTGTATTGCTGTTCCTCTACGTTTATTCGCATTTCTAAAATAAATATTCTCTCCAGACGTATGCATTTAACCTCTTCTGCTTTTCTCACACTCCTTCTAGCATTTTTTGTCTTCATCAATCTGGGAAGCCATCAGGGATCTCATCAGAGACACCCCATGGCAAAGTATCTTTTCACTTCCTGCTGAACAGTGCGCAAATGAGACCATTGAATGGTTAAAAACAGCAACTGAAGCACATGTTTTTACGCGGAAATTTTATAACAAGCCCCACTCTCCCCAATCGTTTACTTCTACTGGTGCAGCTGCCATCGCGCAAAGGCAGCATGCCTACCGCAGATTTAATCAACATACGTCCAGTTCAAACAGACAGAAGTATATAGAAGCCAGAATCAACTGTAAGAAAGAAATAGCAACAGCTAAGAGAGAATTTAATGAAACCACCAAAAAAACGCATCGAAGTACAGAAATTAGGAACTCGTGACTTCTGGAAAATCTACAACAGTGTAGTAAATAATGGGCAATCAACAGTTTCCCCACTATCCAACAATCATGAGGTTGTTTGCTTAGCAACCGAGAAGGCTAACATGCTTGCCAGTCGGTTTGCCAGCAACTCCATACTAGACCCTGCTAACCACCCTTTCTCTGACTTTTCTTTGCGG
The DNA here is from genome assembly GCF_053919585.1 of Euprymna scolopes. Lineage (NCBI taxonomy): Eukaryota > Metazoa > Mollusca > Cephalopoda > Sepiida > Sepiolidae > Euprymna > Euprymna scolopes. The sequence continues at coordinate 43,676,767 of NC_136497.1, read as the reverse complement.
ACAGACGCCACACTAGACGATCTGAAAATCAGCCCTTCTCAGGTCATGCTATCATAAGAAAGCTTGACACTGCAAAAGCATGTGGACCTGATCTCATCCCGGCTGTGCTATCAAAAAAGTGCTCAGCCGAAGTAGCTCCGGTCCTCTCGAAACTTTACAACAAATGCCTTAATGAATCTTACTTTTCTGCCTGCTGGAAAACCGCTTCTGTGGTACCAGTTTTCAAGAATTCTGGCGAAAGAACTGGCCCACTAAATTATCGCCCCATTAGCCTCCTCCGACTTTTTGCCAAAATATTTTAGACCATAATTAACCACGCTCTAGTCCATCACCTTACAGATGGTAAACCTCTGACCGGCCAACAATATGGATTAAGGCAAGCCCGTTCCACAGTAGACATCCTAACTGTAATCTCCGAGCGTATATACCATTCACTTGACAAACCAGGGGAGGGTAGAATGGTAGCTCTAGATGTATATAAGGCTTTTAACAGGATATGGCATGAAGGTCTTCTCAGGAAAATCAGATCATACGGTATCACTGGAATAATACTTAACATAATTAGATCCTTCTTAGATAAGGGAAAAATTCAGGTGATGCCCGATGGTCGTACATCCAAACAATACGATTTAAATGCGGGAGTACCTCAGGGGTCTATCCTTGCACCTCTTATATTCATAATATTCATAAATGACCTCCCTGACAAAATTGTCTGTGAGATGGGTATATATGCTGACGACACTACGCTCTATAACAGACACGACAGGAAAACAAATGAACACATATCTAAAGAAATGGAAGAAACACTAGAGGATGACCTTCAATCTGTAGCGGAATGGGGACAAAATTCAATCCTGCCAAGACTAAACTTGTTTCCTTCAATAACTACAAGCAAGCTTTTCTACCACCAATAGCAATGGCCAAAGACTCTTTATCTGAAAGTACATCTTTTAAACTCCTCGGCCTAACGTTCACGGGAAACATGAGTTTGAACAATTACACTGAGAGCATTCCCAGGACCGCTGCGAAAAAGGTAGGTTTTCTCTACAGTGCTAGAAAGCTACTGACACCTGAAAGTATCCTGTACCTCTATAAGGCCACCGTTCGCCCATGTATGGAGTATTATTGTCATATTTGGGCCAGTGCATCTGCTACTAGTCTCTCAAAAGAGAGTCGCCAACCTGATAGGTCCAAAACTGTCATCCAAGCTTCAGCCTCTGTCCCATCGACGAAATGGAGCATCCCTCTGCCTGCTCTACGAGTACTTTAACGGAGAATGCTCCGACGAACTGCAAGCACATGTACTTCCTCTATGTTAATACCCCCGACAAACCCGACAAGCAGTCAAATCCCACACCTTCACAGAAAAGATCCCTAGACGTAAGAGAGCCTTTTACTCCAGTAGTTATTTTCCCAGAACCGCTAGATTTTGTGAACTCCCTTCCGGGTTCCTGCTTTCCCAACTGTACTGACATGCAGAAGTTCAAGTGTAACGTGAACCGACGTCTTGCTGCCCAACTCCCCAGATAATACCCCTGTTGCCTGTTTCCCTAATAGTAGCCCCCTACATCAAAGTAGCAATGTGCCTTGTTTTGGGTGAAAATGTGAAAAACGAAAAAAAATAACTTGTCCTTGTAGAGACTAGATTATGCATCTTTTAGTGTCGTATCGCACTGCTTGCAGATTTACATGTCAGTCCTCAGATATTACAACAATACTTGGGTGGTCTGGGTGATAGCACATCCTCATAAATTATTGGTATGTCTAACCTTGTGTTATCTCACGTGGTTCACCATGCCAGCTTTAGAATAATTCTGAGCCAGATTGTACATTTCAGTTCTTCTTGAAAGTCTGCACGAACTGCATATTCACCCAGATTGCTGAAAGCACTTTTTAATACGGCACGCTTAACGCGCTTTTCTTCAGTGTTTCTGCATCTTTCAATGAATAATCCACTTGTTCGAATTTGCCAAATACTGGTATCGATTTCCCTTAGCTTAAGTTTATTCATCAATGCACCATTACACCTTTTTGGGGGTTTATGCTACGGTTTCCTTATTTTGGAAAACTCAGCATAAAGCAGATTTTGTATATCCTATCATCTTTCATCCTCACTAAATGCTCGATCCCACGCATTTGATTTTTGGTGACCCTAATTTCTATGCTATGATTGTTGGATTGTTCAAGAACTACAGTGTCAGGAGTAAAGGACTTCCAACTAATGTCACGGAGTTTACGGATGCACTTTTAATGAAATCTATGTTGGTAAACGGTAATCTGTAATTATTTATAAAAATTATTATTTTTTCTTAAACAATATTTGTAGATATCGAATCTTGAATTACATTTAAAAAATCTATTTTTGTTGGTAATCATGGGTTCTATCGATTTCGCCTGTTTTCCCGGATTGTGAACCCGTAAAAACTTTTTTGTTAATATTTTTTTATGTTTATTAATTTAGAAATGTGCCCATCGTCGCATTCGACGTATAAGTTTGTCAGTTGCTTTTGTTTATTTAATAATGTATCCATGCGTTACGATGCTAACTTTTATTATTTATATATTTTTAATTTTTCATGTTGTGAAATAAATTCTTACAATAGTGTTCAGCTATAAATATATAAATATATATTTATATATGCTCACACACACATATATATATGTGCGTGTGTGTGTTATGCGTGCGCTTACATTTCTGCGTGCACAGAAAAACTCATTTAATAGACATTATGAAGGATGTATAAGCTTTTCGGCTACTTACGGTACCTTAAATATTATTAGTGGAATACAAAAAATAGCACGCCATATCAAAAAGTTCTGATAACTTGACATAGAAAACATTGCTGAAAATGTACATAAAAATAATTACTTTAAACAGAAAGGTGTCTTCTTAGATAGTATCGATTGTCCTAAAATTATATAATAATAATAATAATAATAATAATAATAATAATAATAATAATAATAATAATGATAGTTATAAACATTTAACGGATCTACTAGTATATTTTATCATAATTTACGTCAAAAGTAACACCCCACCAATAATACACTTATAAACCGATACACCTACAAAATATCTACACTTAACTTATGAAGTGCGCAATATAATTAGCAAGTAAGCTGTATTAATGAAGAAGTATCCAAAAAATGCACGCAAATCTTTTCTTGCCTTATGAAATTACAATGACGATTTTAATAAGAAAAGGAACTACTGTTCAAACTACAGCGTGATATTACCGACATTTTCAAACATCAACACTGCTCTCGGCTATTAACACTTCCACTTATCACCTGTAAAGTCAGTTGGCTCTACATTGGTTGCTCTGGCATGCTAATTATTTGGCATGCTAATTATTAGGCATGCTAATTATTTCCAACTAGAAAAATCTGCCATTCTGAAGACGAGTTGTGTTTTCTGGCAAACAGTTATCCTACAGACGAAATATCTATTAAGCTTTGAAACTGTTAATTTTTACGCTATTACTACAGTTTTCAAGTATGCATCAGTATATTGTGTATCACATGCACTCGTGTACAACGATTGAATAAGATAAATAGTAGGGATATACATCGTAATACTCAATAGAATCAATCGAATGAGTAATCAAATTTCCTAATTATCAAAGTGCCTCACCTAGACACATATTACAATTTTTCCTTTGATTATACAGGCTTATGCATTTAATGGTCGATTAAGCCGCATTGTTTGGAGGCTTACGAGCCTGAAAATACTCAGATAATGAGGTAGCTATCGTTAGGTATCCATCATTAAAGAGATTAGTCCCACGCAACTGTTTAGTTTAATTAGATTAAATTATAACATTCTTTCGGAAGATATCATTTGATGCCAATATCATGTTGAGCTGCTACAATTTGTGCATCTATTATTATTATTATTATTATTATTATTATTATTATTATTATTATTATTATTATTATTATTATTTCTGTTGTCACTTTTTGTGTCTGACTGTTGTTATTGCCGATTTTATGGTGATAGGCGAATCATAAATGACCGTAGGCCATCAGCATCTTCTTTTCCCAGTCTTCTATCACGTCCCCCAAGATTCTGGGGATTCCTAACAACCCTTTCCTTTTAAGTACTTCATCATTGCAATGGATCCTAATTAATTTTTGAGCTTCCACAAACTTTTTATCTCACATGTTCATATACCACAATAATTTCTCTTTATCACTCTCCAACACTTATGCTGGAATATGCTCGCTACATTTTTCACTGCATTCCAACCCTGGTTACTTGCATATACCTTAATGGACATATCTTGTAATATTATCATGTACTCCTTCTGTACTCCTTCTGTCCTAATTTCACACAACTTGTGACGAGGTTTTGTATATTTTCCTCTTTCTGCAAACAGTTATCACAGGGGATATCCAGCTGTTTTATCAATGTGACACTTCATGTAATTCGTCCTGAACGATTGCTCCTGTGCGGCACATATTAGGTAGATTTCTACTGAATTGGCCAAGCATTTTCTTCTCAATCAACTTTGCTTTTCACTTTTTATTAATTTATTTCTTTAATTCACTGCACCTTACTAGTTCGCTCTCTTGAAAGTTACTTACAGTTAAAGATGCAAACTTTCAAACTACTTTCGCCTTTTTTGAATCGTTCTATACATATTAGTCCTCGTTCATACTCATCTTATATATAGTCCATCGATATCACCTTTTGAGTGAGGAGCTCCATTCATTATCATTGTTTTCTCTGTCTTCCTGTCAACTTATTTTCGGTCCATTGTATAATACCCGTTTTCTATTGAAATATAATTACTGCACATGTATTTACTGCGGATATTTTATTTTCCTCATTCAATCCTGACTTAAGAACCAACCATAGTATTTAGGAAAAAATTGTTTTATTTTTATAATGTTATCTTGATTTTTACAACTGTGACAAAATCGAATACCATTTTTTAGCATTATAAGCTGAATTTTGTAAACATATAGGATCCTAGATATTTTAAAGAGAAAACATGTTTTGCCAACATATTGTTTAACTGATAAAAACATCGATTACTGTATACTGAATTGTGGCCAATGATAAAGATAAGTACACATGTTCCTTCACCATTGTTCAAACTTCAGGGCTTGAACTTCCGTTTCTTCGAACTCTTGGAATGCTCAACGGCAGGGATGGCTCTTTTCAGATTCCAACATTAGTCAGTTATCATGACTGCATCCCAACAACTCTGATACTAGGTCTCTATCTTTTTCAAGTCGTGATGGAATCGCCTCCTCTGCTCGTCGCTCATTGAACCCAGGCCCTCAAGAAACTGCTCCAAATGTTAAAATAGATAATGTATCTTGACACTCATATTGCAGCGCAGGCTTCTGAAAGCAGTCAGTATGTTGTCGACAAATTCTGAGTATTTTTTGCATTATTGTTGCCAAGAAAGTTCTTAATATCAGAACAAATGCTCACAGTTTCAATGCGTTCGTTGAGTTTTCGAAGTTTGGATTTCTGATGAGCTGCCGAATTTGAGGATCGTCCAAGATAGTAGCTTTCAACTTAAGTGAAGCAGTCATTTTCTCTGTCTAGAGCCTTAGTGAACTACTTGTTTAAACCGAGCTTGATTTGCAGCGGTGAGAAGAGTATTCTATCTCTGTCAACCAGAGGGTCGTTGATAGTGTTCTATTCTTTACAAAGCATCAATTTCTCCCGCACAGGCAAATCGTTCTTCGTCTTTAATTTTGTGGAAGATTTTCAGGTTTTACAGTTTAAAACTAATCTCTTTTCAACATAATTACCTGAACTATGGAACCCGAATACTTTTTTCATTAAAATAATCATTTCCCATCAAAACAATAATTTGGCATATCATTTTACTCACACCAACTTCTAAAATGCTCCACACATACGTACATGTGAAGAAAATAATAAAATTCATGTGACTATACCTAAAATGATTTACCTTATTGATCAAAACTAATGTGCTTTTCCTTATTCGTCAGATTCGTCCTAATTCCAGCAAAAACAAACAAAAGGACAACGAATTTGTTTTTTGTTTTTTTTCATAGGGTCGTCACCACTTACCACTCGTGGATAAGGGTTATTGCGTGTACAGTACATTAGTGTTGATATTTGATAAAGTGTCTTACTTAAGGGGCCGGTGCATCAGGAATTTGTTTATGTTGGACTTGAAGACATCCAAGTTGTAGTCAGGTGGAAAACAGGCAAACGGAACAGAACAGAGTTCCACAGGTGCGCACTTCTAAGAAGAAGCTTTGTTCATGGAATCTACGTTTTGGTTTTGGCACAGATAAAGAGTGGAGAAAATTTTTGACAGTGGTTTCAGCTAAACGGGTGTTTTTCGTGAAAGATTGGCGATTTGTTGTTTATTAGTGTTATTATTATACAGAACACAAAAAACAACGACAAAATCGTTTAATCGCGAACAAAAGATTGCTAAATGTATCTCTATTCAATGTAAGAACTGAAAACTTGCGGTGTTCTGTGGAGTGTGAGTGGTCAAAACAATAAGATAAGTAACCATTACAGATGTATTTGAGTTATCGCAACAGACGCTTATCATTGATTCCTCATTGGGAGCGACCATTGGTATTCACTAGAATTTGGATGGCAATAAGCCTCCACAATGTCCCAGTCAAATTTGCACTCATTCAGTGGTGGTCTGATTAGTGCTGTATCTCCTCGGTCTTTCCATCCTCCTTGACCCTCATTTATTTTGTGTAGTGTCTGTTCATAGCAATACACGAACAAAAGGGGGCGGAAAGCAGGGGCGCAAGAGGGTTAACTTACAAATATACAGTTCCACTTTTCAAGTGACGTTCCTTTGTGTTTTACACCTGTAACAGTTTCTATGTTCAGATTTTGTCTGTAGCTCATGTGTGTTAGTTTCCGCATTCAAGAATTTTCCTTAATATTTCTTTATTGTTATCCGTGGTATCTTCTCAGCCATCCCTCTGATTCCAATCTCTCCCATTCTTTTATCAAAGTTTTTCGGTATTGTATTTAGCGCTCCTACTATTTGTGGTGCTATCTTGACTTTTTAATCTTCCAGATCCCTTTGACGTCTCCGGCGAGGTATGTGCATTTGCTCCGCTTCTGCGTCTCCTTGATCTTCACTCTATGGTCTGCTGGAACGCAAAGCCTACAATCTGGCAGGACTTTTCCCTCTTATCAACTATTATGACATCCGGTCTTTTTGCTTGGATGGGTTTATCCTTTTGTGTATCCATGTCCCATTGGATCTTGTGATATAGATTTTCAAGTACTGCTGCCGGTTTGTGCCTGTACCATTTGTTTAGGTGTTCATGATTCAATTGTCTGCATAATTGGGAGTGTACTGACTTTCACGCTTGATCGTATCTATTTTTATAATCATTCTGTGCTAGTCTGCTGCGTTCACTTATGTAGTTTATTTGTCCACAAAATCTGTATTTTGTATCTTGTTGATCCTTGTTTGGAAGTGATTAGTACTAATGTGCAGCTGTTATTAAATAATTATTTCCCCTTTTGGGTTTTCCTTTTTATAGCTATATCCAATTGTTTTCGCTAGTCTAATCTTTTGTAAGTTTTATTAAACGTCCGCATAGCTGTTACTTTTCTCATTTTTCTTTCCTTGTCTTATTCCTCGTTTCTCTTTTTTATTGTGTTTGTTTCTTCAGTGTCTTTTGCTGTAGTAATTATTCTTTCGATGTTCTGCATAATTATTTTTCTAATCCTGTTTTTGTGTTACACACAGTCTACTATACAAACCAGCCCTCTTCCTCCGTCTTTCCTTTTAACATATAGCCGGTAAGTATCATTCTTCGGATGTAGTGCATTTTGTATTGTTATAAGTTTCCTGGTATTCTAGTCACGATGCCCCAGTTCTTTTTTTTTTCAACCTATAAACGATCCAGAGTATCTTACTAGTGATACTGCCAATGTCATTATATCTTTAATTAAGTTTCTACTATATAGTTAATTTTAGAGGAGTGTTATTGTTCTTCTGAGGTATTCCTTTCCAATTATCTCTTTCCTTTCTGTTGCTTTGATTGTGTCTACTTCCAAAACTGCAAAGTATTTTCAGCTATCATGTTTACCTAGTGCCCTGATCTCAGTCGACTGAGTAGTACGAGACCTTCCGTTGCTTTTAGTTTTCCTCTCTTCGCAGTGCGCACCTTGCTAAAGATTCTAGTTGTGTTTATTAGCTTCTCTAGTTCTATCTTTGTTTTTGCTTTGGGTCACGCATATACATTACGTGATTTATTCTCTCATCTATATTAATGTACTTGAATCCGGCTTGGTATTTTCTTAACATGTTTATGCAGAGGCATCATGGCTATGATTACCAGTAGTGGTGATAGTGATTTACATTGGAAGATCCCTTTTTGTATTTTAATTTCAGTTATGTATTGTCAGTTAGTCTCAATGTTTTCATTGCATTTTCTAACAAATGGATAATTTTGCCTGATATTTTGTACATTGCAAGGCATTCTATTATACATGCTTTATTGTAGTCTATCCATGCCATGGCTATATTTTTTTCTACTTTTAACCTCCTACATAATCCATTGGTCTATGTATAATAGGTCATGTGTTCCTCTTTTTCATTTCTGGCATTCTGTCTGTTGCTGTGATTTTTCTGAATGACCTAAGACGTACATTATCCTATCTTTCATTGCAAAATATTGGGTTATTATATTAGGCATTTTATTACGGTAAACGATACTAGATAAATATAATTTCGCTCTCATATAGTAAATATCTCAGCACAATATTAAAGTAATCAGCATTTTTCGAATATAGCACTTTTGCTGGAGTTAAATTCAACATAACAACTGATATTTTGGAAGTATTACGCAAATTCATTTCTATATATTCTTGGATTATATATAAATATTCCGAAAATTCCTACCTTTTATGCATAAAATTTATTATTTTTTAAGTGTACCTTAACCTAATATATTTACATTTGATATTGTCTTTAAATCTACCATGAGGCCCTGTCGGTGGGGCATTAGAATACGCCGACTGCCTCCCTGCAGAGGGTAAAAGTCCCTCAATGGGGGTCCTGGATATGACCTTAAACTATATCCAGTGGTGAGGCCCCAGCTTGTGGGCTTTGGGGAGTGTGGAGCCACCCTTTAATTACCATTGCTCCCAGGTCCACTCTGACCCGGAGTGGTAGTACCTGTTAGGGTCCCAACTATGGGTTAAATAGAAACCGACGTGAAAACAACAAATATATTCTATTAAAAAAAAATGTTCTTCAAAATCTTTGGATTCGCATTAAATAACCCGAAAAGGGTTGATATGCCGTAATACAAAAACAACCAACAACCAAATCTACCATGATAATATTTGATAAGCTAATGATTTGCGATTATATATGGATTTAATTAATTTTAACTAACATCTCTCGTCTTCTATAGCTCCGCAGTCCAATTTTTATTTACTACTTAGAATTATTAAAACGAAACTATTCTATAAAACAAAAACAAAACTGTACGTGATGTTGCAAACCTAATCAAAAACCTTGCTTCCTGTAAAACAACCGACCCTGGCAGTATTCCAATTATAGTACTCAAAAAACTTAAACCAGAACTAACGCCCATACAAAACTGTTTAAACGTTGTCTTAAGGAGAATTGCTTCCTATCAACCTGGAAAATCTCATCAGTATGCCCTGTATTTAAGAATTCAGGTGATCGCTCATCTCCCTCTAAGTACAGGCCAATAAGTCTCATGTACGTCATGAGTAAGTTGCTGGAATCTGTGTTAAATAGAGAAGTAATCAACTATCTCAGCAAAAATAACCTTCTCAGTGATACACAATATGGTTTCCATTCTGCTACATCTACAGCAGATGTGCTTACAGTTATATCTCATAGGATTAGCGAATCGCTCGATAAAGGCTACCTTTCTAGGGCAATTGCTCTTGGCATATCAAAAGCCTTTGTTAGGGTATGGCATAAAAGTTTACTTCACAAGATCTCCAGCTATGGTATAGCTGGAAATGTATTCTCAATTATTAAATCATTTCTCTCTGATAGGTTCATAAAGGTAGTAGTTGATGGGCAAAAATCACAAGCTCACAGTATTAATGATGGAGTCCCTCTAGGTTCAATCCTAAGCTGATCTACATTAATGAACTTTCCAAATCACACCCTTACATCATTCGTAGACATTTATGTTGATGACACTACCATCTATGGTAGCACATCTAAGACCGTAAACGAACAAGTTCTCTCTGATTCTCTCTCCTCTGATCTTGAGCAAGTGGTAAAATGGGGGAAAGGAGTGGCTTGTTACTTTTAATGTATCTAAAACTAAGCTTTTATCTTTACATCATGAATGCTCTGATCCCCATCTGGCATCAATTGAAATGAATGGCTTTCGTCTTGGGGAGGCCTCATGTTTTGTACAAGCTTCTGGGCTTGACCTTTACTCCTGATATGAAATGGAACACGTATATCAAATCTATTGCCAAGGCCGCTGGAAAAATGATATCTCACTGGTGATGCAATTCTCTATCTATATAGGATGGAGTAATGTTGCCACATCTGGACAGGAGCTGCTAGAAAGGACTTGTTCTGCCTTGATAGAGTTCAAAATAAACTTTGTAGCCTCGTAGGAGATGTCCTATTCTCTTCCCTTCAACATCTGTCTTACAGAAGAGATGTTGCAGGTTTGTCTCTATTTTATCGTTATTTTCATGGTAAATGCTCGACTGAGCTTCAATCTATGGTACCCCTCGCTAAATTCACAAGAAACACTCGTCTAGCAGAAAACACTATCAATAAGTTCCCCCACTATTTATCTGTGCTTCAAACTAAACATAGATTTCATGAACAAAGCTTCTTTCTTAGAAGTGCACGCCTGTGGAACTGTCTTCCGTTTTCCTGCTTTCCAGCTGACTACAATATGATTGTTTTCAAGTCCAACGTCAACGAGTTCTTGATGAGCCGTTCCACGTAAGTTAACAAATTTACCGAATTTCCATTACTAACGATTACTATATTGTCCAATTGACTACTGTACACTCTTAACCCTTATCCTCGAGTGGTGCCTGGGTTTTGATATGTGGTGATGACTATGTTCAAAAAACTAATCGATAATAAGACAAAACTAATCGATTAGAAGACTAATCCAATGGATTAGTAAAAGTAGACAAAACTAATCGATAAGAAATAAAAGAAAAAACTAATAGATGATAAGAAAAAATTAATCGATAAAAAACACAAAATTAATTGATGATTAAAAAGCGACAAACCTAATCGATAAGAAATAGAAGACAGAATATTTAAAAGAAAAAGAAGACAAAATCAATCTATAAGAATTCCAAACAGTGCTATGGGGAAATGAAAATAGAATTAATCGTTGAAAATGTAAACATTAACTATAAGATAAAGAAGAAAAAAACAATTTTTATCCATAAAATTTAGTTAATGATTATACTTTCCTTTATTTCTATCATTAATAATAATGTTTTAGGTAACTGTTTCTTTGATTTGTTCATGCAATTTAATTCGCCTACGTGAAAATTCATATTGAAAAGCAATCCAGTCGCACGTACGTTCACTTTGATAATATAGGATAATGTTAGCAATATTATAATAAATTAAATATGATTATAATAAAAATAACATTGCTAACTAAATTCTCTAGAACTAACACATATATTAGTTATTAAATTGATCTTATTACCTTAGAATTACCTTGTATATTATTTAAAACTCGATTTTGTTTTAATGAGAAAATGTAATGCAAAAATAATTCAAATCATAGAGTTATTTCCTTTCGTCAAATCTTATGTCATTGTCTAAAATATCGCAATTAAATAATAATTCACTTGATATTATCTTTAATAGCATACTTCATAGAATTAGATCAACTGCTTTCTTTGGTATATATTTTACTTGGAAAGTTACAGACATACTAAGGAAGCAACTCACAAGAACACGGGCTGACTTAAAATTGGCAAGCCTTTTATTTTAATCCGGATAAAGTAATGAAACTAATTTTAAATTTCGAGGTGTAGATAGGGTTAATAAGAATGTATTCTTTTTATTTTGATTGAAATACAATCGAACATATATATTTAAATTTGTTCATATTCAAGAATTTGTGCTGCAATTAATTTCTAAAACTATATATATATTTATATATATATATATATATATATATATATATATATATATATATATATACGAGCAAACAGTTAATAAAACATGTTGCAAACACTTTGAAATGAGTTCAAAACATATTTAATCTGAAAAGGAAACATTAGATACGTGGATAGTCCTTAATCAGCGGAGTTTCGAAGAAATATTTTCCTTTTCATCAGAGGGTAGGAATTAGCAAAATACGGGATCGGATTTTGCATGCAAAAGTATTTGATGAAACAACAAGTAAGTCAAAGATCTTACTTGATAACAAAAAAGTGAAGCAGAGGGACTATGGTGAAGAAAAGGGTGATTACACGTGAATTGATAGTCTGGTGGAAGATTAATAATCCAGCGACGGTAAAATCCAAATATATAACTTCAAGAAAGTTAATTGAATTTCCATTTGCACAAGTAAAATCCAAGGAAATCCCGTAATTGGAAGATGGTCCAAAATAATCCAAAGGCAGAAATCCATGGAATAATTCACAAAAATATGTACAAGGGAAAAAAAGAAAACAAATCCCAATAATATTAATAAACGAAAAATAAGCTATGCTTTTAACTCTACAGCCGAGACATAAATATAAATAAGAAAGATCAAGAAAAAAAAGAGCAGAGAATTATTTATTATATATATATATATATATATATATATATATATATATATATATATATATATATATATATATATATATATAAATGGAAATGTTTATATTAAAGAACCAAAGCACTTCCATATATTCACTTACATATATTCACAGGAGATTAAATAACAGAAATATTAGTTCTAAAAAAGTAGATAAAACAAGCTGCATGGTAAACAGATTATGTTGAACAGAGCTTTGATACTATAATTTTATAGATATAATAGTTATACAATTTATTAAAAGTTATTATCAATCAATACTGCTCAGTGTTGATTTTCAGAGCATGATATAAATTGTAATCCCTTTTCATAAATTATATAAGTTAGCGAATTGTTGTATATATATTTATATATATATATGTATATATGTGTGTGTGTGTGTGCATGTGTTTATAAATATGTATGAATAAAAAATCAATACGAAAAAGATATAAATATTTATATCTTTTCGGCATTTATTTCCTATTTGTTGACGTGTAGGAATACAAAAAGTATTTTGAAAAATAAAACAAGAATGTTTCTCTCCAAAGCACATAATTTCGACCGATCCTTCGGTTTTCCTCAGTATGAATGTATATATATATATATATATATATATATATATATATATATATATATATATATATATATATACTAGCTGTGTATATCCGTTTTGACTTTGGAATGCCGAGTATGTAGGCCTCATATATATATATATATATATATATATATATATATTTGTGTTTTTTTTGTATTGATATTCATATTAACACTCTTTTTTCTTTTTCTTTAGCAATAAAATACAACTTTATATATATTGAGTCGTGGAATTGCATACATCTGTAAATGATGTAGCTAATTTGCGTATTTTTCAAACATTTATTTAAATTAATTCTCTATTAGTTTTTTGGTTTCCTATGGATAGATTTAATTTAGTAAACTATTACATTCATGCAGATGTTCTAGATGATTTCTACTAATATTTTCGTACAAATGTTATAGTAAACACGACCATCTTTCTATATATATTCATGTACGCGTGTATATATTTGTGTACCTAATTTTACCTACCAAAGTATTCTGTCATTTTTATGTTTACAGACATGAAACTTGATATACAGGGTGTTCTAACCCATGTGAAATTTTATACTTGCGTTTTAGCCGCGAAAAATCAGTACAAAATGTGAAAATTAATAAAAAGTAATTTGTCAGGTGCATGTGGAATACGCATATGCATGTTTTAATTTTTGCTAAAAACATGTCTTCATAGCTCAGGCATTTACATCAAATGAAAAACTAAATCGTAAGCTAAACGTTTTGTTTTCAATTCTTGGTGGTGACGCACGAGTATTTTTTTAACTCTTTAAATGAGATTTAGACTGCTCAGGTTGTATGATATCCTTTTTCTATGACTTTTAAGCATCATTTAAATAACCTTTAAATAACATTTTCAATATATGTGCTGATAATCAAAATATTTTTTTATTATGAGCTGAACATTCTGCTAATTGCATTTCATTTCCTCTGGTGATGTGTGCCATTATTGAAAATTCATGGATTAAGGAAATAAATATAATTCTTATCCATATATTCCATTGTTTCAAAAAATAAATTCTTGCATATATATATATATATATATATATATATATTAATCTACAGAATTTAACTTTAATCGTTGCACACACACACATGTATATAATTGTGTAAAGCAAACAAACAGACACACATGGATACGGCTTTATTATAATTACTATACATTTATATGACAAGAATGAAAATCGATAGTAGGATTGATAGATATATTCTGATGCTTTGTACATTGACAAAAAATATCAAAATAAACAATATCCTTCCCAGTTTAACTAGCTTTGTTCAAAATTTGACCCTGTACTTTAAGAAGTATGTCCTGTTTGCAAAGTTCTTCCGGTATTTTTCCTATCTATGTCTGCCCAACTTACAAACAAGTCTAGAATCATTATCTGATTTATTCTCACATTCGTGGAACAAAGAAATATCTCGAAATTTATCTTGTCAGTTTAAATCACAGAATTTTTCCGTGGGATATTTGGCGTATTAGAGTCGGGGAGAGCAGATTGAAATTTAGTTAAAGCCAGATTTTAATCTTTTTTGTCGGTGTAATATTAGGAAGAATATAAGAATAATTGCACAATACTCCCGTTTAAATCTAATACGAGGGGCGTGCAATAAGTAATGTCCCTGCTCACCTCTCATAACAGTAGAGCAACGAAACTTGGCACAGTTATTAGTCTTTCTCTACATAGGAACCACCCACAGTTATGCATTTCTCCTATCGTTTGATGCAGCTCTGGAGATCGTTTTTGTAGAACACCTCAGATTGGTCCTCCAACCACGACGTGACTTCAGAAATCAAGGCTGCATCATCTAGGAAACGCTTTCCTTTCAAAAACAACTTCATAGCTGGGAAGAGATGAAAGTCAGAGGGTTCACGGTCAGGAGAGTAGGGAGGACGGGGTAGTATTTCATAACCACACGCCCGTGCTTCTGATCTGACAACATGCGAGTTGTGAACCGGAGCGTTCTCCTGCAAGAGGAGGGTACCTTTGCTGATCTTTCCCCTCCTCTTGATTTTGATAGCTTCCCTTAATTTCCTCAAAAGTGTAGCATAATAGGCTCCTGTAATTTATGTACCCTTTGCCAGGAAATCTGCCATCACTACTCCGTCCTAGTCCCAGAAGACTGTGAGCATGACCTTGCCAGCGGAGAGCATGTGGGAGTTGAAAACTCACAGCTTGACTCGATTGTCGCCCTTTAACTCAGAAGAGCGACTTATCTACGTCACTTCCTGTTCCCCATATTTCTTTCTCTTTCGTGCTGGACCTTCAAGCAGTCAAGATGTAACAAACACCGCTCCGGTGGGGCCATGGGCCACCACCGCGTTCCTGACTAGCCAGTCAACTGCAAGTAACGTTACTCATCTTTCAATGAACTCTTATTCTTTCTATCGCTTCTTCATGCATATTTATGTAAATAAATTGCATTTCATTCGTTGATATATAACGGTATGTTTTCGTCACCATTATGCGACCTTTTGCTTTTCAATTCCTTTACCATTACATCCATTCACCATCATACACATGGGGACGGGGTTGTCTATCATACACAGCAGACCATCATGTCCCCCTTGAAGAAGCAATCCATGAATTGCAATACGCTGACGACACAGCTCTGGTGAGCTCATCTGAGGAGGGTCTTCAGCGCACCATCAACACTATCTCCAACATTTACTCCCGAGCTGGTCTAGTCATCAACATCAACAAAACAGAGGCACTTAACATATGTGAACATCGTCAGGAACCCCCAATATTCATAATCAACCAACAGCCACTGAAAAACACTCAAGAGTTTACTTATCTTGGCTCAGTGCTCACTGACTCCTGTGACCTAACAAGTGAGGTCCAACGGCGCATTGGTCTGGCTGCTGCAGCCTTTGGCAGACTCTCGCACAGAGTTTTTATGAACCATAACCTCACCACCACCACCAAGGTTTCTGTCTACAGAGCAATCTGTCTCTCCATCCTCTTGTATGGCAGCGAGTGGTGGGTGCCTTATAGACGCCACCTGAAAAAGTTAGAAGCATTTCATACTAACTGCTAACAGCGTATACAAGGTTTAAAATGGTGGCACAGGGTGCCACACAATGAGATACGCAGGCGCACTTAAATGGACCCACTTGAAATAATTCTAACTCATAGACAACTTAGGTGGCTTGGTTACACCATCCGGATGCCAGCAGAAAGGCTCCCATGCAAGGTCCTCTACGGGGAACTTGCAGAGGGCAGACGCAACCCTGGGGGTCCACGTAAACGTTTCAAGGACCAACTAAAAACATAATTGAAAAAAAATGTAGCATAGAATCCAACGCTATCGAACATGCTGCTGCTGATCGGAGAGAATGGCGAAACATCTGCCAAGAGGGCTTGAAAACTTTCACCTCCACCTATAACGACCGAGCAGAGCGAAGAAGACACCAAAGGCACGCGGCGCAGCGGGCAGACGGCATCTTCCCTGTGCTGCCTGTGGCCGTGTATGCAATTCACGAATTGGACTCCACAGTCACCAGCGAGTCCATCAGGCGTAATCTATCTGGGACTGTTAGGCATGGTGCAACGTCATCGTCGTCAGCGACGGGCTACTGAAGAGAAGAGAAGATTCTTTCTATCGCTTCTTCATGCATATTTATATAAATAAATTGCATTTCATTCGTTGATATATAACGGTATGATTTCGTCATCATTATGCGACCTTTTGCTTTTCAATTCCTTTACCATTACATCCATTCACCATCATACACATGGGGACGGGGTTGTCTATCATACACAACAAACCATCATGTCCCCCTTTGGAGGTGGTGATTCCAAGTGCTTCCACTGCATTGACTGGGCTTTGGTCTCTGGGTCATAGTGATGGACCCAGGTTTATCCTGTGTAATCAGTCTTTTGAAAAACTTTGTCTCATCTTTTTCGCACATCTCCAAATTCATCCTCGAGCACTCAACGCGTTCTCGATTCTGAAATGGTGTGAGCAACCTGGAAATCCATTTGGCAGACACCTTATGCATATGCAAATGGTCATGAATGATAGTTTCCACAGACTCTGTACAAATCTTGACATCATGGGCTATTTTGTGAATAATGCGCCGATCTTCCAAAATGGCAGCCT
Source organism: Euprymna scolopes (assembly GCF_053919585.1). Classification (NCBI taxonomy): domain Eukaryota; kingdom Metazoa; phylum Mollusca; class Cephalopoda; order Sepiida; family Sepiolidae; genus Euprymna; species Euprymna scolopes. The sequence continues at coordinate 43,659,298 of NC_136497.1, read as the reverse complement.
CAACTTGACGGACAGATGCCTCATCAATGGCAGAAGGGGAGCGAATAGGTCTGGGAGCTGTTTCCACAGACTTCCGGCCATGTTTGAATTCACGATGCCAGCGTTTTACAAGGTCATATGATGGTGCATTATCACCATAAGTTTCTTTCATTTCATCAAAAGTCTCATACGGTGTGCGTCCTTTTAAATACAAAAACCAGATCACTGCTTGAGATTCAACAGGCTCCAATTCACACCTGGCTCAGTTCAAACACCTGTAAAACAGAAACCACAATTAGTTCAGAGCTGTAATTTGCCACATAACCCGTAGAGATATAAATCATTGCTCATGCAAAATTACAGCTAGATCAGACAACTGGGAGTTGGTCAGGTACACTACTTATTGCACGTCCCTCGTACATGGGCACCTCTTGAAATTGCTTGTAAATTAATAACAAAGATGAATGCGGAAATATAAATAAGAGTAATAATATAAACTGGTGTAAATTACAAACAAGGCTATTATAAATATTTATTTTTTGTGATTAACTTTAAAAGTAAAATATTTAGTTTCTTTTAAGTATGTTATATACCAAATAAATAAACATTAACATCTTTAGTTTTAAACGAGTTTTCGTAAGGTTTCTAAATTATTTATGGCTTCTCGTTCTAGTTTTAATCGTTATTTATTGTCGATTTTCACTCTTTTTATATTTTAGAAATGTTATTTAACCCAAATTCCATAGTAGGGGGATGTGATATCATTCTGTAACTAATTTTAATTTTCTATTTAAATTTTATTTGGAAATAAAGTTATAAAAACTAATGAACTGAAACAAACAACTCGGTTCACATTGATTTTTCTTATTTTTTGTTGCAAGATGCAATGTTGAAAAATCTCTTATTTTCTTACCATTGTAAGGGTAACTGTAAGGAGTAAGCATTCAAATAATTCATTGCAACACAATAAAACATAATTCAATCCAAAATCTAAAGTATATTTCAGTTTGTACATTTTTTGTTTACTGAAGTATTTAAATATTTGGGAAACAAACTTTGATGAAATTACAACACGACGACAACAACAACAACAAATGCAATAATAATAATAATAATAATAATAATAATAATAATAATAATACATCATGTATATGAACGACCACACTATGTATATGAAGGATCTAAGGCTATTTGCTGAAAACAAAACAGGATCAGAAAAGCTCATAAACACAATCAGAAAATATAACTAGGACATTCAATTGTGATTCAGAATAGAAAAATGTACACTGCTAAGACGAACGGGGAAAGACTGAAGACATCAGATAACCTGACACTATCTACGCTAGAAGAGATGAGATCAATTGGGGAACATAATACATGCAACTATTTGAGAGTGCGGGAAGCAGATGCTATCAAATCTACAGAAATGCAAATGAAGATTGAAAGAGAATAGTTTAGCAGAACATGGAAATTCTTAGAAGGAAAACTATGTAGTAGAAATCTAATTAAAATAATAAACAGTATTATAATTAGTATCGCTAATTAGATAATCTGGACTATTTGTAGGTGGTCCAACGATGAACTTAGACATTTTGTCCAGAGGACGAGCAAACTAATGGCTATGCAAAACGCACTACATCAAAAGATGATACCGACCGTTTCTATGTGTAAAAGCACGAAAGTCAAAGACTTAGTATAGAAGAGAGTGTACAAAGAATAAAGAAGGGCTGAAAAATGCAGATTATCGCAACAAAAGACACATAAAGACCAATACAAAAAACTACGAAACCAAAGGCAGAAAGACAAGAGAAGTGGGGAAGAAAAAACTATATGGACGATCGTTACGAAAAAACAAAGAAGAGAATCACGAAAACACGCTGATATGGCTAAAAACAGGACACTTAAAGAGAAGAACAGAATCGCCACTGACAGCTGCACAGAACAATGTGATAAGAACTAACTACAGTAAATATAAAATAAATACAAACCATGTAAACAGTAAATGTAGACTGTAGATCGTTAAACACGGTAGATCATATGATACGTGAATGCAACAAATTGCCCCAGAAGAATACAAGACAGATACGACTACGTGAAGAATCGATAGACTGGTACCTGTAAAATGATCGCATTTCTAGCATGCAAACAAATGGCACAGACATCAACTATGAACACTAACCAACCACAAAAAAAGCAACACAAATCAAATAAACCAGTGGAACTGAAACTGCATAACCTGTCTTAAACAAAATAAAATATTAAAACAAAAATAGATAAATAAATACATAAATAAAAAGTAAAAAACTGATAAATATATATTAATTTAAAAGGCATCAATATTTACTGATATCACACAAAATAGATGTCAAGAAAAATGTGGAACGAAAGCCCTAAACAAAACTTCATGGAAAAATTGCAAAGATAACCTCTACATTAGGTAGGATTATTTCCAACAAAATTCTTTCATTATGAAAACCAATAGTTGCTGCTTACGAGAAATCAATCGGATATTGCGATTACGTAATGTCATTTGTATATGTTTGAAAAATAGTGGAACATATGAAAATTTGGGCAAATTTGTCGATTAGACTCCAGAAAGCATCTTTTATTAGCAGTGAGTAATCTCTAATAATGATCTGTATGAGATATATGTATAATAATAATAATAATGATAATAATAATAATAACAGTAATAGTAACAATAATAATAACAATAATAATAATAACAATAATAATATCAACAACAGCAATAAGAATAATAGCAATAATAACAATAATAATAAAAATAATAACAACGACAACAACAATAACAACAATTACAATAATAATAATAATAATAATAATAATAATAATAATAATAATAATAATAATAATAATAATAATAATTCCGGGAGTGTTGGAAGCAGACGCCATCCAAGCAACAAAAATGAAAGAGAAAATAGGAAAACAAACAAGAAAACTCCCGAAACATAACCAAATAGTCGAAACCTAATTAAAGGAATAAACATGTGATCAGTGTCACTAATACTTTGGACCGTTTATAAGCTGAACCAAAAAAGAAATAAGGAATCTTGACCAGAAGACCATGCAGCTCAAGATGATGTGCAATGCACTACACCTGAAAGATGATACTGATCGACTATATGTGAAAAGGAAAGGAGGAGGAAGTGGGCTGGTCGGAATAGAAGACTGTGCAAATAACACGAAGAAGATAAAATACATGAAGGATAAAACAAAAATGCATAATGCAGAACACCGAAAGAATAATTACTGCAGCAAGAGAAGAAAGAAAAAACGAACAAGATAGAAAAAGAGACGCGGAATGAATAAGGAAATAAAAATAGGAAGAAAAACAGCTACATGGACGATTCATAAGGATGTCAAAAGACGAGACTAACGAAAGCACTTGGAAATCGTTACAAAAAGGAAATACAAAACAGGAAAACTGAATCACTAATATCAGCTGCACAAGATAACGTAATTAGACACCGTCAAGCTGGGAAGGCAATACATAGGAAATTATGCAAACAATTGCATCTTGAACACACAGGCAAATAGTACAAATAAAAACCGGAAGCAGTACTGGAAAATGTAAGTCACAAGATCCTATAGGATATGGAAATAAAAACGGATAAACCCATCGAAGCAAGCAAGAAGATCTGATGTCATAATAGTTAACGAGAAGGAAAAGCTCTGCGAGATTGTAGGTTTTGCGTTCCAGCAAACCACAGAGTGAAGATCAAGGAGACTGAAAAGCGGAGCAAATACATGGAACTGGCTAAGGAGTTTAAAAGTAAAGATAACACCACTAATAGTAGGAACGCTAGGAACGATACCGAGAAACTTTGAAAAAAGGATAGGAGAGATTGGAATCAGAGAGATGGCAGAGAAGATACAACGAATTTAAATAATGGGAACTGCAGAAATATTAAGGAAAGCCCTTGAATGTGAGCATTAATACTACACATAAACTACACACAAACTGGACAAAGAAACGGCTACAGATGCAAAACTCAAAGAAACATTACATGCAATCATGAAAACTGAAACTGTATAAATGGAAAATACCGCCCCTTTTTTACGAGAGTGTCACCTAAACAGACACAACAACAAATAATGAAAATCAAGGAGGATGGAAAGACCGAGGAGAGAAAGCACAAACCAGACCCCCGCATATGAGTGCAAAGAGGACAGGGACTTTGAGGGGGCTTATTGCCACTCAAATTCGAGTGAAAACCGATAATCGCCGCCAAATCAGTGGTAAGCGATTGTTGCGATAACGCAAATTCTTTTGCAAAAATTATAGAAAAACGTGAGAAGTACCGGAAATCTATGGGCTTGCAATCATTCAGATTCCAGGGAACACCGCAAGTTGTTCTTAAAGAGCAATATTTGATGATGCATTGTGTGACTACTTGTAGTAAGTTAATAATAATAATAATAATAATAATAATAATTACATTACTATTAATAATAATAACAATAATAATAATAAAAAAATATTAATAATAATCCTAATAGTATTAATTATACTTATAATAACAATTATAATGATAATAATAACAGTAATAATACGAATAATGTCACTACTACTTATAATAATAGTATTAGTTATACTACTACTACTACTACTACTACTAATAATAATAATAATAATAATAATAATAATAATCTTCTATATATTATTATGCTTGTCGTTATCATGCTGACCATCCCTTAAAAGGAAAGTGGCTAATAAACATTTGAATTTAATCAAACTAAAATAAATTGACGTCGCCGTAAGGTAAACCTTGTCACATTCTGATTGGATGATGAAAACCCTAGCGACATTTTGATGGATAAAAGAAATCCTGATTACCGATGAAAACAAACAAAAAAAAGCAAGTTAAATTATTTTTTTCGAGTTTTATTGATTTTGTTAACACGGAGTTTGATGGCGTTTTTCGTAATGTTACTGAAATATTAAAATATTAAAAAACAGAACATTTCTCTTGCTTGCACATCCATGTTACAGAGTTCTTTTTAAAATAGTATTTTCGAGTTAAATGCAAATTATGTGATATTTTTGTTTATTAAATTGTAAGGTGAAAGTACAAAAAAAAAAGTTACAAAACATCCTCCCTTCCACGTTAAGAATGGCTTTCTAAATAAAAAAGTTATTATTTCGGCGCATTAACATGAGTGTATAAGTACCAAAAGCGGTAATTGCTAACATCTACGATGCTTTATTTTGGTAATAAAAAAGCAAAAATAAATGCATGCGTTTTTTTTTCTTAGTACTTTAGTCAAATTATTGTTTGTTTACATAAAATAATAATTCTAAGATTTAAAAAAAAATAATGGGTCCCTTATATTTCGTGATCGTTAATTAATAAATACTGAAAATTTCATTAAAATTGATTGATTTCCTGAATTTTGGTGAATTAAGTTAAGGGGAGGGGTCAAAATGTTTAAACATTTTGGGAATCGGTCTTCATTTTGCACGAATCTAAAGTTTCCTTTGTTAATAATAGGTTTCTAATTAATAACGTAATTACTTCAGCACGATCCGTATTCTTCGAAAATATTGAAATTAAAAAAATGCGATATCATTAAAATGAAGTTTTAAAAAAATCCTATTAAAATAATCTAAAATCTATTTCATCAGAATACATTTCAGTTTCTTTGTAAACAAGTCAGGTGGCCTTTTACTACAGTACATTTTTCTGTCCTCGGTTAGTGGAAGAGAAATTCTTTCTAGACTGAGTAAATTTTTATTTTTGTTCCTATCCAGAGTGCCCCGTTTTGGTAGCTGGATTTTCCCCACATTCGAAACCGATCTTATGTCCCTCAAGGGCAGGCAATTAAATAGGACAAGTCAGTCATTTTAATATTTTTTAATAGTTAAAAAATATTTATTTTTATTAATTTAATTGAGAAACATCATTAGTTCAATTAATAATTTCATGACTGGATAACGATGCCGCAATAGGTTAACTGTACTGAACATAAGGCTGATTTTTTACATGGGCATTTTAATTTGAATTTTCTTTCTCTCTTATTTATTTCATCAGATTTCCTGATGGCCGACGAAACACTACAACCCGAGTAGTCGTAAAATTTGATGTTTTTGATACTTGATTGATTTATATGATTTTTGGTACATGGCATCTTCATTCTGTAACATCGTGCAGACTTTTCTGCGTACATCATGCAGACTCTTCTGCATTTTCGTTACTTTTAATTGCCGCGAAAAGTGCCAGTTTGAATAAGCACCCAAAATTCATTTCATTTCAATTTCATCGTAAACAATTACGCCATTTTAATATTTTCTTATTAGTTGAAAAGAAAAGTTTGGAGAAGCAATATTACAGTCACAGCACTTAGTTTTATAACAATTTAGTTCAGTTACGATACTGTAATTAATAAGTTGATTTAGCAGACGTATAGGAAATAACCCCCATTCTTCTAAATTCCACAATTTACAATTTTTTTTCTTTTTTAATGTTAATCTCATCGATTACGAAATTAATTTTCAGATTAAAAGAAAAAAAAAATGGAAATTTCTTTTCATTACTTTTATCATCCGGGATCAGTTTTCAATTATAACGTTGTATTAAAGTGAACACCTACTTTGTGGCCAGTGAATAATGTGTTACATAATGCACAGACAAAATTTCTTGTGGGCATGCCATGTCTATACTAACATATTCCGCTTTCAAAAATGGCATGTTAGTAATGTCCTATTTTAGCATCAGAAAATTATTTGACTAAAGATTATTTGTACGTAAATGCTATGTTAGAACAGTAGAATTGTCGGATGGTTTTACTCATGACCAAAGACAAAACGTTTTTTTTTTTTTAATTTTCATACCATTATACACATTAAACTTTGTATTTATTTTTTTGTTTGAATTGAATATTTGTGAAACTTTTTTCCGACGCTAAAATAGGTCATTTCTGTGATATTCAGTTTCAGCATATTCAAACACTTGTAACAGTCGACGTCAAGTTTGAAAGAAAGTACAAATTTACCCGAACTCCCTTTTTAGACGGCAATATTCTTCGGTCACGTGGGACAGATGACCACAAAGTAAGTGTTCAATTTAGTAGAACGTTATAATTGAAAACTTATCCCGGATGATAAAAGTTATAAAAAAGTCTCATTTTTTTTTGTTTTAATCTGAAAAACCAACAAACAAAACAACAATGTGTTGTGTGTTAAATTTTCATTGTCAAAATTCTATTTTTTTAATCAATTCTTTTAGCTTTTGAAGGTTAAAAAAGAATTTACTAATACTACTACTACTACTAATAATAATAATAATAATAATTCACGGCAAAATTGTGTCTTTGGCTAGTGTGAGCAATTCTGAGATGGTATCTTAATAAAATACAATAGAATGAAAACCCATTTCTTGTATTATTCCAAGATGATTGTATAAAACTATAAAATTAAAAATGACATTAGTAGGACCGAAACACCAAGTGCCGTGTCATGTTGGGTAGAGGAATGAACGAGGCTTCCCAGTCCGTCACCCAGAGAAACAATCGAAAAACTATCGTCAAAACAAATAGAACTAAGGCCGTAAATATATTTTTGATGAATGCCATTTAAAGAGTCATTCCTCTGAGAATCGATATAGACAACGAATACCAGTTCACAGCCGAGTACAACAAACAATTCAAGGTTATTATTAAATCAGAATACAATATATGTCATCAATATCATAGCAATATGTATCTATCATTCAATATATTACTGATGTGTACAACTGAACTGTTAATGAATTAAGATGTTTGGATGTAAAAAAAAAACAGTGGCATGCTTACAATTCATGGGGTGTTTGCTTAGAAAGGAAATATTAATTACATTTATCTGCCTATAAACGAAGGTGGTGGAGGATTACTTGGTGTTGAAGATATGGCAAATATAGAGGAAGGAAGTCTAATTGTATACATTTATAAAAGTAATGAAACTATTCTTCATGAATAAAAATGGAAAAGATACTACGACCTAGGGTGAAAAATGACAGAGGCTACAGGAATGTGGGAGAAATTATTTGGAGATTAACTACGCAGTGTATTATTTAAGTATACTAAATTTAGAGATAATGACAACTGGAATTAGTCGGTCTGGGGATATCTTAAAAGATCTAGTGAAAGCAGTTTAATGGCAGCCCATGGAAGAAACATGAGTGCCTATTATATTAGAATGCACCATGTTAGCTAAACATCAAAAATAAGAAAAAAAAAGATACAAAACAAAGTCGCTCATACGTTACACTGGAATATATGTAAGCTAAATTAGACTACAATGAAAAGTAGTATGAGCATAAACCAGAAGTATTACAAGAAAATGTAAAACTTTGTGATATGCGCATACAAACTGATTGCATATCCAAAACTTAACATAATTTTACTTGAGAAAAGTAAGCCTAGTAATTGTCTGTATTTATTTAGATGAGGTGTTTTCATTTATTGAGATTGTCGGACTGACTTCCTCATCTTGGTTGTTATTGTCACAACGTTTCCGCCGTTTTGGCCTTCGGCCTTCGTCAGTGTTTTGTATCGAACTGGGGAACCGTTTGTTAGGAGTCTCGAACCCAATCCTTTATTATTATTAGGGGGGTACCGTGTTCGGACTCCAGCTAGGCTCTGTTGCTGATTCTCTGTTTTGAATGTTACTTTTTCACTGCCTTCGTTCAGGATTGAATTCAGCACCTTTGGGTAACTGTAAACTTTGATACAACGTCTAGGACCACTTGGCCATATGTCACTAGGACAATTCTTAGTAGGTTTTTGTGAATGTTAAACATATGTTGTTATTCAAGGTTTTCTCTCTCTATCAGAGGTGTCCAAATTGCATTCAGCTCTATGTTTGGTTTGCTGGTTGTTATGTCCGAGCATGTGAGCTGTTTCTTTAAGTTTTCTCACTTTCCAATGAGTCTCTCTGTTTATTATTTTTACTTCATCCCATAGCTGACATGGTTGGCTATACCCGATTTTTCCGTCTCCCCTTTAGTTACCGCTTTTCGGTTTTTTTCCACCCTTACTTTAAGGGGGCGACATGTTTCACCCTTGTAAACCTTTCTGCAACTGCATGGGACGGAGTATATGCAGTTTTTGGTCATGTTCTCCTCCATGCGGGGCTTCACTCGTACCAGGTATCGTCTGAGTGTTGACTTGCTCTTGAATACCGTCCTGATGTTGTAGGGGGCACATATTCTCTGAATCTGTGGTGTATTAAGGGTATTAAGCAACCACCAGCCATAACAAAAAAAAATTAAAGATAGCAGCGAGGCGGGAATTTTTTAAAATAGAGGCAGTAGGCAGCCTGCTAAAAGAAAACATCCATTTAGCCATCGAAGCTGTGATAATGTAGACTGGTTACTTGCCGTGCTCCGCGACTATAAATAGTTCGTCTCCAAGTTTTAAGAAGCAGAAATGTATTTACGAACGAAAAGATGGAATCCTATCCTAAGAAAATGAAACGAAACTTCTTTCACGTATTTATCATTTATTATCTTTTGTATTAATTGCAATACTTTGTTTCAATTATCTCACATACTATCGTAACAAAAAAAGAAAAAAAGAAAAGAAAACACCTAAAAAATGTCGGTTTTTCGGATCATTTCAATATTTAAAAAATCAAAAATAAGATAAAACAACATGACTGTATGAATACGATAATAATGATAAAAAACAAGTAGAACGTGCAAATAATAATAATAATAATAATAATAATAATAATAATAATAATAATAATAATAATAATAATAATAATAATAATACGTATCAAAGTATAAAACGACGAAAATGTTAATGTTATTAATTTGCTTTAAGATGTGAATCAATATTACCATGGGCATAACCTCTTACTTGGCACTACTTTTGGTTTACCTTGTATAATTTTGATGCTGATCATGTCCTTATCGGGTTTGTTTAATCTCCATTATACATGTTCGTTGTCAGCGCGCTGTCTACGTCGTCTTTGCCCTACATCGATTACAAGACACACATCTTTATTTTAAGTGGTTGATCTTGTTCGTATGAGAGATATATTAAGAAACCAAGTACATGCAATCAAATAGTGAGTTATGTAGATATAATCACACACGTGGCTGAGAGAGACAGACAGACAGAGAGAAAGAAAGAAATAGACAAGAGCACGCATTAATATTCTGTAATCGCTTAATGATTTGACATATCTCCATCCTACACTTACGCCAGAGTCTAGAGCCCAATTCACGTCGTCCGATTGCAGTCAAACTCGCGAAGAGAAATAGAACACGACCTGAGCTGAATATCTGACGACACCCCTCGGTATTCGGTTGTCAATCATTTATGAAGTTTATCGTTCATTCTGACCGGTTTAATTAACTGCCGTATTTTTTCAGTTTTAGGATGAAAGATTTACATTGCAAAACAGTAACTCTCTGATGAGTAAGGTTTTAAAAAGTTATTATGCGAACTCTTAAGAGTTTAATGTGCTGTTGTTTGAAATCAAATAATTAGAAACGAAGAGAAAGTTGAGATACACAAACTCAGCCAAGCGGAAGGTCAAACATAATAATAATCAAGTAGAAAGAAGGCAAACATGACAAATAGATATAATCGTTCAAGGAGACGCAGTGGAGTAGAGAGAAAATATCTAAATAAATCGATGAATTCTGTTGATGATATGATGGGAATGTAAAATACGAAAAGTATCATAACACGATTAATTGATAAAATCCGAACAAAAATGAATATATATATATATATATATATATATATGTCCCATCGACAAGATGTTGCATCCCTCTGCCTGTTCTACAAATACTTTAATGGTGAATGCTCTGACGAACTGCAAACACTTGTACCTCCCCGACGTAACCACCCCCGACAAACCCGACAAGCTACTAAGTCTCATCCCTTTACAGTAGAGATCCCTAGGTGCAAAAACACCTTTTACTCCAATAGTTTCTTCCCCAGAACTGCAGGTCTTTGGAACTCCCTTACGGGATTATGATTTCCCAACTGTACTGATATGCAGAAGTTCAAGTGTAATGTGAACAAACATCTTTCTACTCATCTCCCTTTATAATGGCCTTGCTAATTAAGTCCCTAATAGTAGCACCATGCTTCAAAGTGGCACTGTGCCTTTGTTTGGGGGGAACATTGAATTTAAATATATATATATATATATATATATATATATATATATATATATATATATATATACAAGTTTTTCATCCGAGGCATGAAAATTGTTAAACAAAATGTTCTTCAAAAATAAAGGTACAAGATTAAATTTGAAATTTATTTATCTTCAAAGTGCACTTTTATAAATTTTACAAACGAATTACGCACACGCCATTTGAAAGTGTGAAAAAATAGTTGCCTTTTGATCATTAGTCACTTCACTTGAAAATAGCTATTCTACTCTTAGCTAGAATCATCAATCACAATAATACCGCATTTGCACTAGGAGTTGTTCTATCATAGTTTCCCAAATAGTTTAAAGACTTTTTTAATAGAAAATAAATAAGGTTGTTTATATAAAATCATTTTATTAGCGTGAAGTGGGGGAAAAAGGTGTAAAATATAGTTAGTACTAACGAATCTGCCAGACCGATGAAAAATGTTCTGTATAGTCATAGGAGGTCCACCTTCGCAGGCCTTTCCTTCCGGCTTTGAGGAAGAGCAAGTTTACTGCTTGTTGCTTGAGACGTCCTCGCCGGAGAATACTGACGGGGCCACTCAGGCATATTTTTGCAGGGTTGAAATGCTATTTTTTAGGAGTACTGACTCATTTTCCCACTTTCCGACCTTCTGCCGTATCCTCTCGCGGTGGGAGAGAGGTAAATATCAGTTTGTTACCTTCGCCTTTAACGTTAATCGAGGCTCCAACTTCGACGATCAGTCCGGCAAAAATTATGTTATTTCAGTAGTTTTTTTACTGTTGGAATGATGAAAAATATTCTGTGTAACCCTAGGCGATCAACTCTCCCAGACCTTGCCTCCCAGCTTTCACGAGGAGCAAGTTTATCGCTTGTTGCCTTGGAATTCCGACGAGGCATATTTTCTTGAAGTGCGCTTACTCTTGAAGCACTGACTTAATTTTCCATCTTCCGGTCTTGTGTCATATCCTCTCGCATTGGGAGATTGGTTACTGGTCTGTTTACTTCGCTGGACACGTTAGTCGACCTCAACAATCAGTCCGAGAGAAACTTGGTCTTGGGCTTTATGTTGGCGGACTGATGTGAGATGTCCTGTGTAGACCCAGGAGGTCCACCCTCTCAGGGATTGCCTCTCGGCTCTCGGGAGGAGCAAGCTTATCGCATGTTTTCTGATGGACCTTCACCAGGAAATGCCGACACATCTACTCTTACTTATTTTTGCAAGGACATATTGGGGTGCTGACCTATTTTTCCACCTTCCGACATTGTATCATACCATCTCGTGGTGGAAAGAGGTAAATACGGCTTTGTGTACTTCGCTGTATGCCATCTGGGCCATATGTGTTGCAACTATTGCTCTTTTTATGATCACTTTTATTTTAATATATTTTAACTTTCTTACCCATATCCGTTTCCTTGTTTTCCTTAGTGAGCCTTCTGGGCCACAATAACTTGGCGACGAGAGATATTAATTCAGAAAGTGGAATTCCAAAATAACTTTACGAACGAGGATTTGTAATTCATACGGACATTTCAATTTAAAATACATCACTGTTCCACAATTTTTGGCGTCAAGCGCCTGAATTCACCAGGGACTCTTACAAGGACTCACGATGAATGACTGAAATTTAAAAGACATGACTGCCAACAAAAATTTCAACTAACGAGACAAAAGGAAAAGGATAAAATTGCACCATTACTTATACTTCGAAGCTACGAGATTAAGATTATACCACAAAAGTTTTTTTCAACGCCGAAAAAAATGTTTTGTTGAAAATCGATAAAAGGTTTTAAAAAATGTACTTTTACATATTTCCATTTAAACTAAAAGGAATGAAACCGTAAACGCGTTTTTTCTTTGATTAAATAGTTTTTCCTTCTCAGAAAAAGAAACTTTAAACTCTTTCAATAAACAACAGTAAATTATGATTTCTATTATTGCAGCGATTATTTTCTCGAGTTGTAATAATTTTTAAAAGTATACACGGTTGACGACTTTAAAGAAATAATTGTTCAGGTGTTACAACAACATAACCAACAACAGAACCAACAATAACATCAAGTAGAAAAAAAACAGCAGAAAGTGGAAGAAAGACTGTCCCTACATCAGCAAGAATTCCAAAGATCCACAGATGCTACACCAACAAGAATTACAAAAACAGTTAATTCAGCCACAACAATGGGAAACAAAATCAAGAATTACTTCTCAAAAGATGACTAATAAACCTACCATATTGAAGGACACGGAGAAATTTATAAAAATGGGCTCTGTCGCAACATGATTGTACAACCTCTTTAGAAACCAAATTTCAAAAGAAATTAGTCAAGTGGGTTAAGAGTGGTGTACTTTTATTGAGCATAGCTAATGTGATTAGATCCTCACGATCGATCCGCCCTAGATTATATGGTTTACCTAAAACTCATAAAGAAGGTATTCCCTTAAGGCCTATCTTACCTATGGTTGGATCGTCACAACATAAAGTTGCAAAATATATCTTCACTATTTTGCAACCAGTATTAAAATATTACAGTAAATACTGTTTGAAAGATTCATTTAATTTTGCAGACTTTATTCAAAGGTCTAAGGTTGTTAATAATTTATGTGTTCTTATGACATTAGCAACCTGTTTACTTGCGTCCCGATTTCAGAGACTATAGATATAGTGCAATAGATATATAGATAGAGTACAGATAGATATATAGATAGAGTACAGATATTTTTATATCGTAGTCAGATATCGCCTCCTCCCATTTCTGAAAGAATATTCATTGAGCTGATGAAAATTTCCACTACATCTGCTGAATACAGTTTCAATCATGTAATGTATCGGCAAATAGATGGTGTGTCAATGGGCTCAGTTTTGGGCCCGATAATGGCGAATATTTTCGTGGGTTTCCATGAAGAACAATTGAAACCTTTGGTCTATTTTCACTATGTGGACGACACACTTTGCCTCTTCAATAACCAAACAAGGGCAAATAATTTTTTCTCCTCACTTAATAAGATGCATCCCGCGTTACAGTATACTTATGAAGGAGAGTCTAATTCGTCTATAGCTTTCCTTGATTTATTGGTAACGAAAACACCATCCAGTTACCTCATATCAATATGCCATAAACCTACGTTCACGGGACTGTATACACGTTGGGATTCATTTTGCCCTGGAAAAAGTTCATTTGGACATAACATATCGTGTCCTTATGATCTGCTCAAAATTAAAATTGGATGAGGAATTAAAAATAATTACTGACACCCTCTCCAAAAATGGGTACCCGTTGGATGTGATTAAGTCATTTATACAGAGGAAAAAAGCAGAGGCCTCTGCAACTAAAGTTCAAACGGCCAATAAATGCCCAGTATATCTGCGTTTACCTTGGCTGGGGACGGTAAGTGTCAAATCTGCAAAGCAAATCAGTTCAACAATGCAAAATTGTTATTTTGCTTCAAATGTACGTGTTATGTTCTCTACAAGAACATTAATGCCATCCTCTCGAAAAGATGTTCTACCCATCCATAATAATAATAATGTAATTTACAATTTTGAATGTAGTTGTAGTGCCAACTATGTGGGTTGAACAACATTGAGATTGGATGGAAGAGTTTTACAGCACGTACCTACCAAAATCAGAAACAACTGACGTAATTTCCAATAGATACGGGTCTTTAGTTACTGACCACCTTATAAAAACCCCGTATTATGCATTGTGAAACGAACTTTCGTACGAATTATTTTTCAATCCTAAAATGTATCGAATTTTGTTATATATATATATATATATATATGTATGTATGTGTGTATATATATAAATAACAAAATTCGATAAATTTTATGTATAAAGATACATACTACTAAAAATAATAATATTCTTATTTTTATTTTAGTTGTATTAAATTAAATTAATATGCTTTTGCTGTTTTCACGAATACTTTTTAGCCCTTAAAATGAAAATAATGTATTAATTTCTGTTAGCATAAGAATTAATAAGTTTATTATTATTTTTAGTAGTATGTATCTGTATTTTTAATAGTATAATATTTTTATTATTTTTAGTAGTATGTATCTATGTAGTATTATGTATCTATGTATTTTAGTAGTATGTATCACGAGTATGAAACGCTTAGTATTCTATGTAGCTTAATTGGCATATATATTTTCATAACTTCTTGCTAAACATAACTATAGATAAAAAAAACTTCAAATGTATGTATGTTTAGTAGTATGCATCATCTTAGTTGTATGTATCGAATTTTATTTCAGTTAAGGATTTTACATACATTAAAATGCAATTTATCATATGTACGAATATTTGTTTCATCCCACTGTATATATAGAAATGGGGCGTTTCAAGTAAATTTTCCGATTCCGATTTTTTTTTTTTTATTATTACATTTTCACCCCAAGCAAGGCAATTTGCCACATTGGTGTAGGGGGCTACTATCAGGGGCAGCAACTACTGGGGTACTATGTAGGGATTTGGGCAGCAAGATGTCGGTTCACGTTACACTTGAACTTCTGCACGTCAGTACTGTTGGGGAAGCAGGGATCTAGAATGGAATTCCAGAGTCTAGCGGTTCTGGGGAAGAAACTATTGGAGTAAAAAGATCTTGTACATCTAGGGATCTCTACAGTGTGGGGGTGGGATTTAGACGCCTGTCGGGTTTGTCGAGGGTGTTCACGTCGTGGGGGCACAACTGATTGCAGTTCGTCAGAGCATTCACCACTAAAATACTTGCAGAAAAGGCAGAGGGATGCAACAATTTGTCGATGGGACAGAGGCTGAAGCTTAGATGCCAGTTCAGGGCCTATCAGGTTTGCGACTCTCTTTTGAACCTTGTAAAGGAGGGAGAGACCAGTAGCAGATTCACCTGCCCAGATGTGACAGCAATGCTCCATACATTCGAACCCTTGCGGAACTTTATATTTGGGTCTTAGCAGGGTAAATCGGAGCAAAAGTGTGAAAATTAATAAAAAGGAATTGCCAGATGAAAATTGAACCACAGCATTACGAATATGTATGCGTGATGTAATAGCTATTGTGCATGTTTTAATTTTTGTTTTGCAGCAAACATCACTTCAACTAAATCGCAAGCTAAACGTTTCGATTCTTGGTGTTGACATAGAAGTCATTTTTTAATTTTAAAAAAAATCATTCCTATATATTAGATCCAATGTAATGTAATATATATATATATATATAAAGCTGGCCTGTCTGTTTAAATGTATGTATGTATGTATGTCTGGCAGAGGGGACGGATTTTCACTAGATCGGACGACAAATATCAAAAAATAGACTAAAAACATTCATTCATTCACCCTCGACTGAATACTTTTCTACAGGGAGGTGTCGCTTTTTGCGCCGATATTTTCGAAAGTCATCCCTTCTTTTCGATTGACTAACCTTAATTTAAACCTTCGCCACTTTCGGTTTAGGGATGGGCGCAATGGTAAAAACGTCACTTTGTCTTTTTCACGTTATTTTCCTCCTTCGTGGTACGGGCTCGAGCCTGCCTGCCTACTACCACTATTTTTTTTTTTTTGCTCAACACACACCTCTAAACACCCGGGAAACGCTGGGCACGCAGGCTAGTATAATAATAAATACGAAATGTGTACTTATCAAATATCATATTAAAGCGTATTTTACGACCGAGCAATGTCAAGCGGCCTGCTAGTATATACATTTATATATATATATGTGTGTGTGTGTGTGTGTGTGTGTGTGTGTGTGTGTGTGTGTGTGTGTGTGTGTGTGAATCATATACACATACCTATCTTTAACATAAAAATAGTTAAAAACACAAGACTTAATCCCACATAATAAATCTGAAAGTACTTGTAAAAGCTATAGGACAAGAAAATATGGAACTTCAATGTGCAACTTTGATTGGGATACCAAATGGAGTATTGGAAGAAACAATAAAATAAACTTTAAACACAAAATAAAACTGTGTTATTTAATAACATTTGCTTGATATACAATATGCTTAAACATGTAAGCTAAAGGGTGCACCACAAATTGTTCTGTATATACGTAAGGGTCAAAGAAGTAAAACAAATTACTTTTATATTTATTGGTAGATTTATTATGCTGTCTTGCTACGGGTCTTCTCGTACATTAGAGAGAAGTAGAGACGATAGCATAAATAGATAAAGATGCAGAGAGAGGTAGGAAAAGAGAGAGATAGGGTGACCGACAGGAAATTTTCTAGAGAAAAGAAGAGAGAGTAAAATCGAGTGAGTTAAGCTGATTATCGATTGCCAATTTTCTTTGGTAACCCGACAGCGAACATAACGTTCTTCCGAAACTTATTGGTTCTTAGAAAATCAATGAAATATGAATAATTCCAGCAAGGTCACTTGCCACTGCATTTGTTAACATAACTTGTAACATTTTAAATGTGTTCCTTCTTTTTTTAAGTATTTCTATATTTTTCTATAGAAAAGACAGGTATTTAAACGTTGCTTTATTATTTTAGTAAGACTTGGTCTTGGTCACAAAATTATTTTCAGAAGGAATAATTTAATTAGGCACCTAAATCATATCTGGTTTATTAGTCAAGGTTAGAATAGATGTAATACATCCCTTAAGGAACCTGTTTATTTTTTTCAAAACTTATTGGTACTACACTACGATCTGCAATAGCAACTTTTGTAACAAAAATTGTTATTTCTCAATTTTCCATGACTCAACCCTTAAAATTTGTTCACGGGTTATCTAGCATTATATTAGAAAAGTGTAGCTCAAATTAAGCATACACTGATAGCTAGAAATTGTAAAACAAAAAAGTGTTAAAATCACTGAATGTTTAACGATCACTGGGTTATAACAGCTTTTCAAGTATATCAATCAGCGACAAAATGACAACTATATTATACACTTAATTGATATAATTAAATATATAATATTATATAGTTCGATGCATATAGTTAATAAATACATTTTTGACTCACATAAACTACAAAAAGTCTTGTATTGACTGAATCAGTGATTTTTGTAATAGCGATTAGTAGCACTGTTCATACGGTAGTATTAATGACTTAACATTAGTTCATTTATGACGGAAATTGTCGTCCATTGGCATGAATATTTCGTATAATGATAACCCAAATGTTTTCTGTGCGGTTTAAATCTGGGAAGCGTGAAAGGAAGATCATCAACTTAGTACCTTGATGCCCCAAGATACTAAGATGCTTAAGTGTGCATACAACATAATTCTTTAGTAGAATAAAATTGATGTTAAGTTACAATAGATAGCAATCGGCAACAGACGTAATATCTACTCCTTCGAATACTATAATAAGACCAACAAGGATGTTTTCGATGATACCCATCAATAGTATGTCTTCCACTCTCTTGTTGTCGTCTCAAATGAAAGTGACTCTCATTTGTCAGATAAACATACTTTTTTGCTCAGCCTCCAGATCCATAAGGAATTGTTACTTCCTGCTGAACAGTGCGCAAATGAGACCACTGAATGGCTTCAAAACAGCAATTGAAGCACATGTTCACACGCGAAAGTTTTATAGCAAGCCCCACTCTCCCCAATGGTTTACTTCTACTGGTGCAGCTGCCATCGCGCAAAGGCAGCACGCGTACCGCAGATTTAACCGACATAAATCCAGTTCAAACAGACAGAAGTATATAGAAGCCAGAAATAACTGTAAGAAAGAAATAGCGACAGCTAAGAGAGAATTTACTGAAACCACCAAAAAACGCATCGAAGCACAGAAATTAGGAACCCGTGACTTCTGGTAAATCTACAACAATGTAGTAAATAATGGGCAATCAACAATCTCCCCACTATCCACCAATCATGAGGTTGTTTGCTCAGCAACCGAGAAGGCTAATATGCTTGCCAGTCGGTTTGCCTCAAACTCCACACTAGACTCTGCTAACCACCCCATCCCTGACTTTCCTTTGCGGACAGACGCCACACTAAACGATCTGAAAATCACCCCTTTTCAGGTGCATGCTATTATAAAAAAATCTTGACACTTCAAAAGCATGTAGATCTGATCTCATTCCAGCTGTGCTATTAAAAAAGTGCTCAGCCGAAGTAGCTCCGGTTCTCTCCACACTTTACAACAAATGCCTTAATGAATCTTGCTTTCCTGCCTGCTGGAAAACTACTTCTGTGGTACCAGTTTTCAAGAATTCTGGCGAAAGAACTGACTCAGTAAAATACCACCACATTAGCCTCCTCCCATTTTTCGCCAAAATATTTGAGTCCATAATAAACCAAGCTCTAGTCCATCTCCTTACAGATGCTAAACTTCTGACCGACCAACAATATGGATTTAGGAAAGCCCGTTCCACGGCAGACATCCTAACTGTAATCTCTGAGCGTATTTACCATTCACTTGAGAAAGCAGGGGAGGGTAACAGACACGACAGTACAACAAATGAACAAATATCTAAAGAAATGGCAGAAACACTAGAGGAGGACCTCCAATCCGTAGTGGAATGGGGACAATTAAAATGGTCTCATTCAATGCTGCCAACACTAAACTTTTTTCCTTAAATAACTACAAAAAAAACCTCTCTACTACCAATAGCAATGGCCAAGTAGATCTTTTAAACTCCTCAGCCTAACGTTCACAGGAAACATGAGTTGGAAAAATTATATTGAGATCATTGCCAGGACTGCTGCGAAAAAGGTATGCTCTCTCTACCGTGCTAGAAAGCTACGAACGCCCGAAAGTATTCTGTGCCTCTATAAGGCCACCATTCGCTAATTTATGGAGTATTGTTCTCATATTTGGGCTGCTGCAGACAGGATTCAAAAGAGAGTCGCCAATCTAATAGGTCCTGAACTGTAATCTAAGCTTTAACCTCTGTCCCATCGACGAAATGAAGCATCCCTCTGCCTGTTCTACAAGTACTTTAACGGTGAATGCTCCGACGAACTGCAAGCACTTGTACCCCCTGGACGTAAATACCCCGACAAACCCGACAAGCAGCAAGATCCCACCCCTTCACAGTTTAGATCCCTAGATATAAGAGAGCCTTCTAATCCAGTAGTTTCTTCCTCAGAACCGCTAGACTTTGGAATTCCCTTCCGGGTTCCTGCTTCCCCAACTGTACTGAGATGCAGAAGTTCAAGTGTAACGTGAATCGACATATTGCTGCCCAACTCCCCACATAGTACCCCTGTAGCTAATGTTCCTGATAGTACCCCCTTACATCAAAGTGGCAATGTGCCTTGTTTGGGGTGAATATTTAATAAAAAAAAAAGAAAGTGGCCCGAGTCTCATCAGAGAAAGTAACCTTACTCCCATACCTTCTTATACATTTCTTTGCTCATTTTATTCTACAATTCTTGTGTCTTAATGTAAAAAAAATGCTTTGCATGTAAAACTTACAGCAGAACGATTGCTTGAAGAAATAGATTTCGTATTAATTTTACTGCCTCGGGAAGCTCAGCTACTGTGAAGATCGATTTGCTCAGTTATTGACAATTTGCTTAGTTATTGAAGATTTTATACGGAGTTTTCCACTAATATTCCTCAAATCGATGTTGATGACAATGTTGAATATTTCAGCATCTGGTAATCCCCCCGGGGAAGGGTCTTTAGAAATATTTTTTATCTTATACACTTGAATACATATTTTTCTTGTCATTAAGTAAGAGTATTATTTTTAGCGGTTTCCTTTATTATAGTTTATTGTTTTATCTCATTTAGTTATTTTAAACTTCCTATTCTTGTTAAGAAGTGAAAAAGCTATTTTTCTAACCACACTAAAATTTAAAAATAAACGCTAAATATTGTAAAAACGGTGCGCAACAATATGTAAAACAATAAAATAATGTTATAATAATTTTCCATAATTTCTGTAAAATTTGATACAAATTGGTTGACAGAAAAAGTAAACTCATTTTTTATTAGAAAACTATTGGTGGTAGTGTAAGTCTCTACTCCCCAACATTTGATTTAAAAGAATATGCGGTCAGTTTTAAAGAGGTTTGGTTTCTTTGAAAGTAATTGAAATAATTATTCTGTTAGCAAAGGAGGCGCGACAATTCGGAGTCTTCTAAGAATGTCTATTTGATCTTTGTATTATTTTTTTTAAATACTAAGGATCAATGCCTCGTATATACATTTAAAAAAACAAAACATTGAACACATTTGTTCCTGAGATGAAATGTAGAAGAATTTCTACAGATGAAATCTGTGAAAGCATTCTAATCAACTTTTGGGTTATTGAAACGCTCTCCAATAGACGTGGACATTAGGGGTATTTTTTACTTAGATTTTATCCTAACTGAGCCAAATTACTGATCGAATGATCACAGAGGAGATAGAATAGTACATTCAAGCAAGATGTCATGAGAACCTGTAAATATCCATCCACATACGGCCACCCTGTGTCAGCTTATATGCATCAGTTTAGTAAGAGTCCCTACAGAGGAAAATATTATTTATGATTATTTGAGGAAATATATTAGACATTACTAAGAAATAATATAGTAAATGGAATATCGTGGTTAGATCATGCTGTTATCATTCAACAACAATAAATTCAAGGTCATAAATTGAATGAAAATGTAATAGTAGCTTGGGTTATAAATGCTTAATTAATAGGCATATGTAGTTCAGTTTTCGTATGTGGTTAACATTAATTTTCATTATAATTCTATTATATAATCACACATTGCCACAAAAATTACAGGACATCTGTGAACATTTTGATATGAAAAATATCATGAAACATCTCACTTATATACTGTTAAGGGCTTAAATTCCTTTTCCTCGTCATCCTCTGTATGTTATGGAGAAATCGAGGTCAAACGTCGCGTAGATGATCTGGATCGGTTCTTCCATTTCATTCTGAATGATGATAGGATCCATTTCATACTTAATTTAATTCGTTAATATGTCTCTTATGCGTGTATATTGCTAATTATCTGCCATCTTCTTAGTATGTATTCTCTTAAAAATCTTCGTATATCTGTTTGCGATGTTGCCTGATTTAATTTGCTAGCTATTACAATATCACCATGGTAGGCACATGTGAAGTCCAGGCTTTTAACCTATCAAATTTACATACTCCCCTGTGAGTATTGATATATAGGAGTTTTGCGCACTCCTACACGGAGTTCTGAAGATAAGTATCGGTTAAGTCTACGTTGGAAAAAAATGACACCACAATTCAGTTTATTAAATGCCTCCTCCGGTGTGGGACGTGGATAGTGATAATCCTTTGGAGCCACGTTAGCGCATGTAGAAACATCCCCACAGACGTAAATTTGGTTGGACTTTTACTTTACATACATAATGGGGCCTCTCATTTACGTAAAACAGTATACATTTTTCGGCCGGTCAAATATTTCATTATTTTTTTAACTGAATGTTTCTCTTCCTTTTTGAATACGGACTAAACGTTTTCTTTTAGCTCAAATCTAGCTGTTGCTTTAGTACATTTTCTTAACCCTGTCGAGAAAACTTCAGATAAATTTACTTTTTAATTAATTTATTTAAGAAACTGATATATTTTCAACGTCCTAGAAAAAATATTATTTGGATGATCTCACAAATAAAACCGGTCTATCCAATCAGTACCGAAAAGATTTTCCAAATGTCTATGGATTAAAACTCTAACTGTTTTGTGAATGCATTCAATGTTACAGGTAGCATTAATTCACCTTCAAACCTGTTGTAGCATGGGCTGTTTGTCTCTATGTTGCATCCTTGTTATTTTATTTTCACTATATGTGAAGATTAATGAGCGAGAGAACCAAAGTCGAATCTAGTTGCAGATTAACGATTTAATTTCGAATGTTGACTTTGACGTATTCTGTTTCTATTGTTTATTTGTTTCTACAGTACACCGCCTTGTGGCCAAATTTTTCACAATTGTTACAAACACTTCCATCCTTTCTGAAATAAAGTTGTGTTTGGACTTAATAACTCTGACAAAATATAATTGCTTTAGTAAGTTTTAATTCGCTTGTTTTTTGCCAACAGATTTACTATACTCTGCTATCCTCAATGTTATTAAAAGTAAAAGAACCTTTTTAGCGTTGTTGTTTACCGTAAAAACATTTTTATATCTTCTATAGAAAGCTTCAAATGTTTTACTTCGTCTGGAAGTGAATGTCCTCATAGAATTCCAAATTATGTTATGGAAAAATGGCATGTTATTTTCATTGAATTTTGTAATTGTGATAGAATGGATGGGAGGAGTTAACCTTTCGCATTCTCCAAAACTAAATTATCGCGATTAATCTGATTAGAAATATGTCATTTGTCTGTGAAAGCATCAACCGTTACAATGTAAAGAAATACTTTTACACGCTCACAGAATATATATATATATATATATATATATATATATATATATATATATAACATATGCGGCATAATCACGTTGACACACCGAAACTAAGCAACATTGAACATGGTCAGTACTTAATGGGTTAGCATTTGGGACTTCCAGGTGTTGTATGTTGTCTCCGCTTATCTCGGCATTGTTCTAATCGTCATGGATTTCTCCTTTCCCTAAACTCAAACAGTGCCGATTTCGCAAAGGTGTGGTTTGGGATTGCGCAACTCTTGCCTCACAATAACCACTGCAGCTCTCCTTGCAGGGGTATCCTTTGTCTTTCGAGACTGAACGAAGGCATTGATTAATAAAATACATGTTTCGAAATCGACTGCCAATAAAAAGAAAACACATTTAACCGTAATCTATCTATATTCTTATAAATTCGTTTTTCCTTTGTGTGTATTGAGATTCATATTAAAAATTCTCTTTTCTCTTTATTTAAAAAGGAAATACAATATCCTGATATATGGGTTGAAGAATTGGATTCACTAGCAAAAATCTATCTAATTTGCATATTCTTTTAAACATTCATTGTAATTAATTCCCTAATAGTTTTTCGGTTTTCTTATGGGATGATCATCTTTAGTTAGCTATTACGTGTAATTATATTCATGCAGATATTCTACATGATTTATACTTGCATAATATTTGCGTAAAAAGTTTACAGTAAACACAAAATTGTTTCCATATATATTTATGTATACGTATTTCCTTTTGAATCTATTTATCTATATATCTATAAATGTAAACGTGTCTGTGTGTGTGTCTGTGTGTGTACATTTCCATACACACACACTCTGTCAATTTTCAGTCTACAGACTCAAAATTTGATATACAGGGTACTGAGATTTGGGAAAATCAATGTGACTGGTTTTCGGCCAGAAATTTGGCTGTTACTGGGTCAAAGTTCAACGATTTGACCTTTACCAAACTCCTCCGACGATTCTTGGCCATCAACACTTGAAATTTTAGATATAGATTCCTTGGACATGGATCTAACTTACTACCTTGATTTTGGGCCCAAAATAGTAAACATTAAGGGGTAATAATAGGGGTCAAAATTTAAAAAAAAAATTGACCTTTGCGGTCTCTACGAAATTACTCAGACAATTTCTGGTCTAAACATTTGAAATTTTACATAAAAGGTATTCAGAGATAGGGCAAGCTTTTTAATCTAAAATTTTTAGTTACCAATATATAAATGTATGTATGTATGTTTGCATGTCTGCTTAAAACTTTCAACAGAGGAGACGAATTTTCAGAAGATCAGTATCGTTTTTAGTCCGACATTTCAGATGACAAATATCGAAAAATTTGTAAAAACATTAATATCTTCACCTTAAACTGGGCACTTTCCTACCGGGGGTGGGTCGCTTTTTTTGACGATATTTTTGAAAGGCATCCTCTCCTTTCGATTGTCTAGCCTTAATTAAAACCTACGTCACTTCCCTTTTGGCGGTGGTCGTAACAGAATAGACATCAGGTTCATTTCCCTTTCTTTTTCTCCTTTGCGGTACGGGTTCGAGCCTGCCTTCCTACTACTACTTTTTTTTTGTTCAACACACACATCCAAACACCTGAGCAACGCCGGGCTTAAATGCTAGTATATACATATAAAAGTGAACGTGTCTGTGTGTATGTGTGTGTCTGTGTGTGTGTACATTCCCCTCTGCAATAACTTTGTGAATTTTAAGTCTACAGACTCGAAAAGGGTACTAAGATTTGGGAAAAACTTTTTGATCGGTTTTCGGCCAGAAATTTGACTGTAGTCTCCACTTCATTTTAGCCCAAAACAATAAATGTTAAGGGTTCATAATAGGGGTCAAAGTTAAAAAACTGACCACTTTTTTTTTGCTCAGCATACACCTACAAACACCCGGGCAACGCCCGGCTGAAATGCTAGCATATCTATAAAAGTGAACGTGTCTCTGTGTGTCTATGTTTGTTTGTGTGTAATAACTCTGTCAAATTTCAGTCTACAGACTCGAAATTTGATATACAGAGTAGTGAGATCTGGAAAAATCTTTGTAAGTCGTTTGTGAACGTCTCTCGCGCTAAGGTCAAGATACTGACATCCGATCGTCTTCAAGAACCGTGGGTCGTGATGTCTAGTTCTCTGAGAGACATGCACATGAAATTCTGAACGTCTCTGTCTCGAATTCTCCTGGAAGCGAAAAGCGAAGCTCGCATATGCCAGAAAGAAGGAAGGCAAACAATAAAAATTCTATTCTACTAAAAATTTATTTCACAAAAATTACAATCTTTTTACAGATTTACACGTGCAGCTCTTAGCACATTTTTAAATTCACAAATCTCTCTTCTTCGTACATGGCACTAAGGCGAAGTGGAGAGGAGATGTAGTCAGGCGTTGGGAGCGGTGTTATTATTTCGAGATTCCACGCAATCTGGCTAATTTCGAGCGACATTGGCTTTTCATAGTAAGATGCGGGTCGGGGTAGATAATCAACCTAACCAATCAGATTAAGCTACGTATCTGGGGATTTCCAGATCTAAATTGCGTGTGTGCAGTTCAGCCAAAGTCTAGAGTTGTGAAATTTGGGACCAAAAATGACATCCGTACACATCCGTACACATGACCCCAGGTGTCACCGCTTGTCAATTTCCATTGCCTAGAACTCAGAACACCTGGGCCGGGTTTTCCAGGCCAGACGACTGTCATGATCCCTTATTCTGACATTTCCTCTCATTTGTTTTTCAAACGACAAAATATATATCTGCTTTTCAAACAATAAAATATATATCTGGCTTTAGCAAAAACACAATATATATATCTATATATTTTAATTCAAGTATTCTTAATATCTGCTGTCGTCCGAGATCCAATTAAACAATCTTAGCATCTTTTTTAACAATCTTATCATCTTTTACCCGGTCTTTCTCAGTCCCCAGGGAGTTCTTAACCTCCCAAATTGGGAGCAAATCGCTCCCTCAAGTCGATCACGTTATACGTTTTCGGCAAGAAATTTGGCTGTTAAAGGGTCAAAGTTCAACAATTTGACCTCTCAAACTCCTCCGCCAATTCTTGGTCTAAACACTTGAATTTTTAGGTATAGGTTTGTTGGACATGGAGCTAACTTAATAACTTGATTTGATCCCAAAACAATAAATGTTAAAAGATGATATTAGGGGTAAAATTAAAAAAAAAATGACCGCTTCGATCTCTACCAAATTACTCAGACAATTCCTGGTCTAAACATCTGAAATTTTAGATAAAGGGTATTCAGATATAGGGTATGTTTTTTAATCGGTTTGGGTCGAAAATTTGAGTTACCAATATATAAATGTATGTATGTATGTATGTATGTATGTATGTATGTATGTATGCATGTCTGCCTTAAACTTTCGACAAAGGCGACGGATTTTTACAAGACCAGTGTCGGTTTTAAGTTCGACCTTTAAGACGAAAAATATCGAAAAATTGGCTAAAAACCACTTCACCTCCAACTAGGACCTTTTTTACAGGGTGGTTTGCTTTTTTTCGCCGATATTTTCGAAAATCATCCTCTCCTTTCGATTGTCTAGCCTATATAAAACCTACGTCGCTTACGGTTTGGCGGTGGTCGTAACAGCAAAGACGTCACGTTTTGTCCCATTCTTTTCCTCCTTCGCGGTACGGGTTCGAGCCTTCCTTCCTACTACCACTTGTTTTGTTTTTTTTTGTTTTTTTTTTCAACATAAACCTCCAAACACCCGGGCAACGCTGGGCTGGAATGCTAGTATATATATATATATATATATATATATAAGTGAAAATGTTTCTGTGTGTATGTCTGTTTACACTTTTCTACCCAATAACTGTCAATTTTCGATCTACAGACTTGAGGTTTGACACAAGGGGTATTGAGATTCGGGAAAATCTTTTCCAAACGTTTTTCCGCCAGAAAGTTGGCTGTTACGGGGTCAAAGTCCAACGATTTGACCCTTGAGAACTCTACCAAACTCCTTCGCCAATTCTTGATCTAAACACTTGAAATTTAAGATATTGGTTACTTGGACATGGATCCAACTTAATAATTTGATTTGGACTCAAAACAATAAATGTTAAGGCGTCATATTTGGAGTAAAAGTTAAATAAAATGATCTCTGCGGTCTCTAACAAATAAGTTAGCCAATGCTTGATCTAAACATTTAAGTCTTATATAAAGTGTATTCAGACATAGGGAAAACTTTTTAATCGTTTTTTTTTTCTGAAAATTTGGCTTCCAAGTAGTCAAAATTCAAAAGATTGTATGTTTGCAGTCTCTAGCAAACTATTAAGCCAATTTTGTGTCTAAACATTTGAAATTTTATATAAAGGGTATTCAGACGTTCAGCAAGCGTTTTAATCAGTTTCTGGGCGAAAATCTGGCCGCCAAGAGGTCAAAGTTGAAAGAGTTGACCTTTGCAGACTCTACCAAACTCCTCCGCCTGTTTTTGGTCTAAACACGTTAAAATTTAGAGATAGGTTACTTGGATATGGGCCAGACATTTTAATTTTATTTGAGGCCAAATCCAAAAATGTTAAGTGGTAAAAGTCAGGGTCTAATAAAAGAAAATTTTACCTCTGCGGTCTCTAGTAATTTTCATTATGGTAGTTAAGGAAGCCTATTATATAGAAAGCATTATCATACATATGCACACGTTTTAATATATACATAAAGTTATTAACAGTACATAGGGTCCTAGCACAGGCTTACTATACTGCTAGCATGTATATATATTTAATCCATATAAGTATACGGATGTATATGCATATATATATATATGTATGTATATATATATAATTCATTTACTCACATAAAATTAATATACGAAAGTATAAATTTATGCGTAAACTTTAAGTATTTACTTAAAAAGTGCTCAATACGTAGGTAGAGCTAGTTAGTAAGTTATAAAATATATATGGCGATTAAGCTACACTGAATATTCCGCGTTTCATCCACTCTAGGACTCTTTAGGCTTATGCACGAATTTTGTGATTGTCTGTCGTTTTTATATACGCACCTTCTATTGAGATTTTAGTTAGTCAATCAGCTTTCTAGTATCCACCGAGCCCTTCCTATCAGCCAATGAACATGCACTTACCGGACAAAGGCCTATTTGACCTCAGGTTGACCTGTTCCTTTGTGTGTGCTCTATTTAGCCTGGATATCTAGTTTCTTGACCTGTTTTAAATCTAGGTTTTTTATTTTAGTTTATATATTTATATATATATATGTACATACACACACACGCACACACACACACACACACACACATATATATATATATATATATAGTGTCTTCTTCTAATATCGTTTTTCGAAATCATAATTACCACTTCTGTTCTATTTAGTAGCTCTGTACTATCTGAACGCAAGTTATCTTTGTTATCTATTTGAGTTCGTCTCATGATCGACTAAATGTTCTTATACGTGTGTGTGTGTGTGTGTGTGTGTGTGTGTGTGTGTGTTTGTGTGTGTGTGTGTGTGTGTGTGTGTGTGTGTGTGTGTGATACATGTATTTTTACATACCTTTTCAACTTCGTCGTTGATCTTGTGGTCCACCTGGAATTTCATCTGTTCGTAGAGGGAAGCTGGAAAACTGTGGATGAATGCATTTCAACTCCAAGGCGATGGTTGATTTTATATAGTTTTTATTCACTTTCCAGATGTCAGTTGCAGAAGAATAGAAAGTGAGTATCTTTGCTTGAGTGGGTAATTCTAATTTCCAATTTGGAGACACGACATCCCCCTCCAAAGGGGGACGACTTGTTAAACCGTCCGATTCATTTGGCGTTCAAATTCCAATACCACTATGTCCAACGAACCTGAACACATGGAAACAACCACGCGCTTCCGGTAAGCTAATTTTAGAACTTCCAGGAAAACTTGTCCATTTTACAATTTATCAAAACATAGCTTCTCATATCATCTCTTGTTTATTTCCATATAGATAGATAAATAGATAGATAGATAAATAGATAGATAGATAAATAGATAGATCAGATAATTTCTCGTGTTCCCAAGTATATAAAAACAAGACTTCTTAAATGCAGTCCAATACAAAACTATCTAAGAACACTCCCATAAACATAAAGTACACGTGTATGAAATTTAAATAAAATCAGCTCAGGCGTTTCTGAGACAATAAAGAACTCACTCACACGCTTACGGAAACAAAGTGCTTTTTAAATTATGTGTTTCAATATATATATATATATATATATATATATATATATATATATATATATATATTGGAACACATAATTTAAAAAGCCATTACAACGCAGAACTTTTAAAAAATAAACAAACATTTATTTGTTTTAAAATCAAATGTTTGACTATCATACCGTCTTAGTAAGGATTAGTTTATTTTCTTCAGATTTTTTTCTTTTTTTCTCGTTGCATAATTTAAACAACGCTTCTATCACGGAGAAGAAAGCACTTCACTTAAACACTTAACGCGCGCCAATGCGTATGATCTAATTTGGACATTTTGAAAATATGACATTTATACAAAGTCTCAAGTCTGTAGACCGAAAATGTACAGAGTAATATTGTAGAGATTGTTTCTCACACAGACAAATAAACAATGCTACACCCCCCCACACACACAAACACACTTATATATATATACACTTTTAGTCATTCAATACAATTAAAAAATTTATGACGTGGAATCGTTAAATTTCAAATCAAAAGATTTTAATTAATCTATGTAAGACATTTATAAATTAAGATTTATAAACTCCTTAATTAAGAGATGTTAAAAATAAATTTGAAATGGTATTCAAACAAATTCCTAGAAGTGTCAATTATGTGCTGGGAATTAAAACATAGTATATAAATGCGTATATGGTGGGTTGCTATACAATAATAAAATAGGACTATAATAGTATATAGGTTAAATTTCACAAACTATTTAAAGGAAAAAATCAAAATGATTTATAATTTAGTTTTTAGTTAAAAAGTTATATGTATTTAGTGTTATGTTTTTACACATTTACAGGTTTACGAAAAATCAACATTCGCTGTATTTAAATTTTTTCTTGTGTTTACATCTAAACACTATCGCGTTCTTGCCATTTATTATAGGCTTAAGGAAGATGATAATATTAACTGCTTCGGATATACAAAGATTACAAAATTTGTCCCTTGGGGTGTATGATCTAGTTTTTTCCAGTATACTCCATTTAACTTAATAGGGAATTTTCTTGTCCTCCAGGCTATTGATTAATGTAGTTAAAGATGTACTATTATTATCATTATTTTGAGACCTTTCACTTTTTGAATGAATGCAAGTGGTTTGGAATTCTTACTTTTATTAAGTTTTAGGTTGCAACTATATAAGTGAATGTTTTCAATATTTTATCTTGTTCTGTGCTTTATCCTCCCAGTATTTGTGAATCTTATATTGAGGAGTTGAGTTTAGAGAGGTTCTGAAGATGTCTGAAAATAATGATATTAATAGTACAGGAAAATGTCTACTTCACACTATTACCTTGTGATGTGGTTACTCAAAATACAGATTGGATCACATGACCTCACTGCTATCAAGGACATTCACTTCGGATTTTACCATGCAATTTGGATGTGAATTTCTATATCCTTTTAATTAACTTCCCTTACTATATGATATTTAAATACTTAAACAACTTTTAATTGTGATTTTCCATTTCTCACTGACATATAAGGTATAAACCATTATAATTATTTGCAAATATTTTCTTCTCTGAAGAGATGGTAGACATCGAAATCCTATAAGATAAGGAGTTATAATATTTCAAATATATTCTTTGTCTTACATAGAATAATTTAAATCTTTGATTTGAATTTAACCATTTCACGTCACAATTTTTAAAATTGTATTGAATGACTAAAATTTTATTTATTTGCTCTATCTTGTATATCGAGCAATCTTTATTTAGATGGGATAGTCCTTATAGAATATTACTGCCAATAATATTTTGTAAGATCTATAATCACAGGTTTCCATACCAGTTGATTGTTAGATAATTTTATTCTGAAGTATATATATATATATATATATATATATATATATATATATATATATATATATATATATAAGAGAGAGAGACAGTTATTTGTTTTAAGCTGACGCATCAGGAGTTTATTTTCAGAGTGATAATGATCTCTGACGGCAAAATTTAACGCATTTTTCATCCTAAAATCATTATAGTGGTGTTTCTGTGCTATGCCCTCTGAAACTCCAATTTATAGCATAGACAAAAATAACATACAATAACCCTGATCAGAAAATCCAGGAGAATTGCGTCATCAGGATCCCTCATATCTGGTTGTATCTGCTTCTACATATATGTAAGCAAAGATGTGTACAGCTTAGAATGGCAAAGTCATACCAAAGTTGATTCTGCGCCATTCATATATGTTTTCTAGGGAAAACCTTTTCCTTTGCATGCCACAGCTGAGCATATCTATTATCGGTGGTGGTGTTTTAACCTGAAGCTGTAAAGATTAACGAATAAATGTACCTTAATAGGGGAACATCATGCACGTTAAACAATCCTAAAACACAATTTTCTCAGTCTGCCAGAAGCCAAACTTGCTTAACGAGAATAATGACTATTCAATTGATGACGACATCGTTTCCCTTCTTCCCTTTCTCTCCTTTCTCGCATCATCATCATCATCATCATTATTATCATCATCGTTTTACTGTCACAGATCTTCATGACTCTCTTTAAGCCATATTGCTCTATCAACTATTACTTCAAGTAGGTCCTGATGGCTTCATTTTAAATAAAGACAAAATGGTATGTTATACATAAATGATATTTTCAAACTAGTGGATTCTCCTTCCTTTGGTAACATAAAAATAAATCAAAATAGACTTCACATATAATATATAATCTGTATTTGAATTTGTATTAAACATGTCAGTATGATATTAATCTAATCGTACATTTATTTTCAGAAGGGATGGTCGGCGCCCTTTCATTCCCAACCTCTTATTAAATCCTCTTCATTTCTACTGCATATTTTCAAGACAACATCCATAATCTGTCCAATCATGTTTGTATTAATGGACAAATTCGTTTTCAGGTTTAGGGAAAGTAGTGTTTGACTTTGTTACCTCATCTCAAGAAGTCAACTAAATACAACTAATTGGATCTTCTCTTATATTTGCTTGGTATGTTTACAATTTTAGAAATGAAATCTACCCAAGCGTTTTTGAAACCATTTGTACTTTTTTTTCGAAGGGCCGTTCTGTCATTGTTTCTCTCTTTGTATAAAACTAAATAACAAATGTCGTCTACATCATATAGGGATATATCAATGGAACTATCCTCACTCTGATCAAGGAATTAATTTTGGCTTGTTCCACATACGGACGGAGACACAGAAATATGCACACGCACACATACTATGGGCACCCAACGCACTACGTATATCACACACAAACACAGTGTAATTTGTTGTCATGGAAGAAAAATAAAACTTCAAACTCTCTCTATCGCTGTATATATATATATATATATATATATATATATATGTGTGTGTGTGTGTGTGTGTGTGTGTGTGCGGGTGTGTGTTTGTGTGTGTGTGTCTGTGTGTGTGTGAGAACCATCTCTTCAGGTTGGTGGTGGGCGTCCATGTACACGATAGTGGCTCTTCAATCAAGCCTACTCTTGAATCACCGTTTACAAATGTAGCTGGGGAACTTACCAGCATTTGATGGTGCTTGTGGAGGAACTTCATTATGCACGTCTTATAAAGCCGCTTGCGGATTTACAAAATATTATAACAATATGCATTTTAGTTCTTGTTGAAAGTCAGCAGGAACTTCGGATTTATCCTGCTTTCTAAGAACACATTTCAATACTGCATGTTTAATACGCATTTCCTCGACCATATCTTTACGTGATTTTTCATATCATATAATCGGCTTCCTATGTAATGTAACTTTCTGTATATGTAAGTACTCGTTTTCTATTAGTTATGTGAAGACTGCTTTACTGCTTTACAATGTTTTATTTTAAAACAACCTTTGCAATTAATGCACAGAAATTTAATTATTAGTAGTTTTTTGTGTGGTTAATAGTATATATATACATTCATTGAAATATCTAAAATAACATCATTCGGAAAATGATTGAGAGACAAATAAACCTTTAATAATAAAAACAATAAATTTGTACACTGAAATAGCAGTGTTACTTCCGCCAATAAAGTTATACTTTTGATCAGTTTTGTTGTTTTTTGTTTGTTTACTATTTATGTATGTACAGCTTAGCGCTGATTTTCTTGACAAAGCGATTCTTAACTATATCAAAATGTCAGTCATGCTCTAACTTAAAACTGATTTAATTTTGAGATATCTAAGTCAACGTATAATGTTACAGAATAAGAAAACAGCCTTACTTTAGGCCATTATCTAGCTTCTGTTTATTGTAAAATTTAATTGAACCATGAAAACACTGCTTGGATTATATTGTAGCCAATGAAGTCATGCATCATGTACTATTTTGATTTTGACAGAGTTACTAATACTGATTGTTTCATTATGCTGAATGCCTCTGATGCTCTTTATAATAGTAATCACCATGAACACTTCATCTTAATCAGATAAATATTTCTTGGTTGATAAACGTAATTAAGAGAATACTTCTGACAATATAGTGAATAAACTATTAATACTTTTTCAGGCTAAGATATGCAAGCTCAACACTGATTTGGAGTCTTGTTTCTTTTGGTTTAGATTGAGTATTCATTTAGTATAAGGACCTTGATATCAACGAAATTGGTCGGGCCGTATACGGAAGCTTCCGAAAAGTACCGAAGCCCAGAGGGTCTTTACCCAAATACAAAAAAAAAATCATAAACATTGTTTGCTATCATTGCGTTATTATAAAGAACATAAAAATATTTCTATTGATTTAAACAAAAATCATTAATAATATAAACTGAAGAAATCAATAATAATTCACAAATCTTAATTAATCAAAATATAAATATGCATGAAACTTACATTACAATGGATGTTTTTTACTCGATTTTAATTTTAATTTTGTAAATGTTTCGTAAAAATTGTCTTCTTATTATTCGATAATATTATTCTCATTTTTCAATTAATTTGTTATTCAAATTGTTGTCACGTTTAAATTAATTTTTCATTGATAGAAATAATGTTTTCATTGAATAAAAACTGACTGCCATTTGCGTGAACCAACAGAAATCACAAAAGTTTTGTTCGACACTTTCCAGCATTTTCCGCAATCCCGTGAACGACCTCGGCGATACCACAGTCCTTATACTGCATAAGTAGTTGGTATTATTAAAGGCGCTGTAATTTGAAAGTATCATTGTACCTATTTACTATGCCTCCCCACGGGACAGAGTTAGACACCAGGGTCGTTTTTTAACGTGGAGAAAAGGTACAAAAATAAAAATTGTATCAGTCGTGAAGGATTTCTCCTCCACCGAAAGAGAGGAGAAATCCTTCACGACTGAGACAATTTTGAAAGTATCATTGTACCAAACAAGTGAATCATTGATATTTCGTACAACCCTTTTACTTCTTTCATGAAACGAAAATATCATTCAGATTTATCTGCTCGAAAATGTCAATTTTATCACTGACTTCCAAAATGGCTAAAAAGTTCATTTAAAGTTGTATATATGTTCTACTGTACATGGTGTATGACATATAAAATTGACACGAAGTGGACTTAGGAAAGATTTGACCCCGACTTTCATATGTGTTGTCGTATGTGGAGTAAGGAAAGAACTAACCTATACTTTCCAAATAGTGTTTATCTCTTATTGTTTTATTTCATTTTAATGCTTTGGCAAGAATTTTGGAGCGGTTTTCATTTCTCTTTTATGACTATGTTATTACTGTTTTGCGATCCGTATCTGTATGTCATGGTTAGCCACATTTCTTTGCCGAGAGTCTATGTTACATGAAACTAAATGGGGAACACTTACTTGAGGAATTTTCGTTGCATTTTTGGAAATATCGCAGGTTAGTTTACAGTTGAAAACTCCAAAAGCATCAACAGATTATTCATCGCTTACTTTATTTGATGTTATATTTCTAAATCTTATGTACCCTGAAGTCCGATCCTCCCACCTCAAGTGAGCACTAGACATATTTGCTGTCCGATCACAAATGCCATTCTAACGTTTTTTCCATTAGTTGGACCTATGTCAAAAGCAATAAATGAATAACTGTCATTGACCAATCGCTTCGAGAGGGGAAATCCGTGGCTAAATTTGATCAGTTATCAGGGAGAGTTGCGTCTTACAGACCCAACAACTTTCTTCGATATAAAAAAGGGCATCAAACAAAATGAAAAGAAAAACAATACACAGGAGCAGGAAGCAAAGCAGTAAATGACGAGCCGACCAAATATTCAGCAAAATCGTAGTAAAAAATCCCAATTGCCTGAAACTCGTAATTCTGAAGAAAGGTCCGTTGACAAGAGAAAAAAGAAAATATACCTACGGCTTATGCCAAGAGACAATCCCTATTTTTCGTTCGCATGAATTGGAACCAAAATACAAAATTTTTCAATTGAAGAATTAGCAAGAGAGCGGATAACTTCCCCCTCGTTAAAGTTTCAGCAGTTAACTGCTGACAAGTTGGTCATACCGTGGTCAATTTAGTGAGAGAAAAGCAGAAAAGAAACATAAGTTTTTTTGCGTTTTTTTTGTTTCTTTTTTATTTGTGAACAGGATATCTCTGCCAAAGTTATTTAAAATTAATCTATAATTATCTATTACAATAAAAAAAATTAAAATTTAATCATTAATTATCTATTACAATATATATATATACGTATATATGTATACATATATACATATATATACATATATATATACATATATATACGTATGTATATATACATATATATACATATATATATATATATACCTATATATATAGATATATAGATATACATATATATACATATTTATATACATATATATACATATATATGCATATATATACATATATATATACATATATATACATATATATACATATATATACATATACATATATACATATATATACATATATATACATATATATACATATATGTATATATATACATATATATACATATATACATATATATATACATATATACATATATATACATCTATATACATATATATATATACATATACATATATATACATATATATATATACATATACATATATATATACATATACATATATATATATATATATATATATATATATATATATATATATATATATGTATGTATGTAAATTTTTGGTACAGCAAAATGGAAGGAGAAATTTCAGAGGAAACATAATTTAATTTAAATACCAAAAAACAAGAAATGGGCAGGTGAAATTATTAAAATTTCCATTAAGGCCTTATCGTCTGACCCTCTAAGAGGAAACGTCAGAATGATAAATTAAAAACTAAGAAAACGAATGAGGGAAGAAGGGAATTTTGGTTTCAGTTGGAAGAACAGTGGAAAAAAAATCTCACTGTTCAGGTGGTTTTAAATCAATGAATATCTCCAACTGATGTTTCAGAATCTTTTGTCTACACAGGCTAGGTCGAGAGTTGTTAATAACTAACGCCTCAATGATATTGAGATGATAGTTCGACCTAGCACTGTATAAAACAGAAAACCACCCATCGGAATATTGATCGGCACACCTATTTATACTCAACAGGTGATTGCCAATGGCGGACTCATGAGCTTGGGAGTGCCCGGATGTTCTCGAAACCTGGTGTAGTCGAATATCCCGAGGGATATGTTGGGATATTCTCATTTCTAATCTTTGGGATGTTTTGCCAACGTAGTCAGCTCCACACTGACAAACGAATTTATAAACAACAGAGTTCTTTTGAATGGTTGGCAAAACATCTTTACGAAAAGAAGAGAAAAAGGTTCGAGTTGTGTAAACTACTCTAAGCATAGTAGCTGGAAAACAACGTTGAGTAGCAGAAGAAATCCTTTCAACAATATGAAGGCCAACAGGGCCCAACCATGGTAATTTTAAATAAATGGGACAACGTGATAGACCAATATGTTTACCACTATTAAATGTAGTAATTTTACGTTCAATAGTAGATTTTATTATATTAATGGGATATCCATTATTAAGAAAAATATTTGTAATTTCCCCAAGTTCCGTATCAAGACGGTTTGGTGAACAAATCATAAGTGCACGATGCGTAAGGGCGCTAATGAGGTTTATTTTTCTAGACTGAGGGGCAAAAGAAAACCAATTAAGATAGAGCCCTGTAAATGTAGGTTTTCTATAAACAGAGGTCTCAAACGTAGTACCAACTTTAGAAACACGAACGTCGAGGAATGGGAGAGAGCTACAGTCTTCAACCTCCATAGTAAATTGTAAAGATGGATGAAGGTTGCAAAGAAGACGAAGAAACTGTTCAGCTTCGCTCCGAGAGGGAAAGCATGCAAAAGTATCATCAACGTAGCGTGTGTAGAATGCTGGCTTAGTAATTTTGGAAAATAATTCGTTTTCCAAAAATCCAACGAAAATGTTGGCTAACGAAGGACCAAGATACCCATAGATATCCCATCAATTTGACGGTACATAATGTTGTTGAAACTAAAGGAGACTGATTTATTAGCAAGTTCCATCAGTTCAACGAAAATTCGTTCAGGAAATTGTGGAGATTTTAAGGGGCCACGGTATAGATAGTCAGCACAAATACCAATGGTTTCATCCAAAGGTATATTAGTAAAAAGTCTATTAATGTCAAAGGAAGCCAAGAACTTGGTATTTTTAGATAAAGGTAATTTTTGTATCTGAGATACGACTTGAAAAGAATCAGAGATACAATGGACCGAATAAAAAGAAAGCACAGGTTTAAGAAGATCAACCAGCCATTTACCAAGTTCGTGTTGTGCAGAACCCAGCATAGATAAAATGGGTCGCAAAGGAATGTTGGGTTTATGGACCTTGGGTAAACCGTACATTCTAGGCCTTTGAGAGCCGATGGGTCGGATTCTATCATAAATCTCCTTAGAAATAAATCCGCTTTTATGAAGTTGAAGAAATCTTTTCTGGATTTTTATTTCCATACGAAAAGTATCATCATGGCTTAAATCACCCAAACGGAGAAATTTACTTTTATCGTCCAAGATTTGTAACATTTTGGAGATATAATCCGTTTTGTTAAGTATAACAACGCCCGATCCTTTATCCGGGCGAGAAAGATAAATGTAGGGATTAGACCTAATTAATTTTGCCGCTTCAAAATGATTTTTCTGCCAAACAAAATCACTAGATTTAGTATTTATGGCAGAAAACCTCCGACCTAATTCGCCCAACTGAATTTTAACACTAGTTAATTCATCAGTAGAGATAGGCGAATGGTGTTTTAATTGAGTATACAATAATTCAATTTCACTAAATACTGAGATTTTATCAACAGAAGGGGGAGGAATGCAAAATTGTAAGCCAGCAGATAAAACAAATTCTTCTGTATTGGACAAAACATGAGAAGAATAATTAAATATATGTTTATCCAAATTTGTTATAATCCCAAACTTCTTAGTAATTAAATTTTTTAAATATTTGTCATGAGAAGAAGTACATTTAATACGGGTAAAATTATCGCCGATGGATAAAAACCTAGAAAAACGGAGTTTATCAAAGAAAGATAGTTCTTTCCAAACCATTTTTTTTTCCACTGTTCTTCCAACTGAAACCAAAATTCCCTTCTTCCCTCATTCGTTTTCTTAGTTTTTAATTTATCATTCTGACGTTTCCTCTTAGAGGGTCAGACGATAAGGCCTTAAGGAAATTTTAATAATTTCACCTGCCCATTTCTTGTTTTTTGATATATATATATATATATATATATTTTGATATATATATATATATATATATAAATATATATATATATATATATATATATATATATATATATATATATATATATATATATAGCTTAGAATAAAAAATGCAAAAGTAAAAATAAAGAATGCTGTTTAAATTCTCGGAAGGAAAAAAAATTAACTTTAACCTATCGCAGACTTCTAAAAACTTTATAATGACAAAAGAGAACTCATTTATTTATGGATGAAAAAAAAGCCCTCACTAAAATTGTTAAATAGAAATAGACTTAGCAGTTGCATAAGAGAGTTTATTTTGTAAACTGATTAAAAACCACTGCTAAAAATATTTAGGTCACAAGAAAGGTAAACCAGTGCACACGGCAAATTAGCTACAACGTTGGGGTGTAATTCTATTGTATAATAATTTTAAAATGCAATATGTACTGTCAAAAAAGATTTGGGTCATCAAAATTGATTCCTAACTATTAGAAACACCTCGAAGAAACAGTAATAAAGGCAATAAGAGACAAAACTAGTGTTGAGTCTGTTATACACTATGATTAGGAAAATGAAACACAAGTCCGGTAAGAATAAGAAAAAATAAAAAAAGAGAAATACTGTGGTACCTTTTTCTATACGTGACTGCGTATTGTTCTACGTAGACCTCACAGAATTCCTTGGGAGTCATTCGCAGATTTCACGAATTAAATCGTTAAGGAGAGGTTACACTTATTGCTCTTGCATGGATCAGGAAATATTAGGTTGGTGCAAAAACAATATCGTTTTCTCACATATGTTACATTTATATATGATTTCTGAATTAATTCATATATATATATATTTATATATATATATATATATATATATATATATATATATATATATATCACTTTGGAGCGCGCGTATTTCGCTCTATCGAATCGTCTTATTCGTTACTGTTCTCAATTTCTTCATTTATTATTATTTTTTTTGCAGGCTTTTCGACAGCATGCACAAAATTCAAATCAGCACGATTTCTTGTTCCGGTTCAACCTAGGACGAAGAACTGCCTACACAGCTCGTGATATTAATGATGCGTTTGGCCCATGAATCACTAACGGAGGTGCGGCATAACGGTGGGTCACGAAATTTTGCAATGTTGACGAGAGCCTCGAAGATGAAGATAGTCGCGGCCGGCCGAAGGCGATTGATAACGAACATTTTAAAGCTTTAATTGAAGCCGATCCTCGAAAAACCACACGAGAAGTTGCTGTTGAACTCGAGGTCCGCCACTCCACAGTCGTTCCTCATTTAAAGCTAATCAAGAACCTTGATTCCAGTAAAGCAACTGGCCATGACTGCATCCCAATTATAGTGTTAAAAAAGCTCCAACCTGAACTTGCTCCCATACTTACAAAACTGTTTAAGCGTTGCCTTAAGGAGAAGTGCTTTCCAACGCCCTGGAAACCCTAATCAGTATGTCCTGTATTTAAGAATTCAGGTGATAAGTTATCTCCCTCTCAGTACAGACCTATAGGTCTCCTGTGTGTCATTAGAATCCATACTAAATAGAGAAATAGTCAACCACCTCAGCCGAAATAATCTCCTTAGTGACACGCAATATAGTTTCCGTTCTGCAAGATCTACCGCAGATGTGCTAACGGTTATATCTTATAGGATTAGCGAATCTCTCGACAAAGGCTTCCTTTCTAGGGCAATTGCACTTGACATATCAAAGGCCTTCGATAAGGTATGGCATAAAGGCCTACTTCACAAGATTTTCAGCTACGGTATAACTGGAAATGTTTTCTCAATCATTAAATCATTTCTAATAGGCTCATAAAAGTAGTGCTCGATGGAAAAAAAATCAGAGACCTGCAGTATTAATGCTGGAGTCCCTCAGGGGTCAAACCTGGGCCCAACTCTCTTCCTGATCTACATCAATGATCTCCCTAAACACATACTTAAATTATTCGTTGATATCTATGCTGATGACACGACCATCTACGGCAACACATCAAAGGCTGTAAATGACAAAGTTCTCTCTGATTCTCTCTCCTCTGATCTCGAGCGCTTGGTTCAGTGGGGGAAGTCGTAGCTGGTTACCTTTAATGCATCTAAAACCAAACTCCTATCTTTACATCATCAACACTCTGATCCCCAGCTGGCATCAATTGCAATAGATGGCTCTCGTCTGGGAGAAGCTCAAGGTTTTGACAAGCTTCTGGGCTTGTCCTTTACTCCTGATATGAAATGGAACACGTACATCAAGTCTGTTGCCAGGGTCGCTGGAAAGATGGTGGGTTCCTTCTACCGCTCCAGAAGATATCTCACTACTGATGCAATTCTCTATCTATATAAAAGCCAAGTACGTCAAAGGATGGAATACTGCTGCCATATCTGGACAGGAGTTGCTAAAAAATAGCCTATCCTGCCTTGACAGAGTACAAAATAGACTTCGTGGCTTAGTGGGGATGCCCTTTTCTCTTCCCTGCAAACTCTCTCCCACAGAAGAGACGTTGCGAGCCTGTCTTTGTTTTATTTTTATTTCCATGGCAAGTGCTCGTCTGAGCTCCAATCTCTGGTCCCCCCTCGCCAATCTTTTATGAAAAACACCCGTCTAGCTGAAGCCACTGTGAACAATTTCCCCCACTCTTTATCTGTGCCTAAATCAAACGTGGATTCCATGAACACAGCTTCTTTCTTAGAACTGCACGCCTGTGGAACTCTGTTCCGTCTGCCTGCTTCCCACCTGACTACAACTTGGATCTCTTCAAGTCCAACGTTAACAAATTCCTAATGAACCGCCCCCTTAAGTAAACACTTCATCAAATCTCCACACTAACGTTCTGTACATGCAATAACCCTTATCCCTGAGTGGCTTCTGGGCCTTGATAAGTGGTGACCACCGTGTAAAAAAAAGTCACACAAAAATGATCATAGGATTAAAATTGGAGATCTGCATCGGTCAAGCTAAGAAATAGTGAAGCAGGCTTAACCTTAGTGTAATCACCCACACACTGAAATGAAAACGAGAAAGCTGCTTATTCTTTCCTTATACGAAAAAGTATCACAATGTTTATTTTATTTTATTTATTTATTTATTTATGCGATATGGATAAGAAAGTTGATAAAAATAATATGTTCAATGTAAATTATTAAGAAGGAAAAAACAAACAGTAAAAAGGTTAAGCTTTTTGCGGTAGCATTGTGTGTTTCTACAAGCTGGTAGTCCTATGAAGGCGCTTTAAAATATTAAAAACATTTCAAAACACAGGTTTGGTATAATTAAAGTGTTTCTGTTAAATGAAATGTGATCAAACCGCGTACATTATGTTTTAAATGCCGACGTCACAGCCACAGATGAAGATGGCTAGCGACTAGTAATAAAAACAACTTATTAAATTACTGGCGTTACGGAATTAATAAAAAATAGCAATGTGGAAAGGTATGTATTCATTAACAATGAACAGTTT
This sequence comes from Euprymna scolopes, assembly GCF_053919585.1. Lineage (NCBI taxonomy): Eukaryota > Metazoa > Mollusca > Cephalopoda > Sepiida > Sepiolidae > Euprymna > Euprymna scolopes. Next base: position 43,616,561 of record NC_136497.1, on the reverse strand, counting down.
TACAGTGCATCTTTTAAAGAAATTAATAAAAATAATATTGTTCGCTTTAAGCAGTTTGAACATCTGTGGCGTATTTTGATATGTGTGATAATCAAATGTGTCTATGTTGTCCAAAAACATAAGAGCGGACACCATATCAAAATTTACGAAATTCGTTCCGAAGCTGTTCCAAATTTCCTTCACTTATTCCATGAGCCATGGAACGGCTCTGAGCAACCACTCAAATTGATGAAATCCAAAAACACTTTAACGGAGGGGAAGCGGTGATTATTTATGTACTGAATGAGTATTACTGTTGGATAATTAATGTTGTTAAAAGTTAATTAGTTATTATCGAAATATCTGTCCATCTATCTAGCTTTTCAATGATATTCTTAAAATAGTTTATATTGGGAGTTATTTATTGTTTATAGAATAAAATGTAGCAATGGATTTTAGCTGGAGATGTTTATATAAATTAGCTAGGTTGAACATAAACAAAATATCCTTGGCCAGGCAGACGTGAAAAGGTCATATGTAAGGAATACGTGTACTTTTTGAATGATGACGTAACGGAACTGAAGTAAGAGGTCGGGAAGTTTAGAGTGAACAGACGAGAGTTGGAGTTTGATCACCAGAGTGAACAGACGAAAGAGTTGGATGTAGTAACGGGGGTGGACAGTTGGCCTGGAAGCGGACTGGAAGAATAACTGTGTAGATGAAATGCAGACCCTGTGAAACCATTTGAGACAACTGAAATAAATGTATATTATAAAATTATAAAGTGTTCTTCTTGTGGTTTCACAAGTGAAGAAAGAACAGATGTCTCAATTGGATGGTGCTGGTCATTTCATGGTTCGTCACGGAGCTCTGCAGGAAGATAGAAGAATTCTTGAAGAAAGAAGGCATGAAGCGTATATTATTCTTCTTATATATGAACTGTAATATATACCCGTGTGATAACTCTTTGATACAATATGACTCAGTTTACACGTCAATATCATATCCTCCTGGCTACACAAATATACATACGATTAATACGTTTTATAACAGATGTTATAAGAATGATATCGCCTTCCACCTCACTGTGTAATATGACTGTTTTAATATCTAATCCACCTCGTTATATAACATTACTGTTAATAAAACAATATGATCAAATGAAATATTTTGTAATGATGTAAACTGAAAGAGATTAAATAAAACAACAACATTATAGCGAGTGATTAAGTATCCTACTACCACCTGCAAATACTTGTTTGAGTGAGTGATGTTCATCGAAAATATAGACATTTACGATATTGATTTGGTTTGGTTGTTTTTGTTTTACGGCATATTAACCCTTTTTAGGTTATTTAATGCCGAATCCAAAAATTTGAAGAGAACGTTTTTAGTAGAATATATTTGTTGTTTTCAAGTCGGTTTCTATTTAACCCTAATAGGTACTACCACTCCGGGTCAGAGTGGACCTGGGAGCAATGGCAATTAAAGGGTGGCTCCACACTCCCTAAATCTCGCAAGCTGGGACTTCACCACTGGATATAGTTTAAGGTCATATCCAGGACCATTACGATATTAAATAAAATCGACTAAAAATAACCGAAAAATTCGTATCAGGCATCGATAAGTAGTGTGACCATATTGAATTTATATGGCATCTGTGTTTGTATTGCAATAATGTTTTTTTTAGATGGGAAACTCATCTCTATTTTCTAAATATGGAGATAATAACAGCATAAAACATATAATATTGAAATTTTTTAAGTTGTGAGAGCGATTCTATGTGAAACATACTGCTGTCTTAGTTTTTTATTCATATAAAAGTACTATATTTATTCAACCACATTGGCTCTATTGATTTTTATTTTCAAATTTCGCCAAATAAGGCCTGCGAGCAATTAAAAATTAAAAATCAATAAAACTTAGTAGTTCTATGATGGGTTCGCTCTTCCAACTTAAAAACATTATTACGTTCTTATATTAAAATAATAGAGCATTCTGTTGCATTTTTATAAACAAAACTCACAGGACGTGTGTCTGGCGTTTGACAAGTAAATATAGAAGAATGCTTTAGCTATAAAAAATGTATGCATTTGTTTATTGCACAAAAATCAGAAAAACATTGTTGATGAAAGGAAATACACTTTGCATATGGGTAAAAGAAAATATTTCTATCTTGTTAATAGAAATTCGAAATACACTGCTGTGATGAAAATACGGTTACAATGGAAAATTTACACATTTTAAAAATTGGTCGAATGTTGTTTTCCAAGTAGGAGTCCTAAAGGTGATGCATCCCGATAATGACGTTACAGAAAGAGGAAACCTCTAAGTTGACGTGGCGAATGAAAAAAGGTATTTGACTCTTTTGACTGAACCAGCAGAGACAAAGGGCTGTTCGCTTGAATAGCTGCTCTCTCCTGTGATAGAAGTTGAGGCTAAATGTTGTATGCATATATGAATATGCTATGGAGGAGAAAAAATTCCTACGGTACTTTTAAATTTAATTTTATTTGTCTATTTTCATTATTAATAACGTTTATGAAACTTTGATTGAATATTGCAGAGATAAGAGAAGACGAGAACTCTACAACAGCAACTCAGGAAATATGTCGACTTCAAAAACAAACAAAACAATATCTGGAGTTTTAAAAAATTTCCTTGGAGTAAAAACTTTTGTAACACAATAAAGATAAATGTTATTGTTTGTTCGATAGATTTAAAGGAACAGATGTAGGAGTCGCAATCTAATTAGTATTTTTATTCTTGTCGAGGCATAAGTTACTTCTTTGTACATAGATAATAACACAGCAATCTTTGTTTTACTAAAAGACCTGTGTATTTCTAGTTGATTTATTTCATGAATAAACTAACATTCTGTGATTAAGATGTACCCTCTCACTTTCCACATAGTCTGCAAAATTCTCACGTCCTGACTAGTCTGCAGGTCTGCCATTCTTTCTGCCTCAGAGTAATCCCCTCTCCTCGCTTGAGACCCATAATCAATGTGTCAAGTAAGTTTTGTAGTCGATGTTTAAGGTCTAATTTTCCAATCAGATTTTCTCAGACATTCTTTTTTATTGATTTCAAACTATTGACTTTAAAGTCAAATTAATGTTTCTCTTTGTTCTCTAAAAACCAATTTTTTATTTTAAATTATTATCTATTGCAAAATCCAATTCCGACTGCATCCAGGAATGTACTCTGTGTTCCGTGCCTAATAATGTTACCCTATAATACAGAGCTACATAATGAAGCCTTATGAGAGTGGTTCTGCTAGATCAATTTTTAAAAGAAAAGGTATGTTCGAAATTGTGACAGTTAAGTATCTTAATGCTATACAGGAGCCCTCTAATGATATTATCTTCATAAACAACTACGAAGAAAAATCATGACGAAAAAAGCATAAATTACCTATTATTCGGCTATAAAAATCATATAAGCGAAAGAATAACTAAAGTGGTTCTGTGAATATTCGGCGTTTCCGTGTTATTTTATTTTCTTCAATTCATTCGACAAAGAATTAATTCTAAAATAGCGACCCGACCTAATAAAACCTGTGCCCTGACTAAAACATTAAAGATTTAGGAGGGAAACGCAAATATTATAATGGAAGCACTCTTTTAAGACTTTCTACATGCGTTTCATTTATCCGGTGTACAAAAGTCTCATATAAAAATCATAAAAAACAATGTAACAGAAACAGAGTTGCTTATTTAATCTCTGCTTTCCTTCGAGTTAGCAAATCCTCTTTATGACAAGGCATAAATCGAACCGCACTTAAGAGTGACCGATCTGAACGGTTCTGTTATTGAACAAATAAAATATAATGCTGAAGTAGATGACCTTGTGGAAATCTCCGTAATACATACATATTTACTAAAGTGTTCATTTCCTGAGAAGAAAATCGATAAATATATTAACATGTACATATATTCATACACAAATTTGGTAAAATTGCGTATTTCCTGAGTAAACGAGTTTTATATGCTACATTTATTTTGCGAATAACGTTCATATATTATTTTTTATTGGAATCCTTCGAGATGAGTAATTTTATATTTATATATTTATTCGGTTCCAGGTGAGCATTGTCTAAAGATGGTGGTTTTAATCCTACCCAAAGCAGGCCAGGGCATTTGTTGGCCAAAACATTGTGAGACAACAACAATAATTGAAGGCAATAATTACTGAGAATATGAGACTCGGCATTTCTATCCCGTTACGGTTAAACACCAGAAGAAGGCCAGAGAAATAGTTGACCGAAACGTTGTGAAGCAACAACTACGAAAATGAGGAAAACAGTTCGCAAATAAATAAATAAACTTTCATTTACTTTGAAATGTTTTATATGAAAATAAGTATTATTAAGATTATTCGGTGGAGGGGGGTAGTTAATCATAAAAAGGAGATAGTTGTCCAAATTGGATGGCTAAAAATCACACTTCATTTCAGTAGGAAATGATAATTGACCGAAATTCCAGACACGCATTTTCTTGGAGAAGTTTTGCACATGTTTCTATTTTGGCGACTTTATCGCTGTTTCATTACGTAACGTAATCATCGTGTGAATATTTCAGACTTAAAAAAAAAACTTGTTTCCACAAACGTATATGCATCTTAAACTACGTTACCCAAAAATAGAACACGCATCCTAGACGAGACAGACAATTAAATATCATCTTTTTTCAAATACAATCTGATGGCGGGAGATCAAAAACAAGACCAGATAATATAGGCGTATATACAGGACATCAGTTAACGAATAACAATCTACTCATCTTATATTTAATTTGACAAATTATAGACTCCCCAGTTAACTTTCCGATAGGCTAGGGACGCAAATAGACAGTAACTTGATCAGAATACGACAACTTTATTTATAGAAACCAGACTCATAATCGATAAATGATTATTTCATCGAATAATATTTGCGAACCAAATTTCTAATGTCTGGTTATTATTTGTGCATTTTAATTTGTAATCTCTCTCTCTCTCTCTCTCTCTCCCTCTCTCTCTCTCTCTCTCTATATATATATATATATATATATATTTATATTTATATATTTGTAATTTATTTTTAATTTGTAATCTATATATATATATATATATATATATATATATATATATATATATATATATATACAGGGTTACACAAAAAAAACAAAAGAAGCCATCTAGAACATATGCTGTAGAACGGAGAAAAAAAGGCCAAAGACCCTAGTGTTTTGATGTGATGTTTTGAATATAATAAACTAGTTATGACCAAATTTCATTTCATGCGGACAAAACACTAAGAAACGGGGCCTAATTATAGTTAGGGCCCGTTTGTTTGGGTCACCCTGTATATTTATATATTTATATATATAATTTTTATATATATAATTTAAGTTTAAATCGTCGGTATGGACACAGCTGCTATACTAAGGATATTGAGCAACCCTCCAAAAAAGATCGGAAGAAGTAAGTGATAACTTCCCCCCCCCCTTCGAAAAAATGAGTCTAAACAACTTTGGTTTCAATAAAAATAGCAGAAACTGCCCCTGTGGCCACAAAAAATAATAGCCGTGTAGACAGATCCGAACCTGAAATAGGAAATAGGGACCAAAGGGAAGTGGCAAATGTTTTTGCCAATCGTACCACAACGACTTCATGCCCTTGAAAAAATAACGTTTATAAACGTAAACGCGTACATTACTTGCAAAAAATGAGTCGCAAAAAGTTACTCGCTTGCAAGAAATAGTCTACCTAACCACCACAGAATTAATCTATTTTTTCAAATTCTCAGATATAATATGTCCGAGGAATCGCGTTTTCAGATGGTACCAGTTTCGAGTCGGTCTGATGTGACTGACGAAAGTTTTTACCGGATATACGAACAAATGCGCAAACAAACCGGCGTTTACGATGTATATAATAGTCAGGAGGAAATAACTCCTAAACGGAGTTTAAAAAAATCGACATCGGTAATAATTACGCAAAATAAATTAAATTAAATATCAATATAAATCGACTTTAAATAACACTCTTAAATAAAACACTTAAACAATTCTCTCTATAAAAAAAGTAACTAACATACAGCTATTTAGTAAAATCGATTTTTACTTATGTAATGTGCAAATGAGTTTCCCTCTTAATCGTATAGTTTTCAAGAATCATGCTATATATAGAAATAAATAAAATAGGAAAGTAATGGACCTTTTGTATATATTAATCAAATTGTAAACAAATAAACAGACAGGAATATGAATTTATGTATATATATATATATATAACTTACTGCCATATATATTTTTATAACTTACTATATATATATATATATGTGTGTGTGTGTGTGTGTGTGTGTGTGTGCGTGTAAAGATTTGCAAATAAACAGCTATATATGATTTTCAGAATGTGAGAGATTATATATAATAAATTTCGCAGCCAAATAACGTCGCAGCCAACAAGAGCTATGGCTGTCATAGCTCTTGTGGGATGCCCAGTCGTACAGTACGCCTAAACATGGCATTTTAATTTATGCAGATTGCGTATAAATGATTAGAGAATCAATCCTCTATTGATTATTATGTATTACGGGGAATAATTAGCATGGTGGGCTAATTCGCAAAAAATAAAAAAATAATAATGATAATAATGATAATAATGATAATATAGTTCATCAAATTCCGTCTGTGTTTACAATATCATGTTAGTTGATACTTGGGCTTGACAATGAATGCCCTGGGATAGTTTAGTTTTACTATATTTAAACGAAGAAATTATTTGCGTCGATTTTAAATGGAACCTCTTCTTTTATCGTAAAGTGATATCATTTATGAGAAAGAATTAAAATAAAATGGTGAGGTACGTACACCCGGGCTTGAACAGGTGATAATTTGATCTGTACTCAAATTATCTACCACTAAGCTATACATTCAATTTATTATGAATCTGTTTTTTTTTAAGAAATAATCTGCTGAAATGCACGTGTAATATAAAATATTCGCCTGTAAAAATTATTTTTTGTATAAGAAACAAAAGCTATTTTTAAGATCGATTTTTGTTAGATTTTCGATACTTATCGGATGAATTTCTGTACAAAACATATCCAAAAACACTGTCAGGCATATAGATTTGCTTTGAGTGAAATTTGCAAAAGATAAGCTCAGTCGTTTCGGAACGTATGAGGAATGAACTCACACACATACACGCAAATTGACTTTATATAATAATAGTAGATAGATAGATAGATAGATAGATAGAGATAAAGAATACACATATACTTTCACTTTCATTATTAAACCACGTTGTTCTTAAATATTTATATCTACATACATATATGTACATATATACATATATGTACATATATATATATATATATATATATATATATATATATATATATATATACACGCACGCACGCACACATACACAACATACACACATATATGTATATATGGAAAGTTCGGATGAAAAACGCGATAAACACGATTTTTAATATAGTTTTAGTTAATGCTACCAAAACTGTTAACATTGCAACACTACTATATGCCATAATCATAAAAAAGACTTTGCTATTCTCCCTATTTATTTTTTTTTTCAAAAATCGGTTTTATTGCAAAATGCAGTAAGTGCCATACTGTCTTTTTTCAAAACGTGATAAACCCATGACATTGTAACATAATCAGAAATATGAGTTTTTGGTTGTTTTGTTTAATGGCATATCAGCGCTTTTTGTATTATTTAATGCCAAACTCAGTTACTTTAGTGCAAGATTTTGTGTTTCAGACTTTTAATATCTTTAAATATTTATGCATGATGTTTGCTTTCGTTCTTTTATTTTACGACATATGAACCGTTTATTTAATGGCGAATTCATTACTTTTGGAATAAAAAGTTAATGCTTTAAATGCTGTTGATAAGTAATTATGATTAGGCCTAGGAGAACAGCTTAGTCTTTTTGTTTTATTGACTCTCTAATGTGTATCCGTTTAGATCTTATATGTTTTTATATAAAGTGATGTTGCTCTCAGTTGATTAACTGTGTTTAACTGTGTCGGATATATACTTAATAGTCAGAACAATGATAAGAATATTCTCTTGCCATATCCCTAATGATCATCCGCCGATGTGTTTGATTTCCTGTTTATGTAGTTGTATAATAAGTAATGTTTTATATTACTCGTATCGTTCTCTTTTCGGTGAGTTCCTCGTAGGGAGATTATTGCGGGGCATAAATGTTTAGGAGTATTATTTCTTAATTTTGGTGCCTCTTCTCTTCTATTGTAGTAATTTGTTTGCCAGGATCACATTTAGTTTTCTTTGTTTGGATTGTTAGTGTTATTGTGAATATCCATGGATTCAGATCTTTTTTGTTTATGTTTTTGCTTAAGTTTTAGTTTCTGTTCGTGGTCGTGATACTGATATTGTTTTGGTTGTTGTTTGTTTGGTTGATTGTTTCATTATCTTTTTTTTTTATTTATTCTTTCTTAAACCAGGGATTTGGGATGTTCTGTTTTTGTTTTGTCTGATGTTTTCATTGCTGAAAATGATCGATAGGTGTTTTCTGGTTTAGATGTACCTGATATTTTTATTTAGACTTTCTGTCTCCATTTGATCAGTTAATTCTATTTGATTTTTAATGGGTATTTTCTTTGCCTAAATTTAGTGATTTCGCTTTTTTTAAGAAAGTGTTGAGTATTTTGCTAATTTTTAATGGGTATTTTCTTTGCCTTAATTAAATGATTTCGCTTTTTTTTAAGAAAGTGTTGAGTATTTTGCTAATTTTTTGTTTGATGTTGGTAAGGTTTGATCTTCAGTGGGTTTGTTTTTTTTTTACTGGGGATGTCAGAGGTTGATATTTTTTAGTTTTTTTTTGTGTTTTTTCCATACTTTTTGAAAGTATATCATTTTTATTTGTTATTTTATTTATTTTATTTTATTTTAAAATTCGTCCATTCGTTTGATTCCAGGTTTATAATTGTTTTTATATTAGTTCACGATCCTTGTCTATTTGGTAGGGGATGTATTTTCCTACAATCAGTGTATATGTTTTACTTTTATGCATCATTCCATACTATTTGTTGACCTCTGTAACTGTAAGTAAAGGAGTAAGTATTTTTTCCATTTGATCTTGTAGAATTCTTGTTGATTGAGGCTTGTTTTTTAAGCTACATTATGCATTTGTGACGTGAGCACTGTACATATCTCTATGATGCCCAGCTTTTTGAGATTTGAAACATCTCAGGGTATCTGATGTGTATATTTCCACAGGTTTTATATTATAAACAATTGTTATTGGAAATTGGAGTGTGTTAAATGCGAGAATGTATGTGTCCGTGGCATTTCCCCATTATTTTTCTATCAACAATTATTTTATGGTTTATAATTCCTCTGTTTTTAACATCGTTCTGGATTTCTTCAGAGGTAGTAAGTGCCAAGTACCTCCCTCTGACGACGCCCTTTGATTGATTAATTTTTTATATAAGATATTTTTGAATATATATTTTGGTCTTCTGTTTTGTTTTTGTTTTACTGTTCTAGGATTTACAATTTTATCATTTTGAGATGAGGATTGTTTATTTGTATTATTTGATTCTTCTGGCTACTGTTCGCACTTATTGTGTCATTTTCACTTTCGATCAATATAACCTCTGACCTTCTTCAGGTGTATCCTGTCGAACTCGGGATTTTTCTGTCGAACTCGAGAATTTGCACGGAATCTTGAACACAGCTCTTTACTTAATTCACGGGGGGAGCATGCTCTCGTTCCGTCAGCTATGATTGGATAGAAGTGTTAAGTAATTTGCACATAATTTCGAACTGAACATCGAAAAAAGTGGCAAGTTACATCCACCGAAACGCGTTGGAAATAACACTCAACATCAGTCGAAATGCCAAGTTCCCTTTGCTTGTATTACATGATCACGTCGTAACCACCTTTTAGCTCCCCGGGCATAAAAGAGCCAATACTAATCCCAAGCGAATAACTCTAACTGAATCAAAAATTTATGTTGACTACATGATTCAATGCGCGCCGCGTTCCACTTCCCGGCTCCCTATAATGTATCTCTCTGATTTTCCTTACTATACCATAAGCTTTTTTCTTTGTCTTGTAAACTGATCTTCATTGAAACCACAATTGCGTTATCTTTGACGTTTTAAATGAAGTCGATGTTGTTATTGTTTGTGGAGCAGTATACACAAGTAGGTGAAATATTATGAACATCTGTTACCAAATTCATCCACTACCCAAAATCTTAATTTTATAAATAGTTAGGTTTGCAGTTATATTCGTTTGTGTTATTTATTTGTGACCAGCAACTTCTATCGTCTAATTATAGTTAAATTTTATGTATTTTAGGTAAATGTTTTGTATTTTCCTGTGTCCTATGCTATGAGAATTACTTTTAAGTATTTTGATTTTTTAATTTGTTTTGTTTTGGATCTTTTAGTATTGGGCGTTAGGATTTTATCTGATCAGCCAAATGGTCGGATCGGGCCTCACCAACCTCCATCTAGCTCGAGGTAAGGTTAAAGTGCTGTGTTGGGAAGTGAATGGGGTTTTAATTCGACTGCCAAATCTCTTTTATTTTATCCCAAATTATCACGGGTCTCCACCCACGGCCAACAAGTGGCCCTTTGAAGGACTTTTACTCTTGGCAGGGGAATGGGGCAGTCGGAATATTTTAATGTCCTACCGACAGAGACCAAATTATTAGATTTAAACCTCCGGTATTAAATGTACAAATAATCGTTTAAAAGCATTTTAATGAACAAACAATTATTTTAAAATAAAACATTTAAAATCTTCGTCGAAATACGAATTTTATTGATTAAATTCGATTCAAGCAAAAGTACTTGATTGATGTATTGGAATTTTGAAAAGATACACTGATGATGAAGCTTATGCTAATGTCAGTAATAATAATAATAATAATAATAATAACGACAACTACTACGCATGTGTTTACAAAAACGCGCATGTGTTTACACTGAATTCAACAGTTAAATGTTGATTTATAAATTGAAACATTTAAGCGTAATTCTTTTAATTTTTAAAATCAACAATTGGATTTTATTAAATAGAAATATAAAATAATTAGGAATATATATGTACATATTTTGTTAGAGCTAACCGTCTAAAGTGAGAGTTGATTTCTGAAATAAATTGCCATTTTCAATAATTGATACAATGTTTCAAAATTCGTAATTTACATCGTGTTTACAATTTATGTTTATAAATAAATATCTCAACTCTAACTTGTTATATTAAAAAGAAATTATGTAGAAGAGAAAATATAAAAATAAAATGAAATATTTTGTACTGTTAAATTCAGTATACACTGCCTGTCAAATTATTAACGAGATAACATTTCTTTACCAGTTTCAGAAACTTACCGATAGTTTCGTATCAAAAGCTTCAGAAACGTTGGCTATGCTGAGCTGCGCGTACTGTGAAATTTTTGTACTGTTCCGCGCAATGTAAACAACTTGCCATCGTAATTGCTGAAATCACAGTATTTGAGGTGTGTCAAATTATAAACAAGGCAGTTTGTTTCGTCAATAAAATGAGTCGTAAAGGTGGTTTGAGTAGTTCTGAAAAGAGTACTATTACAGAACAGCTAGCAAAAGGTAAAACTACTCTCGAATTATCGAAAATGATAGGAAGGTACAATCAAACTGTGAAGAATTTTGTGAAAGACCCTACAAAGGTACGTAAGGGGGCTCATAAAGGTAAATCTAGAGTTGTTTCACGCCGTTCTCTGCCCCAAATTAAACGTGAAGTTGTTAAGAAACCTGGGCAGACAAGTCGAGAAGTCTTTGACCAAGCCCGATTTAAGAATGTCTCAAAAAGTACTCAATGCCGCCTTCTGAAAGAAGTGGCAAAGTCTGCTAAGCCTATGACAAAGCCTCCATTAAAGCAACATCACATACAGAACCGATTGAAATGGACAGAAGACAACATGACAACGGAATTTTCCAAAGCTTTGTTTGCGGATGAAGTGCGTATCACTCTTGATGGCACAGATAGCTGGAGCAAGGGATGGGTCCTAGATGGACAACATCGTCATCAGCGTGTAAGGCGCCAACAAGGTGGTGGTGGCATGATGATTTGGGATGGGATTATCGGAGTTACTTTAGTTGGCCTATGCAGAGTCCCAGAACGAGTAAAAATGACGTCAGCTGCTTACATAGTCTTTCTGAAGGAGCACTTTGATCATGGCTGAAGAAGCAAAGGTTGACGTTCAGAAGAACTATTATTTTTATGCATGATAATGCTCCCTCGCATGCAGCAAACAAAAGCAAAGAGTATTTGCAACAACTGAGGTTCTCTGGCCTACAGAAGATGAATTGGCCTGTGAATTCGACAGATTTGAACCCAATTGAGAACCTTTAGAGTATCATGAGCCGACACCCCTATGCAAGTGGACGCTAATTTAAGAGCAAAGATGAGTCGTTAGATGCTCTCCAAGAGATATTGCGAGGAATAACTGTTGACGAAATCATAAATTTGACTAATTCTGTGAACCAACGTCTTTTACAAGTCATTCATAAAAAAGGATTGCATATCAACGTATGTAGTTATTGTGTTCTAACCATTTTTCCTAGTTCATTTAATGTTTGAACATTATTTCAATAAACAAGTTATGGGTATATTGTTTTTTTTTTCTCAAGCTCGTTAATAACTTGACACACTGAAATCAACAGATATTCCTATCTTCTGGCATAGTTTCGCTAATACTGCTTTAAATACTTTTATTTTCTGACTGGAGTAGCTGAATAGTATTGTAAGCACTTTATCAAAGTTTCATGGATTTTTATTCACTCGTTCCTTAAATATTAAAAAAAATGTAAAGTCGTTAATAATTTGATACGCAGTGTAAACACAAGTGTCGTTATTATTATTATTATTATTATTATTATTATTATTATTATTATTATTATTATTATTATTTAATCACTAAAAGCTTTAATACAGGACATCATCAAAGACTTCTCCATGGGAACAACCTATGGTGTTCCCTGGAGACTGAGGTAAAAGTTTCCCCAGATTTTCAGTACTCTCCACCTCTTTCGATAATTTTTGAAAATTATTTGCGTTTTTGCAACAGCATTTTACTATTGATTTCTCGTTGGTAACCCTGAAATTTGAGATGCCATAAGCGTCTCCCGAATCTCCGTCATATTCGCATTCATCCTGTGGATGTCTGGCTAGTCCTTGCTCTCCTCAGTTTTTCCGTCGTCCTTAATACTTTCCGACTATTTTGTGTGGTGCAAGTTGATGCCGACATTTTATGGGGGTAACTTACAATTATGCGGTTTTAATTTTGTTGATGTTATGTGGTATTGCTTTGTGTATCACTTTTGTAGCGGTGTCTATCTGTACGGATATCATCTGTAGCTCATATGTCTTCGCATTCAAGGGGTTCCTTTTATATTTCAGCCGTTTTCATTATTGTTATATGTTGTATACTGCCAGTCATCTCCCCAATTCTTTTTTCAAAGTTTTCAGTATTGTTCCTAGTGCTCCTCCTATTATTATTTGTGTTATTTTGACTTTCTTCATCTTCCATATTCTTCTCAGCTCTCTTGCTAGTTCTCTGTATTTGTCCCACTTCTCCGTCTCTTTGATATTCACCATGTGATTTGATGGAACGACAAAATTTACAATCTGTCAAGACTTATTTTTGTTAATTATTCTGGCATCCGACCTTCTTGCTTAGATAGGTTTCACATCCAAATCCTACATGATTTTGTGACTTCCGTTTTCAATTACTACTGCTACTTTGTGCTTGTACCATTTGTATGAGTGTTAAAGATGCAGTCGTTTGCACAGATTCTAATGTACTGCCTTTCCCACTTTATTCCTGTTTTATTTAGGTTAGTTTGCTGCATTCACTTATTATGTGGTTTATTGTTTCGTCTCTTTGTTCATAGTCTACGTTTTCTGTTTTCATGTGTTTTGTCGATTATTACTCTGATATGTTATTTTGTGCGTCTATTATTAGTCATTCCGTTTCTATGCTTAGGTGTCCTTTTTGAAGCCATGTCTAAGTGTTTTCCCGAGTCTCATTTTGTGTCATCTTTATAAAACATCTATGTTTTTGTTGTTCTTCCTATTACTTTATTTCTCGTCTTATCCCTTGTCTCTTTATTCCTTTTTTTCAGTGTATTTTATTTCAGTGATTTACCTTTCCGTGCTCTGCGTTATGCATTATTCTAATTAATTTTTCGTGTCGTTCATACAGCTTTCTATACTAACCATATTGCCTCTTTACATAGAGTTGGTCAGTATCATCCTTTGGATTTAATGCATTGTGCATAGTCATAAGCTTCCTGGACTTCTGGTTGAGATGTTACAGTTCTTCTTTGGTTTAGCCTATGAAAGATTCAGCGTGTCTTATTTGTGATCGTGCCAAAATTAAGTTCCTACTATATAAGTTAGTTTCGAGGCGTTTTCTTCTTAATCTGAGATATGTCTTTCCAATTTCCTATTTCATTTTTGTTTCTTTGATGTTATCTACTTCCAGAACCTTCAAATATTCATAGTTTTCATATTCGCACAGTGTCCTCATCTCCTCATTGGTTTGGTTAGTTCCATATCTCTCTTCGCCTTCAGTTTTTCACTTATAATCAGCATTGCGCATTTTCCATTCCGAATTCTATTTGCATGTCCTGGTTGGAGATTCTAGTTGTGTTTAATAGTTTCTATAATTCCTATTTATTTCCTGCGAAAAATTTCACGCATTAGGTGGTTCATTTGTTCGTCTCTAATAGCAAATTTATATATTCGGCTGGGTATTTCCTTAGTATGTTGTCAAGAGGCATCATGAGTATGTATAGTAGGTCATATATTGCTCTTTTTCCTTTTCGATATATATTCTGTTTTTTTTTTTGGTAAGTAGTCCACGATTGTTAAGAGAGTATTAAATTGTTATAGTTGCCGTGGACAATTACTTTCATTTTTTTATTGAACATATTATTATTATTATTATTATTATTATTATTATTATTATTATTATTATTATTATTATTGTTATTTGTAATCACTAAAAGTCATCATCAGAAATTATTTGCTGATAAAAACCGGTGGT
Organism: Euprymna scolopes; assembly: GCF_053919585.1. Taxonomy (NCBI): domain Eukaryota; kingdom Metazoa; phylum Mollusca; class Cephalopoda; order Sepiida; family Sepiolidae; genus Euprymna; species Euprymna scolopes. The sequence goes on along the minus strand of NC_136497.1, from coordinate 43,601,502 downwards.
GCTTCCTGTAGTCTTGTTCACAAGAAGTCTTCCCAGATTTCCATTAACTTCCACCTTTTCTGATGAAAACATTTGCAAACTTGGCATTATCGCAACAGCCGTTTATCAATCATTTATCTCTAGCAACGACAATATACACACATATATATATATAAATCTTTCTTTTAGATTTGCACTCAGAGTATTTTTCCTTTTTCTCGAATTTTTTCGCACTCTCTGTTATTCTTCTCATCTATTTTCTTTTTCTATCTATCTATCTATCTATTTATCCATTCACCCATCTGCATATATATATATATATATATATATATATATATATATATATATATATACATTAAAACTATTAAATTAAGTATTAAGTATACATATTAAAAGTATTGTTTATCTTTCTTGCGTATTCATGCCTATTTTTCTGTCATTGTCTTAACATTTCTTTAATTTCATCTTTCGTTTAAAAAGGTTTCTCGATTTTCTTTCATATCAGACCTTTCCTTATTACGTTTGGCCTAATTTGTTCATAACTTCTCTATGTTTTCTGTTTTTTTTTTCGTTATGCCTTTGATGTTCATGCAATATAAAAGATAAATGATGATCAGTAACGGTGGAACGTATGTAGAGTTTTGTAAATTAAGAGGACGGGTCAACAAAACCTTATTCACATTGGACTTGAAAACGAGCAAGTTATTGCCAGCCAGGAATAACTCCACGGTATCTTGTTCAACGTGCGCGCAGTTATGGGAAAGAAACTTTGCTCAAGGAATTTACGTTTAGATTTATACACGGATAAAGGAATAGGGTAATTGCTGATGGTTGTTTTAGCTAAACGGGTATTTGTTAAAATGTTTTAGAGGGTGGAACCCTGGATTGGAGATCAGTTAAGCATCTACCATAAATGTAACAATAGAGTATCCCTTCAAAGCTTACTATACCTTTCTATACACTTTTATTGAAAGAAGTGAAAATCTTTTTCCATATCTTTAAAACCATTTCCTTCATATACTTCTAGGTATGCTTATTCCCAATTTTCTCTCTATTTACATATATAAGAATCAGATTCGTGTCCGAGATTGGTATATTTGCTGATGATAGAACGCTCTATAACATGCACGAGGGAAAAACAGATGTGCGCAAATCTAAGACAATAGCAGAACCGTAATAAAATGACATCCACACCGTAGTAGAATCGTGCCGTAAATGGCTGGTAACAATTAATGCTAGTAAGACTAAGCTGCTCTCTTTTAACAATTACAAGATGCCTCTCCAACCACCGATATCGATGATAAATACCGCCCTACCTGAAAATTCTTCCTTCAAACTCCTCGGCTTAATATTCACGGGCAATATGAACTGGAACAAATACATTGGGTACATTGTGAAAATTGCTGCAAACAAGGTGGGTTCCCTCTATCGTGCTAGAAAAAAACTCACACCAGAGAGTATCCTATATCTCTAGAAGGCCACCATTCGCCCATGCATGGAGTAATGTTGCCTCACCTGGGCTGATGTATCTATCACTTGTCTCTTCTTCTTGGATAAGGTCTAAAAAGAGTATTCAATTTAATAGGTCCCACGTTGTAAACTATGTTCCAACCTCGGTCTCACTGCCGCAATGTTGCATCTCTGTGCCCGTTTTACAAGTATTTTGATGGAATGTGCTCTGATAAACTTGTTGCCAGTACCCCTTAAACGAACATATCCGCAGAAAACACGCTTAGCGACAAAATCATACCCCTTCACTTTTGAGGTCCGTAAATGCTAGAAAGCTGTCTACTCTAATAGTTCCTTCGATCCAATAGCTGGACTTTGGAATTCCCTTCCTGCTACCCGCTTCCCTGGCTGTACTGATGTACAGACGTTTAAATATAATGTAATCCAACATCTTGTTAATATTTCCTATGCATAGTCTCAAATAGTAACCACTTACGTCCAACTTGCGATATGTTAGAGGTGAACATGAGTAAAAATAAGAACGGTCTTCGTTAAATGAACAAAGTTTAAAATCGACACCAATATTTAGCGAGAAAAGTTTATTCTCTTCCATACAAACTACGGTATTTCTCTCAATTCTATCCTTATTTAAATAAAACATGCTCGTCTGAGCTCCAATCACTGTTTTTTTTTATTTGTAAGATGTTCACTACTAGAACCCATATAACACACAGTAATAATAGTAATAAAAAACACATTTCGTCATGTAGCGAGTTCGGATGAAATTTTCACGAACTAAACTTTCTCACGGGGATTCACGCCTGTATAACACATTTCCACGAGACTGTTTCCGTATACATAACAAAATAGTGATCTTTAATTTAAATTTTAACTTTTACTTCTGGCATGAAGCACACTCACAGGTATTCAAATGATCCATTCACCCAACCCTCTCATAAAGTTCTTCGTCACTTATCTGCCAATCATTTTATTTCAATTACCCTTATCCTCTCAGGGATTTTAGCCTTGATAAATACTGAATTGAATATCAAAAACATTACTTTTGTTCGTAATTATTTCTATCAAACTTTTCACTTTAGATATCCGTCTTTTTTCTCCCGTATTTTTTTTCATTCCGTCAATCTTTCTGTGTAGAAGACTTCTTCGTCTTTCAAGTTATGGAAGAAGTCAACTGTCTCAGTTCGAATGCTAATCGGATTATAAAAACGTCCGTCTACTAAAAAAGATTTTATAAAAAGTAAAAGTCGTGTAGTTAACTTTGTCCTCCTCGTTTCTTCCAAAATTTTCTAAAGGTTGACTGAACGTGAAATCAAACGATTTCGAGTTCTTATAACAATCGTTAGGAGCAAAGTTCCGTCTTTTATGATTTCCTCTAAATTGGTTCGATTAAAACCCAGACATTATTGTATACAATGTCTTGGAGCGATGAAATATTATTTACCAATTACTTCTCTCTCTCTTTCTCTCTCTCTCTCTCTCTCTCTATATATATATATATATATATATATATATATATATATATATATATATATATATATAAAAGATACATAAAACCTTTTACCTTAAATTAAACTTAAATTGCAATATAAAGTATGCGCCGACCATGTGGGAAAATATATAGGAAGTCTACTGTGCTTTTCAAACAGTGAACTTCCTATATATTTTTACACATGACCGGCGCATACACTGTATCGGAGTTTAGAATTTAAACTTCGAAATCCTATTGAAATTATTACGGAGTCAATAACTAGGTGTCCTGTGATTGGATGAAAAACAACCAATCACAGACTACCTCTTTTTAGAGGTTCACTAAACGATACAAAATCCGATTTTACAAACGCCATTCCTCTTTTGCTCGTGTGAATTCCCGTTCTGTTTTGTTCTCTCCGTCATCTAAACACCAGGTGGAGGTTTCATACAGCAAATCCAGCACAGAACTCAGGAAATATAAAACTGTAAAACAGACGTATCTTTCCACTTTTCTTCCTTTTTATGACATTTACAACTGTGCTGTGTTTCTTTCTTCTAATCCAAATAATTTACCTGAGGACGTGGCAGGTATTAACGGCACTGACAAATAACATTCCTAAAGAAAAATCTTTTACGATTCTAACTTGAAGGGAATTTATCTTAATGGAAAATTATGTTCATTAAAATAAACTTTGCACTTGTCTAATCTTACAAAAATTTATAAATTGCTATATATATATATATATATATATATATATATATATATATATATATATATATATATATATACGAAATGGTTTAAAAATCAAAGTTTCCTATTTTTTAAATCAAAAAATTAAAGTCTCTCCGAAATTACTCGAAAAAGTTTTGGTCTAAACTTTTGAAATCTTACATAAAGTGTATTCACACGTAGGGCAAGTTATGAACAGTGCATAGGATCCGGGTAAAGCCGGGCTGAACTGCTAGCATGCATATATATATATATATATATATATATATATATATATATATATATATATATATATATATATATACACTTATGGCCAGTAAATTAAACAAATGTTTGTATTTTCTTTCCTGTTGAAATTATTACAGGGAATTAACTTTCATTATTGGCATCTAAAACCAAAAAAGAATTTCAATAGGCAGTAGAATACAAAACCACGGAATTGCTTCCTTGCTAAATACTTTTCATGTTCAATAATAAAATTCTACCTTTTTCACCAATTGAATCCAACTGCTTTCAGTTAGCAATATGATAAAGCCTCACCATTGACTGGCCCTTGGTAAGTTATTGGAGTAATTAACATAACTTATTTCTATTATTTTCAGCATTTACGGCGTATGTATGATAATACACCTCCTCAGATTTTTTCACGTCGTTGTGTCAGATTTATTATCTAATTTCTATTAAAGTCTTGAGGCTTATATGTTATATTTATCACGGTATGTCTATCTACAATTTATTCTAAGAAAAGATAAGTAATGCTTTTTCCTATTCCTACTTTTTATGTGTTTTATTTATAACAAAAATGTATACCTATAACAGTTGCTGTTCCATTGTATAATTCCATCAATAGATATTTGATGAGCCTCGTCACATTATGTCTTAACTAATAGATATATTCAATTCCACGCCCCAACTATTCATTGCCGCTTACACTACATGAGATGCCATTATATTTAACCTTTCGATAACAAGTCAGTTTCTCACGCTCAAACGATCAAATAGACAAACGAGTTGATTTGCGTAATGCTGATTTGCTGACCTTTATCTTTTCCACGTATATGCACGGGTTGGAACTATTAAGTAAGTGATAACGGAAATTCTTAATATCAAGCAAAAATAATTTTTATAAGACCGAGTTTCCGTGATCTGTAACAAATTCCCAAATATAACTTACGAAGAAAAGTTTCAGAAACCCTACATGCCTCCTCACCGAATTAACGAACACCTAATACAAGTCTCTAAGAAAACCTATTCTTCATCTTAAAAGTTCGTAATGGATCTAAACTTGGATTTTTTCATCCCGTAAAAGCATTCCTTAACTAATGTCTTTTCAGTCGGACTTTTGTTATTAGAAAACCAGTTCAAACTTTCAATTCCAATCAGATGAGAGGGATTCCTTGAAAAGATATGTTGAATCAAAATATGTAACTAGTAAAACTTGTTCAAATACTATAAACCAAAAATTAAACTGCCGCTATCTATTGCGTATACGTTAACCAGTACTTATTTACAGATTATGGTTACAGAGAGAGTGTTGTCAAGTAAGGCAGAATGTAAAGATAAGCAAGGTGGTTCATCTTTGAGGTCATCGTTTTCCGTGAATAAAAAAAATAAAATAAAATAAGAGCGAGTTTAAGAACAACGATTCAAAAGCAAACAACGAACAATCAAGAGACTGTACGCATCTGTTTTTGCTATGTTGCTACTGCTTGCCTTGAAGAGTGATTTAATTTATGTGTTACGCGTGGACGTTTCTGAAATGAATTTTATATCCTGCGCGAGATAACCAACTCCCCAGGTGTTAAACACAATAAAACGATATGATGTCCTCTTTACATCAAGGACTTGATATGATGTGTGTTTGTGGGTCTTCTATTCGAGGTGTTCGGCGTCATTACTGGAAGGATTTTCTCGATAGAATCAATTTACTTCAGAGAATTGTCTTAAATTGAACCTTAGGTGTTGGAATTGAACGCTGTATTAAATACGCGAACAACACATATTATCATGAAAATTGATATTTCTTTTAATTATTGGAAGAGCATTTAAAAAAAAACGCGAAACATTGAACCGGCACTGCCCATCTGACGCGGATAAAGATCGGATCTCACTTTGTTGTAAATGGAGTCCAACTGCCAACTAAATTATAAATCTTTTATCAGGAAGAAAGAGAGAAAATACGTTTTTATTAAATTTATAGTGATTGTTCTGAATTTTAAACTCTTGAAAAGCCAGTGTCAGCCAACATTGATCTGACTGTGTTTACATTTTGTCAACAACTGACAGTTTTAAGTAAATCTTCTCTGATTGATAAAGTGCTTTGAAGTCGCTATTTTTTTTCAGCCATACTTATCTCCACAAAGGGCCAGAAAGGTCCGGTATAAGTCTTTTAAATGTGCCAAGCTCTAGCTTTCTCTCTCCAAATAGGTGTTATCATCGGGTGTACTCCATTCACTAACCTTCTTTCTCCTACCTACAGCAAACATACTCGAAACAAAACTGATGGAAGACAGAAAAAAATTATTACTCTTGATCTTCGTACATTGACAAGTGAGAGAGGAAGGCCAAGAGACAGCTTATCACAAATAAATTATATGTCCTCAGTTCATGTCATATTACGTCTGAACGCTTCTAAATGGGCAGAATCTTCTCACAATCTGTTTAACCTTTATCCACGTGTAGCCCTAAAGCTTGATAAGCAGTAACCTATCAATTAAAAAAAAACTCATTCTTGAATTATGTTGAAATTTTGTTATATTTTATATAATTAGATATATTTTTCAATTGAATTAATATAATATGCATATTATCACCTTTAAATCGCTTATATTTCTCGTGGGTAAGGATAATAAATAATACAGTTATTAATCTTGTTCATAGACGATCTTTTGCCAGGGGCGTGTGAATAAACAAACATTGAAAGACATTTGCAGATCAAATAGTGCATTTATTTTTATTAAGCTCTATGATAAATGTTTCATTAGCTATGTGCGTATATATATATATATATATATATATATATATATATATATATAGGCACACATATATATTAGCGGTATGTACCTGGCGTTGACAGGTCGAAGTAGTATACGTTATATATTACGTAATCTGATCTGACGGCATATATTACTTCAACTGTTATTACGTCACCTGCTATGACGTATATTGTGAACAAACACACAAATAAACTGACAGAAACAAACTGTATTATAATACTAGTAAGACTCGTTAACCGGCGTTACCCGGTGGAATCAAGCCCCCCCCCATCCTCTCGTAGAAAATTAAACTACGATTGTTGTTAGTGGTCAATCCCCAACATCCTAATATAAAAAACGGCTTTCAGAATAGACACCCCAACCATCTCACGTTAAGAACATCGTATGGAATAGATATCCTCTAACCTTGCCATGGTAAGAACGGCTTTCGGAATAGACACCTCATTTTATGAGGGTGGATTATCAAAGTATTTGCCTCAAATTTAACCTTGATGTTCGTTATCAGCATAACTATCCTCAAAGACCTTACCAAAAAATTGGGGGGGGGCAGTGTCGGGCGGAGAGAAGTAGATTTGCTTATCGCGTGTGTGTACAACACTGTATTACAGTGCATAATGCATATCATTATATCTCGAAAACTACTTGTGTCCGCCAAAGTTAAAGGATATTTTCTTATTCAGTCTAAAACTTATAAAAGTCATCATTTTATCGGAAATTTTGTTGGTGGGGCTAAAATAAAAAAATCCTAAAAAAGTTAATGTCTGAGCAGTGTCGATAAGAATCCTGAAAAGAGAAGTAAACAAAAAGCAAATATAGTAAACAAAAACAAATGATAAAAACTACTAAAAACGAATCATCCACAGTAATAGCAAATAATAAAAATATTAAAAAAACCTAATAGAAGAAACGACCCCTAAAAAAACGAAAACGAAAACTAAAAAGAAAATGGGATGTGTAATGATTGAAAAAAACGCTCTGAAATCGAAAAATAAATAATGGAACCAGCGCGTGCGTTCGTTTCTGTTCTATCGATTGTTGAATTTGTATGCTGGAGTAGTTTAAACTACGTTGGTTACTTTATTTTAAGAATACCCGGCAGTTATGCAGTTACACCCGGCCAAGTCGAAAATATGGTCGATAAGTACGATACAATTTTATTTAATCAAGTGTTTACGTGGTTCATTACTTAAGATTTTCTATTTTATTTGGTTCGATTAAGCAGGAAAACATGAATGTTTTATATTTAATGGTAAATTATTAAGTGTAAGTACAGTATTTTTTCCTGAAAAATAGTGGACGTATTTTTCTAGTGGAAACATGTTTTATTATATTTATAATAAAAGATGAATGTATATAAAGCGTAAATTGTTAGGTGAAATTACCGTATTTTTTTACGAGGAAAAAGTTTTTTTTTGTTTTTGTTTTTGTCTATTCTCCCCAAGCAAGGCTCGGTGCCACTTTGATTTATGGTGCTAATATCTGGGACATAATTGCAGGGATATTATGTATAGATCTGAGCAACAAAATGGCTGCTTATATTACACATTTTTTATTGTAACTATACAGTCGCCTCGCCATGAGCGAATAGTTATACAGATGGTAGGGTTTAAGTGTGGACAAATTAACAGCAATATATATATATATATAGAGAGAGAGAGAGAGAAAGAGAGAGGGGGGGAGAGAGAAAGAGAGAGAGGGGGAAAGAGAGATTATTATATCGAAAGTTTCGAAATAGACAAAAAGTTTATGATCACATAACTATATATATATATATAAAGAGGGAGAGTTAGAGAGAGAGAGAGAGAGAGAAATAAAAAAGAAACCAACCATGTTATGTGTTCCTCAACGTTTCGTCTTTATTTCGAGACTTCCTCTGGATGAATGAAATTAAGAAAACAAAAATACCAGTACAAATATTTGAAAATTTTCTTGTGAAAATGATGTCACTGTTCCATTTTAGCAACGAAAAAAAAAACGTTGGAAATTAAAACAACGGGGAGGTTGCGTTATTAAAGAGAGGGAGAATGTTAATAACGTCAGATAGCCGTTAATATATTCTTAAAAGATATGACATAGTTAATATGCTTTCTGGAAAAAATATGTCTGTTAAAATTCAAATATAGGTGTGTAACTGAAATGAAATGGGTGTGCTTTTGTTATGTAATTTATTGAATGAATTATATGTATTAATTGTTGGAAGAGGTGTTTCTATGATGTGACAGGAGTTCCCTGTGTCTACAATTAAATTATTTTCTTTTAATAGAAGTTTACATATTAATGGTGCTACATTATAGGAACCTCCCCGTTGTTTAATTGTGCTTGGATTTGCGATAAGCGCTGATACAAAAGTCTCCGGCACGATTAATTTGAAATAAATTTAACTGCTTTCCCTTGTTTGAAGTCAAAGGCATGAATATGCTGCAATGAATAAGAGAATAATTCATTTAGAGAATGGCTAATTTGTATATTTTTTATGTTAATTGAGACTTTTTTCAAATTTACATGTCTATAATGGAAATTTTTGGCAAGGAACAGTGTGCATGCCTGCATTGGAAACTGGTTTGTTTGGGAAATGTTTTGTTGTTTTTAATATTTGTCTTATAGTTTGTCATGTGGTTTGTATGATTGGAATTCCTCTTTTGTTGCAAATTATTGTATTATTGGTGTGTGTAGGTAACATACAAAGTCTGAATCTCCGTACGAATAAACGAATATTCATACCTGTTTTTATTTTGTTATTATGGTGAGAGTAGAAATGTATATATGCTGAAATGGAACAGCATCACACTTGTCGCAAGAAAATTTCCAAATATTTGTACTGGTGGTTTTGTTTTCTTAATTGCATTTATCCAGAGCATGTCTCGAAATAAAAACGAAACGTTGATGAACACATTCTAGGTTTGTTCCTTTTTATTTCTCTATTTCATCGGAATACTATTTCCATTATTCTCATATATACACATATATATATATATATATATATATATATATATATATGCGTATGTTTGCTTTCATAATCTCTTGCTCGCCGTTCTATAAAACCTCCCAGTTCGTGCTTACATAATTTTTTCTTTATGCACAAAAGAGTGTAAAAACGTTAATATAGCAAACGAAGTATTATATTTAAGAAAAAAAGAAAAAAAAACATTGGTTTGTTTTAGGTTAAAATGATTGCAGGTTGTAGAAAAAAAAAATATATATATATATAGATAGATAGATAGATAGATAGATAGATAGATAGATAGATAGATAGATTTGTTTTATTATTTTTTATGATAAATGTTTCCTTGTGCTGGAAGATATAGATACGTTTTGTGGAAATGCCAAGATTTCTGAAAAATATATGCATAGAGAGAGAGGAGGGGAATTAAAAAGATAGATAGAAAGAACAATAGATAAATAGGCGAAAGATTTAATTACAGTCGACCATTTCACCTTTAAAGATCTACATATTTCTGTCCCTAATCGCATGACCCCCGCCTGTCATCGTTGCCAAATGAAAATTGCGCCTCTTCATGCATGTCGCCCCGGGAATGAATGCATTTCGTTCCGCTTAGGACTCCCTGTGCGCTTTGTTATTGTAAGTTTCAAGATATCTCACTGTGAACTAAATCTAAGTATGCATGCATAATAAAATAAAACGTCTCTCTGCGTACGTTTGTTTTTAGAAAGAATGAGAACAACATTTATACACATGTAGGGGTGGATTAGGAGTAATATAGTTACTCGGACAGAAAATATAAAAAGACTCTCTTCCTCCATTTTTGTAGTTTAATACCACATGTACAGGTTATGCATTAGGTGAACTGTGCATATTGACATGCCTAAGTAAAATCTTTCGGTTAATAAATAGGTGTGTTTATATGCATAAAGAGATTTGAAAACTTTAAACTTATGCATATGTTCATAGATACAGGCTGATAGCAACAACAAACAATGTAATGTCAAACAAAATTTGCATTTAATTACTGCGAATTGTGTAAGCAATGTACAAATTATATCACTTATAATGATATATATTAAAACCAGATATTGGAATGAGTGAACATAAAATAGTTTTTACATTTTAACACATTTTAACACATTTTAACAGTAGTAGGCTTTACAACTATACTAACGCAAAAGTCTAAAATAAAAATAATCGCCAACCTTATAGGTCCCGCTCCATCAACCAAACTCTAATCGCTGTACCATTCGACGACTGTTACATTCCTGTGGTAATTTTACAACTATTTTAATGGAAGGTGCCCTTGTATCCGTTTCACGTAAATACCCCTGACAAACTCGACAAGCAGCACCATCCCACCCCAATATTGTAGAGATCCTTAGATGCCAGATAGCCTTCTACTGTAATATTTGTTTCCTTCAAAATGCTAGACTTGGAATTTCATCCTGCGTTCACATGTTCCTGTTTTCCTGACTGTACTCACATGCAGAAGTTCAAATGTAATATAGACAGACATCTTAATGCATAACTCCCTACATTCAAATTATGTTCTAAATAGTATCCTACATCCAAGTGGCCTTGTGCTTTATTTGGGATGAAATAGTAATAGAAATATTAATATTAACAAATTACAGTAACAACATTGTACACATTTCAGCAAAGGATTCTGCAATTTTAGCAATAATTTTGTTTTTGCTTGATTTGATTTTCATTACAATGTCATTTTCAATAGCAATTAGTATAAGTGACTCCAAGTTAATCTGCGTGAGTGGAGATCGCAGGATTCTTTTCAAGGGTCTTAGTTAAGAGGAAAACATCTTTCATGTGATTCTGTGTCATGTGACAATCTTACAGTGAATTTATGTAGTGCATATAAAATTCCATACAGCTGCACACAGTCTGTACTCTGAAAACAACACGCAACCACATCAAAAAAAACTTTTTACCTGTTTTCTTGCCAGATGATTCACATATATATCCCCCTCTGAATCCAAGCTGTCTGAATCATTTTCATTGTCATTCATATTATCTAGCAGTGCCTTCTTTGATCTTTGTAACTTAATTCTGAAATCAGTTCACCCTGTAGTTTCACTGTAAATATCCTTATGTCAATGTCTAATACTGCATTAGCAATCAAACCTAGCTCCACGTTTTCTGGACATGCCAAGATCTCAGAAAACCTGTTTGGGTCAAAGCAACAAATTTGCTTATAGCGATAAGAATCTACTTGCATGCTGGTCAGCATAGCGTTTATTTCTGCATTATTGCATGACACCTCAGCATTTCTCTTATCGTTTGCGATAATTTATAGTGTAAACCGAGACGTTCTTAGGGACAATAATGTTCAACTATTCTAATTTAAAATTTGTATAAACAATAAATTTATACTCTGTTTCAAAAATACCACCGAAATCTTTTCCAACATTTTTAGTGGCGTTGATGGTCATGCGTCGAGCTTGCGTGATATTAGCTACTCTATCAAATAAATCTCCAATACACAAATCCAGTATAAGACCTTTCTCTGCAAGTGAATTTTGTAACATGATGTGCGCGAGTTTTGCAATGTAATTATCCACATATACCAAGCGAACAAGTTTTTCTATAGATCTGCCTCCAGCAACATATCTAAAGATAATGGTACACTGTTCATGAGCAGAAATAGTTTGGGTTAAGTTAATTTAGTATAATCGCGTTGACACACCGGTTCTCATCAGATCACCGAAGTTAAGCAACGTTGAGGCTGGTTAGTATCAGATGGGTGACCATTTGGGAATTCTAGGAGCTGTATGTGCTCTTCGCTTATCTCGGCATTTGTTTCCAGTCGTCGTGCATTTCACTTGCCACTGGCATTTAACAATGTCGTCTCAGAAGAGGTGTGGTTGGAGATTGCGCACCTCCTGCCACAAAAAATTCCCCCGCAAGCAACCCTTCGTGGGTATCCATAGTCTGTCCAAGTCAATTTGTACTGAAAACATGTCTGCATTTTTCACCTCTATAACAATTTCGTTTTCCCATGTGCGAAATGATATATTTTTTATTTTATTCACGATTACATTTTTCAAATATTCTTCCAGGTGTCGATTACATTCTGCAAGAAGCTTTATTGCCTCTAAAAAAATCCCACAATTGTCATGATTACTTTCATCAAATACAGTTGCAACACTTTCTCTATGCTTAAAAATTAAAGTATTACATCAATTACGCATTTTGACACAGAGTGACGTTTAAGAACATGTTAGGTCCTTAAGGAGAGTTTTTTTAACAAATTGTTTCAGATAGATATCTCAAAAGCAATCATAAAATATGCATCAGTAACATGTTTATGACTTATTCAAACACAAAGCCCGTTGCATTTTGCATTTTTTTTACTTGCTCAGAGTTCTTAAGCAAAAAGAAATATCAATGATTGATAATATCCGCTTATGTGCATAAACATGCTGCAATATCGCATAATGATTTGTCGCTATTTATAACAGCAGCATTTCGACGCTTGCCTCGGATTAAGAAACCTACCTGGGCTCAATATTAATTGCACGGTTCTGAGTAAGATAAACAACTGTTTCAAAACGCACGAAAATAGCTCTCTTCTCAAATAAAGCACATCAAGACGGACAGTTATCATCACCAGATTGTTGATCGTCGCAACGGTAACGTCAACAGATGCGCCCTTACTTACTGATATTCGGTATATGACAGATATTGTTTTTGCGAAACTGAAGAAACTTTTGACGGAAAAGAGTATGGGACCGGATAATATTTCCAATATTTTGCTCAATATGGATGCTCATTATCGAAGCCACTAACTCATTTGTTTAACCTGTCGTTTGCATCTGGTGGTATGCCTCTTCAATAGACGACTTCCACCGTGGTTCCGATTAACAAGCGCACAGATGACACACCGAAGTTATCTATACACTTTCAAGTTCAAAATGATAATAATCAACTTCAAAATTGACTTATTTTCAATTAAAAAAGTAATCAACTTCAAAATGGATCAATCAACTTCAAAATAGATTAATGAAAATCAAATTGGAAAACAACTTCAAAATGGGAAATAATCAACTTCAAAATAGATTAGTGAACTTCAAAATTAGAAATAATCAACTTCGAATTGAGAATTAATATAATACAACTAAATTTAATATTTATATATTAACATAGTCAATAGAGAACAAACGTTCTCGACGCCTTTTAAAAGAAGCCACGAACTTTTTTCTGTCATTTTGCACAGGAAATGGAAATTTACTAAGTTTACAAGATTAGTAAATAGATGTATACGTTGCTAAATTAAGAAATCAGATTGCGAACATCGAGTTTGGGGTTTCTATTAGTTGGCTTTTTAAAATGCAATCAAAATATACTTTTGTAGTTTTAGTATGTAACGCCTCTACCTCTCTGATCCTTTGACTTTTTCTCTCTCCGTCTCTCTCTCCCTTCCTCACGCACACACGCACACACACACACACACACACATATATATATATATATATGTGTGTGTGTGTGTGTGTGTGTGTGCGTGTGTGCGTGTGTGGAAATATGAGTTTTGCAATTATATTTCACTTTTTTTATATACTGATCCTTAATTTATGAATCTCAATGTAATTACAGATCATATAACAAACAAATGACAAAAGTCTATAGTCCAAATTTTATGATGTTGACCATCTTCCAATATATTAATTTAATTACGTTGACATTCACTCTTCTTGACAGCAATTGTTTCGTAGCTCAAAATCATTCACTTACTGTGTACATCAATCATTGGATCTGCATTGCCCTTAACTCATCAAAAGCAGTAGCAAATATTAATCCACCAAATGAAAATACAATGTTTTTGGGTATGATTATTAAATCCGAAAATTGAAAGAGAAGCTGCAATTACTTTTAATTTTATCTTTTATTACGCCATTTTGAATTTTCAAGAAAAGTCATTAAAATTTAAATGTTCGTATTAATAAATTGTATTCATTTTGATATACACTACTAAAATATTCTACTTAGCATTATATAAATTCATTATTTATAATTAATCTAAATATATCTTCTTAAATAATATTAATAATTGTAATATATTTAACATATTTCTATATATTTACTTAATTTTCGAAGCTACATACAAAATATATATATTCTATTTCCAGTTAAACCAATTGTTGATTTTATTTTACTTTTATATCCGTATCTAATTCAGTTTTATAACTATTTCAATTAAATTTATTATTACATTAATTATAATTTGTTATTGTCATTTAACCATTTTTTTATTAATCTTATATAATTTTAATATCAGCTTTCCCTTTCGCAATATGTTATCGTACTTTGTTTAAATACAGTTAAAGGAAGACAATTAAATTAAAATGTGTTGTTTCACTTTTACAAACCTAGTTTTATTAAACGATTCTTTTCATAATAGTTTTCTTTCCTTTCTTGCCATGACATCACTTCACACGGCTCAGTCATTTGCATACAGCTGCCATATGCGCGTCCGTGACAAAGTAAGTCAGTATCTTCGTGAATTCTTACATATTTTCAACAAAGTAAATCGGTTTTTCGTGGATTTTTAATATTTTAAAATGTTTACCGATAAATAAAAGCGTTGGAAGTATGCTTTTTTACAAGCGCCACCAGGAGCTCGGCGAATGGCGGTGATCAGGTTAGCTTTTGTATCATGAGAGGTCATGTTGTTGATGTTCTCGACGTATGACCGAACGAAGTAGTCCAGCGGGTTCAGATCGAGGGAGAAAGGGGGTCAATGAGAGTACAAAGTTGTAGAACTACTTCTAAAGACAAACCTGGGTCTCTTTGGACTTATGGACCGAGGCAGAATTCTGCTGCAACGCGCAGGGTCTGCCATCGGCCATCTGATTGTACCAGGGACTCGCTATACTCTTAAGAACATCCAGGTACATTTTGGTGTTGATTATCAAGCCGAATTAAAAGATGTGAGGTGGAATGATGTGGTTCCCACTTGAAATCACACTAAATACCATAAACGTGGTCGTTCAATAAGTTGCGCTGTGCTCTCAAGCGTAGAACCGTCCAGATTTGCATATTTAAGGTGTTGGAAATGGTCCCGTTCCCATAACTTTAATGAGTCGTAGAACGGCGGATTTCCGGTCTCGCTCGTTGCAAGATTGTGTCACTTTAAAACATGATAGAAGGCCCCTATCTTTCTTGGAATTTGTACACAACTATCCAACTAGTAGATGGTCTGCAACAACAAAAGGAAACGGTTTTCATCAAACGGAAATATAATACTGACATTTTTTATAGGGCGAGAACCTTGAGGAATTCTACTTATATTTCTGGGCGCATTTATCCTTCGCTTACTATTGACAACTTGAAAAAATACATCAAATTTTAACTATGAGTTTACCCGATGTGGCACTATTTCTCACACATTATATACTGCGAAAGGATGATACTCAAACGTCTGTCCTCTACTTAGTGCCTACATTAATGGCATTTTCATTGTCACATCACAAAATTAATTTGCTAGCTCTTCAGATGTTTTACTCTTTATGCTTTCATGAAAAATGCGCCAAACAAGTCATGAAGCCGCTTGATGTAAAGTAGTAAAATTTCATTTAATAGCATTTTTTCTACAAGCTTTTACGAATTCAAAATCACCTTTCGTATATTTTTGGAAATCTTACAATATTATATTCACATTTCATCAACGCGTACTTCATTGAATTCCAAAACACAGGTAATCTTCGCCTCACTCACGTGCAGCAACAAAGGAAAATTTCGCTGATTAAGAAAATGTAACTGTAATATCTAATTCAAATTTATAATTTTAAATGCATTTATTAATTTTAATTTTAAATTTAGTATTTTGAATTAAAACAAATACTTACAAAATCAACCCAAAATATGATCATTTTTCGGCAATTGCTTCATTACTTTACAAAATGATTTCAACGCCCAATTACATTTTACTCTACAAATAACATCACCAAAAGAGGTATTAATAAAGATGCTTACCTCACTAGGTGTCGGTCTTGGAAATGAAAACTAGGATTATCATATGGTCTTATTATTTTGTCTGTCATTTTGGTCATATCTTTCAACAAAGCTCCATCGCACAAAATTTAGAAATCGAAAGCATATTTTCTCTTCAGTGTGAATCTATCATTATTCTCGTTGCTGTACAACCATAGTTATTGGTAGTCGAACAGTTACTTTACTCGAGGTATTAGTTCAATGGCATTGCGGAATGAAAGATTTTTGCAGTATGTATCATTTTACATTAACGTCGAGAAAAGTACGGAGTAATATGTTTTTAAAATACATCTGCCTCTATGATAGAATAAAGTCCATTTATTTCGACATTCAGACATAATAGTTTAATAACAAAAACCTTTTTATTTTCATCCAGGTCATCCAGTTAGGCTTAATCATTGTGCATGTTTCCAAAAAGTATACTCTCATTCGATCTTTAAAACAATTCTTACATTTCAACCGACTAACTTGCTCCTCCCAAATTAGATTTCCAAAGAAAACGTGATTGACATTTTACTCATATTTCATTCAGCCAACTATTTTGCTATATTCTGAATATTCTAGAAACTATGTGAGTGCAATTATTCATTAAGCAATAGGTTTAATAATACTAATAATCTTCTACATGTCATGAAAGTCAGAAACAACATATCATTCAGTATGTCTCAGGCGCTACTAAAACACATGATTTGTAAAAGTACTAATATTCTAACAAGACATTTCATTATTTTAGAAAAATTTGACAATTAGTTTTAAAATTACGGTTAAGCTACTGTTGTTAATTTTGAAAAGTTATCTGTGTTATGAAATTGTTGCTTTCTGATAGAAAAAATATAGTTCAAGCAATACAATACGTTGCTTAGTTACAAAGACTCTACTTTATCGGAAACAATGGGTAATAGGTGATATGTTAGCTTTAAACGTAGCTCTTAACGAAGAACTCACTGGGTGACGCGACGTACTAACGGTTGGCAGACCTGGTTGCCCAGTCGACATATCATAACTGTACCGACCAGAGTGCAGATCATAACTGGGCTGCGATCAAGGGGTCAAGGGCGTGTAAGCACACGTCTAAAGGTCACAAATGCTATGAAAAGAGATTTGGTTTTAAGGAAGAAATACCAAAAAGGTAAGAGTATTTCAAGGGGAGCAACAGCTCTTCATACAAAAAAGCATCTAATTGTTAATGAAGTGTGAGAATCAGCGTTCACCATAGAAAAAGACTATGTTGATGAATGAAGTCTAATTTTTTATAAAGGTTTTTTGCTAGCTTTTTGAAGTATGACTTTCTATGTTTTGTGTTAATAGTTATCAACTAATTGTTATTTTATCAAATAATCAATCTGCTTGAATAGAAATGTGATACTTCTGAAAAGCTTAGAATCTTTTGGATTTTTCATAAAACTTTTCGGATAAGATTTGATAAGATTTGATATAGTAAAGATTCTGACGAAATTAAATTACCAATCAATCAAAATTTGTGTTAATCTGAGTAAAATCCAATGCAACGTTGTAAAGCGTTTTAATCCAAGACTATTTCTTACATTCATTTGAAAATTGACGTCACTCGCTCACACCAAATTAAATTATAACTAAAAAGTCTTCTTCTGAGTTCATTAGATATTCTGTTTTTTTTATTTCTTGTCATATGTATTTAATGTATTTAACATTTCACTAAATATTGTGTACATAAGCAATTTATTTAACAAGGTCCTTCTTTAATTATTTGTCGGTTAACCAAGGCAAATTCAGTGAAGAATTTCGTAATGAAATATTCGCAGTAGGACACTAACAATTTCTGATTAAAAATTTCTAGATGCAGATGTTAGACAATTGCTTTTCGGTTGATGTGAGCGATCGTTTAACTCCGTTTACGATAAATAAATTGATGTTCACTGTATTCTGTACAATGTTAGTATTTTTGCCAGATAAATTAAAATAAGCTGGTAGACATTTTGACGCCAGATGTGTGTATTAAATATAAAAACAAAACAGGTGCAAGTATTTTTTCCTCCCGGATATAGGTTATATATAATGTAGTATGCTTATTTGTTTTTTTTTATTTTCACAAAAATAATTTTCATTTCCCTCTATCTAAGGTAAAGGCTTGATTGATCCCACCAACTGTGTTAAAATGGGTGTCATAATTCTATTTCAATAATAGAAATGGACATTTTCCTCCATGCGCTTATTTTTAGAAAGTTTTCTTCAAATTCATTCATGTAGCAGGGAACTAAATTCTTAACAAAACGTCTAAAAGATATAAACAAAAGAACTCACCCATATAACCCTTCACAAATCTTACAATACGTTCATAAAAATCAAATCGTTCTTAGTAATAATGCAAAACGTGACTTGCACAAAGGACGGAGCCTTTGCCTATCTTGGGTGACGGAATCAAGGTAAGAAAGAGAAAAGAAAAATTTTCGTCTGTAGATATCTTATCAATATACACATGGAATTAATTTGCATATGAGGACAATTCGGCTATGAAAATGACGAATGGGAAAGCACTGAGGAGTTTTTTTGCTTTTGTTTTTGGACAGTTGAGAGATAGAGAACGAACGGACTGTGACGATTACAGTGTAAATCATGAGTAAGAAAGAAGACAAATATTTATTATTTTTTTATTTTAAATCTAATTTTCATTGAGTTTTAGATAAAAAAACCGTTAAGAGTTAAGTTACATGATTAATGCTAAAGAAGTCATTATTTATGCTTATTTGTCTATATATTTAAGATTCCTGTTTGTACAATTTCTAATTGTTATTCAGATAATGTTTTACTTTTGTTTTACTGCACGAACGAGTAGAGCACAATGTTGTCGACAATAAGCGTTTTCATATATACATGAATCATATAGCACCACTATAGGTCGGCTATTTGAATGCTCTATGAAACAGGTGCATTAAAACTGTATTTTTACATTCGGAATAACAGTCTTTGAATTGGAGATAAATGTAAATTAATTTTGCTTTATATTATTTACATGTCTATTTTGTAATTCTGTGCTAATAATGACGTTTATAATTTTCTGCTATGAAAAGTTACTTAACAAGTGATACGCAGTTCGTATGTCTTCTTTTTAAGATGGCACCCCAAAAACAGAAACATCATCCTGGTCAGGCATTTATCCAGAAAGGGTTGATGGTGTTGACACTCTGGTTCTTGTTAGATTACTAAAGTAAAGCGACGTTTAACCTGGTCAGTATTAGATAGGTGATCAGTTGGGAATACCGGGCGCTGTATGTAGGAGGACGTCGACGACTAACTACAGTAGCTTAAAAAATCTAACGTCGTCATCTTCTCTGAGATGTATTGAGGATTGAGGACCGCTTGTGAATTTCATACTCTCATGAAACTCCTGGAACCGCATAGGGATAGTGCCGCTTCCTCTATCAGAAGGTTGATCCGAATATTCCAAGGAATATTCAGTTCACAAGTCGCATTATATCGCGGTTTGGGGTGAACGACTTTCTTAACGATAATCTTTGTATCTGTTGCAGAACAGTTTTCATGTTTTCTAACACAGAGTGCATGGTATCCCCAAATGGTTATCCATTTCATATTTACCAGGATCAACGTCCCTTAAATTCAGTTATCTATTGAGTAACGATATGTCGACGTAGGTATGCTGTCAGACAAAGATGCAAATGTTGCCTAATTGAAACCTTTAGACGTTTCTAAGGAATCTGATTAAAGAATATGTGTACATTATTACAAGGCGTATTTTGAGGGTTAAGCTCTGTAGCTCTCGAGAATACCTTTTCAGAAAAAAAAAACTGGACGATGCCTTATATTTACGAAAGAAAGTATCCTAACAAGTGACGTTCCGAAATAGAGATCTTACCTTTCTGAAAGCGGAGAATGTAGTGTTTTCGGAATATTTACTGTCATTTCAATCTAGGCACGAACAGTAACGAAAACGCGATTGTCAATAAACCTTGCTCAATGACATCGTTTAAAGCAGTATTGCGGAGTCAAGTTAACATAAACTCAAACGAATGTTGAATTGAGTTCGGAAAATGTCACATATCCTCATACTAAAATGGTGAGCGATTGTTTTATGAACATAATCGTCGTTTTGCCAGTGTCTGCTTGAATGCACGGCAGTTGCACAACGTGATCAGTAAATAACAGATTTTCTTTTAACCAAATGTTTATACACACACGCACACACACACACACACACACATATGTATATATATATATATATATATATATATATATATATATATACATATGATGAATTTTGCTACATCTTTCCAGATGATCGCCGTCACATTGAGTTTTCCTAATTCATGGCATCTCATATGACTCTGCACTCTCGCCGCAGATTTGCACATCTAGAAGCATATGCAACATACAAATTGAGCAATTTCCATCGTTTACTTCCTCTGGAGTTTGAAGGGTATTCCTATGAGCAATCACATGTCTTCTCAGACCAGCAGTAGATTTGCAAACTTTGCTGCATGTTAAACAGATCGTTTGATTCGGACTAATAGATCCAAAGTTGACCCGAACATGAGTTTTGTGCGACTTCAGGTGGTTGACGTAACCAACTTTTGACAAAAGCACTCATTCACAAGTGTCGCATTTCCAGCTCTGTGTGACATAGTTAAGACCGTCAATTAAACCTTTGCGAAGCTCTCACTTCACATTGCTGTGGGCCTGCTTTCTTTTCTCTAGAGCATCACAACTTTCACGTACAAGCTTTCGCCACTTCAACGTTTGCAGAGTAAGTTCTTCCCATGTGTCGATGTCGATTTGTAAGACTTTCAAATTATTCTTTTTAGGGTTCCTGAACCTATTCCTATGCTTGTATTGAGGGCGCTTGCCATTTTGAAGCTCCTCGTAAAAATTTGTTTTGGCCGCCTACAATCTTTTATTTGAACCAAGTGGCCTACTCAACGCATCTAAGATCTGATTATAAGGGTCTCAACACTAGAGCAACATGCTCTCACAAGGACTTCAGTATCGGGTACTTGTGCTTGCTACTTGATGTTTAAGATATGTCTCAAGCATTTTTGGTAGAATCGTTCAAGCCATTTAATGTGAATTTGATGCAATGTCCATGTCTCCGAGGAATACAACAGTATGGTTAGCACACAGATCTTCTAAACGCAGATCTTAGTCCTATCTATGATGCCACGATCAGACTACACTCTCTTCTTCAACCTTCCAAAAGCTACAGATGCCTTCTGAATTCGCCTGTGGATTTAAGTGTCGAGACGGCCATCCCTCAACAGAGAACTACCAAGGTACACAAATGAATCAACTACTCCCAGTCTAGCACCACAAAACATGATGTTCGGCTCCACGTATGACAGGCCCGGCGCAGGAGTGAACATCACCTTTGTTTTAGACAGACTGATCCTCAGACCAAAGGCAGTGCAAAGCTATCCGTTATATGCTGTATATCAATCTCAGTGTGCGACTAAAAAACAGCATCGTCTGCATACAGTAATTCCTTGACCAAGACATGATGCAGCTTGGTTCTAGCATTAAATCTTCTAAGATTAAAAATGTGACCTGTGGTTCAAAACTTTAACATGACACCCCTATCGCAACCTCGAAACACATGAGCAAGTAGAGCAGAAAAAATATATAGAGAAAAGAGTAGGGGCAGGAAAATCACCTTGTTTGATACCATTGTCAACCGGGATTTCATCAGACAATTTTCCGTTAAACGAAACTCGAGCTTTCATGTCTCTGTGCAGTTCCTTGAATATTCTAACAAAGGTTGAAGGACACCCTACTTTCTCTAAGATAACCAGAGAGCATCCCTGTTAACGGTCACATGCTTTGGTTAGATCCACAAACACTTGACAACGTGGTATCTGCTGTTCAATGCATTTCTCCTGGACTTGCCAGGCTGAAAAAATCATATCCATAGTTCCTCTGCCAGACCTAAAGCCACTTTGTGACTCTGGAATAACATTAGGACAAGCATCCTCCAATAACCTGTTTAATAGAAGTCGTGCGAGAAATTTCCCAATAGCTTCCAAAAGCATAATCCCACGGTAGTAGTCACAAACATTCTTCTGCCCCTTTTCTTTAAACAGGTTCACCAAGACACCATCAATCCAAACCTGTAGAACAGGAGCACCTTCCCAGATTTTCTAAACAAAACCAAAGATAGCATTAGAAATATTCGCACCTCTCCAATATTAAGAAGCTCCACCGGAACACCATCCAAACCAGGTGCCTTGCCACTGCTGATTTGTGCGATAGTCAACTGCACCTCAACCAGATTAGGCAAACGATCCATTCTGAATATGATATCACATTGTGGTAGGTGCATCAGCATCTACTGTTGAGAGATTATGAAACACATCAGTAAAGTGCTCCTGCCATCTTTTCAATATATTTTCTGAATCCTTAATGACAACAGAACCATCTTTCGACATCAGGAGATATATTGAAGAGGTAGGAGGACCAAATACTTGGCGCAGAAGTCCATAAAATTCCTTCGAATTTTTTGTGTCAAACGCCTTTTGGATCTGCTCCATTATATTCATCCACCATTAGTTTTTCATTTTTCTTAGCTCGCGTTGCAATGTGGCTTTGACCTCTTTATATTGTCGCAAATTAGTTGTATGATCAGAATAATGATTAATTTCAAAATTGTTGTCGCCAAACCAGTCCCTGTCTTTATCCCTCTTGGAGCCAAGAACTTAAGTAGCAGCAGAATAAACCTGAGTCTTAAAATTCACCAATGTACCATCAAATGCAAGATTATCGAGCTTTTCCCCCAAACTCTTTTGAACTTCAGGCAACTTTAACTTGGCGCCATCAATACGGCTAGTCACCTTAACGCCACTGTGACGAACTTTCTTACGGATTCATAAATTACTCTTTCCTCTCATCAACTGGTGATTGGTGTCACATTCAGCACTGCACATGACACCAAAGCATATGTATCACGAAGGTCGCGTTTTCTAGTTATTATGAAGTTATGATGAGTTACACACACACACATATATATACAGATAGATATCTATCTATCTATCTATCTATCTATATATATATATATATATATATATCAATCTCTCTCAATATATATATATATATATATATATATATATATATATATATATATATATATATGATATATTTCTTGTCGCCCTACAATTAAATTTTTAAATTTTCATTTAAATACATAATCCAATTTAAGGAATATGTCATATATATATATATATATATATATATATATATATATATATATATATTTATATATATATATATATATATATATATATATATATATATAGTAGCGTCAGAAAGAGTGTCCGCACTTGTCATTTTTTAAAAGACCGCAAATTTTAGGTAAATTGCATGCAACTGTTTAAACACGCTATACCTCAATTGATTGGCGTTTTATTCATCTATAATTTTACCTGTTCATATTTGACTTTTAATTGAAGTATCCTGGTGTTAACATCAATTGAAAAACATAATTTCAAATCGATAAGGAAAAAGATACTCCACAGCAATAACTGCGCTTAAAACCAGCTTAAAATACTCACCCTCTAGGCAACAAGGCATCTCTAATCGAAATCGTAACATTTAGTCCATATGAGTCAACTTTCTCTTAGTAATCATTAGGAGCTCTTTAATATCTACCTTTCTGGTTCATCCAATCGAGGAATCAGCAGCAGATTGAAGTGTGATGAGAAAATGATCGGAATGACTGTGCGAAATCACCAATATCACCGGCAATATTCGGTATGCCCCAAAATCTGGTCGTCCTAGAGTTGCTTCTTACAGAGAAAACAATGCTATCAAGATAATCCGCCCCAGAAACAGATTTGAAACGGCTCCTCAAATCAAACAACAATGAAATCTTGTTAGAAAGTGCTATCTTTCTACAGTTAAGAACAGATTAAAGAAATTTAATTTGCGTGGATGTGTTGCAGGACGCAAGCCAACGATTTTCGTAAAGAACAGAAAGCGCTGTCTGCAATGAAGATCATAACTTTTCATATTGGTTTAAAGTGATTTTTAGGGACGAAAGCATATTCAGTAGGCTAGGCAGTGATGGTAAGCTGCCTGTCAGTCAAAGGAAGGCGAAGAATTTAATTCTAGGTGGACAATTTTAACGCTGCAAGGTGATGGAGGTTCAGTTTTGGGGTGGAGCGTTATTAGTCTCAATAATCTGAGATCTATAGTTCGCTTGAATGGTCGCATTAATTCGACTAAGTACATTTTGACTGAGCATTTTCTACCCTACTTTAGCCCAAATTTCGATGATATTTTCATCTTCATGGAATATTATGCTTCCATTTACACAGCTGGTAATGTCAAGAGGTTTGTTGAAGAGCATGGCATTCAGTGTTTGGATTGGCCTGCACAATTTCCAGATCTCAATCTTGTCAAAAACATATACGATAACATCAAGCAACTCCTACGCAATGATAAATTTTCAAATCTGGAAGAAATTTTGACAAGAATTATAAAGAGGTGGGGGTGTTCTTTTCACAGGAGTATTGCCGCAGACTAATTCAAATGGTGCCCAAAAGTTTACAGGTTGTCAAATTGCAGAAGGGCTATGCTACGAATATTAACTAATTCATTGTGTTCCTGTTGTACTGCTGTTGCAATGTTCTAAAGTTATGTTTAAATAACAATTTTCCATTGTGCAAAGTTTCTTTTGCGTTCTCGATTTGAGTTTTTTTTTTTTTTAGATTGAAGATAGCACAAGGATACTTCAAATAAAATGCAAATATTAACCAGTAAAATTATAGAGAAATACAAGGCGAATCAAATGAGGCATAAGTTGTTTACAGTTACATTCAATTTAGTTTAAATTTTATGTTTTCGAAAAGTTACGAGTGCGGACTTACTTTTTGTCGCCACAATATATATATATATATATATATATATATATATATATATATATATACCTCCCTCTCTCTCTCTCTCTCTCTCTCTCTCTCTCTCTCCTGATATGTATATGCGTAGATTTATTAATTTATTCAATAAAGGTGATCCATTAATTAGGGGTGTAGGGTAAGTGGGAACTGTTATTGCATGGAATTTGTAAGCCTAATGCTTCTCATCAGAAAAAGAGAGAAGATGCTAGGTAGCATAATATGCATGTTACATCTAGCGATAGTTACATTAGGAGCGAAATAATTGTGTAGTGAGAGACAAAATATTGAGGCTATTTGAAGGTGAGAGAACTAAATTGATTTCCGTGATATAGGAGGAGTATAGGCAATATATATATATATATATATATATATATATATATATATATATATATATATATATATATATATATATATATATATATATACAGCACAATCACGTTGACATACCGATTCTCACCAGATCACCATCACCGAAGGTAAGCAACGCTGAGCCTTTGAACCGAGCTAGTACCAGATGGGTGACTATTTGAGAAGGCTAGGCGCTGTTTGTATCGCACCGAATAGTAGTAATTTCCAGGTTGATATCTGGGGGCGCGTTAATTCGCTGAGAGAGATGCACCCCAGTCTTCGTTAAGACATGAATCTAGGAGAAGAAAGCTTTGATGTAAAAACCTGTGGTCTATTGCATACTGTGTCAACTATCCTTTGGTCCATAAATTTTAATTTTGAAATGGCAGTATTTTTTTTATTTTTATATAGCTTAACTTTACTATAGTTATTTACACTTTATGTAGCTAAAAGTTGAAAAAAAAATAAGCAGTTTGTTTTGTCTTAAAAGGCCAAACATGGAATGGTAAATTCTAAAATAGGAGTTTCCTTATTTCATAAACGTGGCAAGAACTGGTATATTTTTTTTACAGCTTGAAAAGACAGATCTTGAGAAGGCTCTGTCAACTATGTTTCAAAACTTCTACGGTTAATATTTATGTAAATTTGAACGTAGATTGTTACAATAGTCACAAATGTGTGCAGAAATGTTTAAATTTTTTACCATGGATTCATCGCTTACCAAGGCTCACGTGCCACCCGAGGGCAAGGGCTATTGATTTTGGCAGGTACACGGTGATATACCGAGGGGATCATTAACTAGCCAGAATTGACGATTTAAGAAGGCGGTTCAGCAAGAATGTGTTTAAATTGAAATTAGAAAGAGCAATGTTATAGACAGCCGGGAGGAAGCCTTCTGATATTGTGTTTCATAAACGAGCAGTTATAGGAAAGAAACTTTGTTCATGGAATTTCCGCTTAGTTCTATGTACACAGAGTGAGAATGATAATTTATTGAGAATGACTCTAGACTTTCCATTGTGAATGTTTTACAGGGATTGAATTGACCCAAATGGTTTGAAGATATTGAGAATCAATACGAGCTCCCTGTGTATATTAGGCTTCGGTTTGAACTAGCAATTTATTTAGTCTGTCAAACTTGTATAAGTGTTCCCTCGATCTAAAAAGTATTTCGATCAATAAACGCTCAGGCTCCATTTCTTATTAATGTATTTTTTTTTTTTTGTTTTTTGTTGTTTTTTTTTTTTCAAATTTTCCATCTTTTTTTCCTTCTATCTATCCTCTGAACGTTTCCGTTGTTTTTGATTTGTTTGTTTATTGTGCGTTAGTCTCGATATCTGTTTACACATCTTATCAGGAAATGTTTAGTAGTTTGTCAGGTGTTGACATTACTTGCCACCTCTGTATATATTTTTCAGGCTGCGATCTGTTCAATATGTCAACTCACAGATATTATTAAGATACTTTATTAATATTCAACTGCTTAGAAAAAAGTGAGTATGAGGGACATGACATTGTGTATGCTGTTTTGTCAAATCCGTTTAGAAATATATAGGTGATATTGCTTTTTATGTCTTTCATTATCACACAATAAATACACACACACACATATGTGTACATATAAATACAGAGAGAGATAGGGCGAGAAATTTCGAAAGGCAGAAAAAATAAAGTTACCCAACTTTATAATATAAAGTTGTTTAAAGACTAATTTCAACGTGAAAATGTTGTTTTATTCCATGTGACGTTTCGGTTTAGTATATATTATCGGTTTAGTATATATTATCATATATTTATTTAGTATATATTATCATATATTTCGGTTTAGTATATATTATCATTCAGATATGCAAATGCATATACAAAAAAAGATATGTATTTACAAATAATTGTAAAAGCTACATTTAAAGTTACAGAAAACGATGAAACAGGAAAAGAATATGAAAGGAGTACAAATGGAAACATATACTGAGAGCCGAATAAAAATCGATGTTTATGACCGATTAAACGATACCAAACTTATATAAAACCCAATCTGATCCCGTCTTGTTAGTTGGCATTGGAAATTAATGCCAGATG
The DNA here is from genome assembly GCF_053919585.1 of Euprymna scolopes. Taxonomy (NCBI): domain Eukaryota; kingdom Metazoa; phylum Mollusca; class Cephalopoda; order Sepiida; family Sepiolidae; genus Euprymna; species Euprymna scolopes. The sequence continues at coordinate 43,573,602 of NC_136497.1, read as the reverse complement.
CTCCCGGTGCAAATTTTCATATTTTTTTTATCCTGTGATAGTGATACGGACGACGATGACGACGATTATGATGATGACGATGATGTGTGTGTGTGCGTGTCTGTATGTTTGTGTGTATGTGTGTACTAATGGTTCCCAACTGTGCAAGTCTGACAGGCACTCAATGATAAAGATCTGTGATTTTTTTCAGTTGCATGTTGAAACAGTACTATAAAAAGATTGTAAACTATGATTAAATCACATGGCGACTGGACAAATATTTGTTGGCATTAGACTTGAAAATGACCATGTGATTATCTGTCTTATCATTAATATGTTCTGTTGGTAGGAAGTTCTTCGTTCCTTAATAGGCCGTTTGATTTCGGTACACAAAGAAAGACAGTAGACATTTGTTGAAAGCAAGACGAGTTTCTGCTGAAAAGACCTTACGAGGGTACTAGAGCTTGAAACCCAGTCGAGCACTTACCCTAACACTAACTGTGATTATGGAAATATTGATATAGAAAAGGCTAGCAACGTCTTATCTTGCTTGTCGACTATAATTCTATAGCCAGTAGAGATTGTTGGTTCTGATATGCATTACGAATCGTTGCAGAGATGATTAATCCGATAATAAAGTTTCATCTTAATCTTCAGATGCCAATGCCTCATTCAATTCAACAAATACTTGGCGATTGCATAACCGATGTTACAAGTTGATATAAAATGCAGCATTCATCGGTACTTCCGTTCTTTTAATAATGTTTCTCTAAATACATTCATAAAGATTATATACGATGTTGGATTTCAATCTATAATTAATTACATCCGACCAACCCGACTAGAAACAAAATCTCACCCCTTCACTATAAAGGTCCTAAAATGCTGGAAAATGTCTATCTTAATACTTTTTGATATTTGTTAATGTCGATATGCATAAATATTTATATTTAATTGCTTTCATATTATTAGGCAGTTTTCCAATTGATTTGCTTTTCGATGTTATTGACATGCCTTAGCTTGGAGTACGTTCAATAGGAAACGTTATGTATTTTAGCAATTATATACTATAATTATTAAATATCTACATTAGCAAGGACCTAACCCATTTGGCCACCATTAATCGCGAGAAATACTGTTGTAATTTAAACATTTATTTTTAAATGTTTTAACGTCTGTCTGAGTGATCTAATCATTATATGATGATCTGCGACTGATTGGGCAACTGATTGAGCGACTTTATTTCAACTGGAAGTTCTCAACGATAAGAAACGTTTCGTAAAGGTGCTGACATAATTATTTACTATAATTATTAAATACCTACAGGCACTAGTGTTTATATATATATATATATATATATATATATACATACATATATATATTTATATATATGCTAACTGCATTTCATTTCCTCTGATGATGTGAGCCATTGTTGAAATTCCATGGATTAAGGAAATTAAAATAACCCCTTCAATATATATTCCTTTGTCAAATAATAAATTCTTAAATCGAATATATATCTCTATATGTTGTTTTTTTCAGAATTTAAAATTGAACCACGAAACTTATGTATATATTTATATATATATGTATGTGTGCGTGTGTGTGTGCTTTTTACATGCATAAATGTGTATATCCATATCTGTAGAGTGGAAAGATGTATTGGAATGTCGTGAAATTTTAAGTAAATATGTGTGCGTAGATTATGTGGACACTCGCATACATGACATGAAAAAAATGACATTTCAGTAATCATAGTAGCTACTGGCCTCGTGTAAAACATTACAAAAACTAATTGACAAATATACCTAGTGAACCAAGTGCAAGAGAGATATAATCAATTGTACTTAAAGGGACGGTTAAAGTCTTTAGAAATATCTCTCAGTTATAATGTTTTATGCAGAAGGAACATTTCTAGCACGCCGTAGGATGCGCCATATCTTGTTAAAATAATATCGAGATAAATATACACACTTTCATTTAGAATTTATTCACGTTTATTTTAATGTTTTATGCTTGTGACAAATTACAAACTTGGGGCATATATGAACTTATAACCTAATGTTTACAGGGCACATTGAGAGCATTGCCAAGGCTGCTGTGAAAAGGTGGGCTCTCTCTACCGTACTAGAAAGCTAATTACGCCTAAAAGTATCCTGTACCTCTATAAGACCACCATTCGCCCATGTATGGAGTATTGTTGTCACGTTTGGGCTGATGCATCTGCTAGTAGTCTCTCACTCCTGGATAGGTTTCAAAAAATAGTTGCCAACCTTATAGGTCCTGAATTGACATCTAAGCTTCGGCATCTGTCCAATCGACGAAATGTTGCATCCATCTGCCTGCTCTATAAGTATTTTAATGGTGAAAGTTTCTGACGAACTACAAGCGCGTGTACCTCCTCGACGTAAATACACCCGACAAACACGACAAGCAGCTAAATTCTACCCCTACACAGTAGAGATCCCTTCTACTCCAATAGTGTATTTCCCAGAACTGCTAAACTTTGGAACTCCCTTCCATGATTCTGCTTTACCAATGTACTGACATGCAGAAGTTCAAGTATAACGTGAACAAACATTTTGGTGATCATCTCCATTCATATTATCCCTGCAATTTATGTCCCCGATAGTAGCCTCCTACTTCTAAGTGGCACTGTGCCTTGTTTGGGGTGAAAATTGAATCAAAAACACCTAATGAAACAAGGAAGAAACATTATTACCGGAGAGCTGCTCGGGCTGTGGCGGGCGGTGACTGCAAGTAGGCTCTAGAACTCTTTCTCACTGTCAGAGGCAAACCCTGCACCTTGCTCTATGCCAGTTGGTGTTAAGCCTAAAGCAGGTAAAAGCTGACTGTCTATGTTATTTCTATACTAATACAGCAAGTTGAAGAGATCTCTACCGGTGCAGACCTTGGCGCTTAAAAAGAGAACCTTGGTTTGCCCATTTGTCACGATCCCTTTCTCTACGTTGCACGAAGACTCTAACAGAAAAGCAAGCCAATACAGTCGCTGCTAGCCAGGCTTCGGAAGTTCCCGGAAAAATGTTGCCTATCGGGATTCCAGAACAGATTTTTAGTCGGGTTTTATTCCTTTAGCCTTTGTCTTTCCCAATATATTGTGTTATATAACCTACATACTATTTCCGTACTGTATTCATATATGAAGATGCACGATATACAGTAGAACCCCGGGATACTGTGGCCCAGGATATGCTCTTTTCAGGTTACGATGGGGAATACAATTTTCCGGCTCCGGGTTACGGTATTCCCCCGTCTTACGGTGTTATTTATAATGTTATTTGATTATATACTGTACTGTATTTCCTTACAGTTAATTCTCTCGACTCGAGATTTGAAATCCATTTTCTCCCTGGCTTGTCCAATCACAAGCCAGTTCTTAGTCACGTGACAGAGTATATAAAAGGCAAAATCTAAACCTCTCAACCTTTTTTCATCCTGACCCTGTCTGGAAGCAGACTTCGCCTGGGACTTCGGTCCCAGGCAAAACGAGGGTACAACAAGCTAGCTATGGCTCTCTTCAAACTCACATTAATTTCCACGTGCGGTACCCACACGAACTTTATTTATAATGCTCTTGTTGATACAACTGACACACACCCACGACAACACGCAAACACACCGAATACCTTGCCTCTTTCTTTCTCCTGTAATCGGCTTCCGCCGTCTCGACGACCAATAGCCGTAAACACGTGTAAACGGAACTGTTCTCTTCTTCAACCAGCCGACATAATATTAAATCATTTTTTACACAAGAACACTTCACACTCCTAACACGTTTCTCTCTTCTACTAACGCTATAACGAAGATGACAAATAAAGTTGTTTATTACACATTAATATGATACTTCTTTTCGTTGTCTTCATGATTAGCTAAAAATTAATCATCAATGATGTTTGCCTGTATATTTTCTTGACAAAAATCGTTTATATCATTTTCAAAGATGTTTTTTCCATTGTAAACATTACTTCGCAAATTTATATAAAGTTTTATTTATTTACATTCTATTTTCGTAATGACAGTGCATTCTATGAATGATATGAGTCAAACTTGCGCAATAAATTAATAGGAAAGAAACCTAACATTTAAATTAAAAAGAAAAACAAAATTTAACCACGCATTTATTGAATCAAATATTAATATGTTTATATTATCGGGGAGTATAGGTCTGATTTCATATAGTTCTAATCTTCACCATACCAAACCTTGAATCTAAAGCATTAATCTATGAAACAAAAATTTACCTACACACACACACACACACACACACATACACATACACATATATATATATATATATATATATATATATATATATATATATATATATATATTAGGTTGGTGCAAAAAATGTCGTTTTTATATATATAATTTACCATAAAAACGACATTATTTTTGCACCAACTTTATATATATATAGATATATATATATATATACACACATATATACATACATTTATGCATATATATATACATATATATATATATATATATATATATATATGTGTGTGTGTATGTATGTATATCAATATGAATTCCTTTCTGTGATATAATCTTTGAATATATACACACTAGTCGGCAGCTCGGCGTTGCCTGGCCGTACATTACTCTTAAAACTGATATTTTAATTTATGCATATAGTTTAGATATTATAATAAAATCAATCTTCTATTGATTATTGTATATTACGAGAAATAATTTGCTCGGTAGACTAATTCTCAAAAAAATCATAATGATAATGTCGTTCATCAAATTCCGTCTGTGTTTGTTTACAATATCACGTCAGTCAATATTTGGGTTTGACGATGAATGCCCTGGAAAAGTCACTTTTGATTAATGTTTAATTTTAAAATATGCAAACGAAGAAATTATTTGCGATGGTTTCAAACAGTACCGCCACTTTTATCGTAAATGGATTTCATAATAAGAAAAATTAAACAAAGGGTCATTCGATTTTTAGTAGTATGCTCTGCAACTAAGCAATATCTCCAGATTAAATAAATATGTATTTTAAGAAGAAATGATCTGCTGAAATTTTATCATCGTCCTTTGCCGGTGTAACGTAAAATACTCCTCTGTTAAAATTCATCATTATATCTATATTAAGAAAAACGCTATTTTTAAGAACAGAGTTTTTTTGATTTCCGATAATAATCGGATGAATTTGTGTACATATCTAAGAACACTGTCAGGCACATAAATAAATTTTGTGTGAAGTTTGTAAAAGATAGAGTCAGCCGTTTCGGACAGGAACACACACACACACACACACAAAGTTATAAGCATAAATAGATAGATGCCTGTACTCACACGCTAAACATAGATAGCAGGGTGAAGTTAATGAACTACATTAAAGCTAAACATGTTGTTCATTATCCTTAGCGGAGAAACATGAGATTATTTGTTTTAAAGACCGTAAAAAATTATCAAATATAAAAGTAGAATCGGATATAAGCTGCAAACAATTTGAAGGCTACGCTTTAATTAAGATGTAAAAACGAATAACGGTCCCCTCATAAAAACAATACTACAATTCATAACCCATTACTCCAAATATTTAAATTAACCAAGGGAAAAGTTGAAATGATACAAAAAAGTCCCGATACATCACAAATAAGTTACTATACTTACTTAATATAGACACAACTCTAACAAATAACTATACCCACCGAAAAGCGTCGGGGAATATGCTAGTAGCTAAATTAAGGAAGGAGCCATCCTCCCGTGACACCTCAACACTATCTCAAGCGCTACCCTGTAATCCCCCATGCTTCCCTTCAGTCTTAAAAGACCAAAGTTACCCCTTAGGGGCAGTAGCGTGCGTAATTGTGAGGCAAGAGTTGCGCAATCTTCGACCACACCTCTCCTGAATCGGCACTGTTTGAGTCCAGTGGCATGAAGACCAGGACATCTAGAAACAATACCGAGATAAGCGGAAAGCACATACAGCACCTGAAACTCCGAAATGGTCACCCATGACCAGGTTCAATGTTGCTTAACTTCGGTGATCCAAGGGGAGCCGGTGTGTCAACGTCATTATGCCGTATATACTAATTCAATACTAAACTAAACGAACAGAAACGCAATATTCCACCAACTGGATACAGATGAGTACACCTTGCATACTTAATTAAACACCCGAAAACGATTAACTAAAATAATCTATGGGTTTAGCACCCTTGTAATTGAAATGTTGATATATGCCTACGAAAATTGTTATCGTAAAGCAGCGTTATATAAGGAAACTAAACAAATAATTGAATTCAAACGATAAATACCTTCTGTAACTGGAGGGCTTTGAGGACAGTATACTCCACTAATATAGACAAATATATACTATTATGTACATGTTTTCATGTAAATGGCCTGGAAAGCTATCTGTATAACGAATCATATTACCCTATAAAATATATTTATATTCTAATATTGAAAAAAATATAAACAACCCAAATGAAAGAATGGCAACCACCGAAATTAAGTTTTTATATAGACATGAAAATCTTTGCCGCTGTTATTACTTCAGCCACCGTGACAGAGTGGAAAATATTTCTCCCAGTATAGCACCTTTATTAAAATCAAATGAATAATCCTGCGTATCTGTTTCTGACTGTTAATTTGACTATATAGAAATATATTTTTAAATAAACAAAAATAAATAAATTATTTAAAAACTAAAAACAAATGAACGGATAAAAAGCAAAGAAAAAATAAATAAATATATAGACCTTATCAATAAAACAGAGTAATAATGAAGTCGCCTTCAAAAGAAAAAACATCATACAGACATAATATAGGGAAGTAACAGCGATGAGGTATAATATTCCTTCAGATTAAAGCGAAAACTTAAGCAAGTAAACAACCGCCAAGTTAAAATAATACCAATATCTCCCCGCTGCGACAGGTTGACCACACGGGATCTTACTTCTCCCTCTCCCTCCACCCATTCCTCCTCCCTCCCTTTACCGCACTTTCTTCCAAAATCGGACTACTCACATTCATAAAGTATACACCACACGTTCTTCCAGAGCGTAAACCACATCCGATTATATTATAAATAAAGAATGTAATCCTGACTCTCGTAACAACATCGACCCTTTTTTTGTCTGATAAAGTGGTCTCTTTGAATTAGGATTCAAGTGAAACATGTGTGCGCATATGTAACCAATAATGTTTATCCAATAAAAAAACTATGCACCAATTCTGTCCTCCATTAAGCACTCTTTAATAATCACGCGAGTTTCATTGGATTTACATCTAGAAAACCAATTTATACAACCATTATATATATATACTTTTTTTTTTGAAATAGCATGTCCAATAGGCGTTCTTAGGTGTGATACTATTTTCTTGCGAACAAAGACGTAGGCTTCTGCGAATTCACATCCTGCTCGATCACGCAATTCAATTACTTTCCGCCGTTAAATAACCATTGAACAAAATAAATAATTCCCCAACTAATAAAAAACGCTATTTTCCCTTGAGTCAACAACAAAATTGCCTGATACCCCCCCGAATATATTACGAACGGGCAGTTCAAAGCATATCTATCAAAGAAGCGCTCGCTTCTTGGATTATTATTGTGCGGAGATCACGGTGTCCTTCCTAGGCCTTAGGGTTCAAGTACTTCATATATATTCATAAATATACATTTTTGGTCAAAAGATTGCTACAAAGAAGCAAAATAAATACGTTTTTCTTTTTCTCTAAATATTTTAGTTTTTGTTTGTATCTCTGTTTTACCTAGATTAGCGAATATATCCGCTCTCCAGTCGCATATCTTGCCTAGGCTGGTAGATCCATCTACAATAAAAACCTCACCTGTCTGTTTAAATGTTTGTATGTATGTATGTATGTATGTATGTATGTATGTATGTATGCCTAAAACTTTCGACAGAAGCGACTGATTTTCACGAGATTGGTATCGCTTTGAAGATCGACCCTTCGGACGACAAATATCGAAAAAATGACTAAAAACATTTTGCTTATAGATAAAAAGCACGTAAGTAGTAAAATGCCAGAATCACAGTGGCACAAAATCAGAAGAGGCACATGTCGGTACTTAATTCCTTCATCCTCAATTTGGCATTTTTCTACAGGGAGTGGTCGCTTTTTTTTCGCCGATATTTTCGAAAGTTATCCTTACTATTCGAGTGTCAAGCCCTAATTTAAACTTATGTCACTTCCGGATTAGCGATGGAAAAAACGGCAAAGCCTCACGTTTTTTTTTTTTTTTTTTTTTTGCTTTGTTTTCACGTCTTTTCCTCCTTCGCGGTACAGGTTCGAGTCTGCCTGCTCACTACCACTTTTTTTTTTGTTTTTGCTGCACACTCCCCAAAGTTAAATATTTTGTTAGCAACACACAATTTGCTGCATTGCAAACAAATTACAGACGAATCGAAACACTTGCTTTCGAAACGGTTCGCCAGATTACCAAAGAGTATGAATACGTCCAAATAGTAGAAGTCACTCTTATAGTCGACCTCTTTATATTAGAATATTTATTTAAAGTCAGCGCAGGACTCTTATATTAAGGAAGGTAATGGCATCACTAGAGCAAGAGCATTGCACATTATAAAGACAGGAGGTGATTTGTAAGCAAACTGAAGCTATACACTTCCCAGTAAAACAGCAGTACCGTGCGATTTAGTCTAAAGAACATTAAAAAGCCAACACAGTGTAGATATTGTGGCAAAGGATATCCTCGAGGAGAGTACCCAGCAAAAGGAAAATAACGCACGATATGCAAGTAAAAAGGACATTTTGCTATTTTTTGCTGATAGATAAAAAGCACGTAAGTAGTAAAATGCCAGAATCACAGTGGCACAAAATCAGAAGAAGCACATGTCGGTACTTAAATAGCATAAGTAATGCTAGTGATTCAAGTGAATATATATTTTCTCGCTGTTCAGTAGTTTCGATCAACTACTACAACAGCATACGCTAAGTTTAAAATTATCAACAAAGAATGCAGATAAATATCAATGCTGAAGTCAATACAGTACTATGAACAACCCAAGGAAGTATATAATAAACACTGACCAACCACACACACATGAAGAACTGGCATCACAAATAGAACTGCACATCTACAATGTTCCAACACAACTTTAGAACAAGTCGTCACTAGTATTTATTAAGTCTGAGAACCGGGTATCACGTGCATAAATAAAGCAGTCGACAACTGAATCACATACCAGTGGATCCTGCAAACCTATCCTCGATCTCAAAAGTGTATAATAGTCCCACAGACACTACATCTATAAAGCTCTCCACACCCTTCGACAATAGACTCCATACTGTCCACTTAACAAATGCATATCTAAATAAAAATAACATTTTCTTAAATCATTAAATGAGCTCACTCTTGAAAATGGGAGATGTTATGATAGGTATGTCCCCTTGTTATAACTCTGGAGTTGATAAATTAACTTATTATTTGTTTTTCGTATAACTGCGTTTTAAATGAAGCATGCGTTTCCTAGCTCTCATCTTACCTATTTATTATAGCAGCTATCCTGACCGATGGACACCATAACGTAATACTATTAGACAAACTAGTTTATTCAAACTTAACATTTTACACAGAAAAATACTTAATTAAAATTCTAAAATGATAACAACTCATCTTGTATAGAATATGTAATAATTATTTAGAAATTGATGCATTGCTCTACTTTGTAAAACTAAAACAGAGCCAAAATGTATATGTATTTGTTGTAATAGAAAAGACGCATGAGAACATTGTATTAGTGAATCCTAAAAAACATAAATCTCGTTGACAGAACAACCAGACATAAGCGATGTTATCCATCTGGATCACAAACCTTTCGGTATTAACTTCCTTCCTTCTACGGTAGGGAGATGTGGTACACGTCGGGAAGATGTGGAATATTAACTAACCTAAAAGTACACTTTGATTCTATATAAAGTGATCGAGCGTCTCCGCCAGTAATAGCGCCGGAGAACTCTTCGCTATGAACGAACTCTTTGCCAAAGTGGGAAGATGATTCATGAATACCCAGAAATACTACTATATCCTAACAGATATCACGTCACAGCGATTACCAGTTTTTCTCAGTCGGAGTGATGGTCTCAAATGGATCCTTAGCTGATACGTTTATGGATAAAAGATATATTGATATTAACAATTATGGGATGAATATGTACCCAAGTGTTTAGTTTATCTCTAAAATATTGAGTTAGTAAATCACATTAATTCTCATACTGTATTATAGCTAATCTTTATTGTGTTTCTTTTTAGTCTAGTTGAATTCAACGACCAGAATTAATCAGCAAAATGCCAGATGGAAATATAAGAAGATGCAATATTTCTCGTATTCGACAGTGTAGCCACTATGTAAAGAAGGTGAGATGTGAACTTCAAATACTATGTTTTTTTTTAACATTTAATCAAAGTTTACTCGTTGGTTGAACTACGAGGGACGTGCAATAAGTAAAGTTAAAGTCAGAGGGTGCAAGGTCAGGAAAGTAAAGAGGATGGGGAAGGATTTCATAACCACACGCCCGTGCTTCTGATATGGCGACATGCGAGTTGTGAACCGGAGCGTTGTCCTGCAGAGGGAGGGTACTTTTGCTGATTTTGTCACGCCTCTTGATTTTGATAGCTTTCCTTAATTTCCTCAAAAGTGAAGCATAATAGGCTCCTGTAATTGTGGAACCCTTTGCCAGGAAATCTTTCATCACTACTCCGTCCTGGTCCCAGAAGACTGTGAGCGGAGGCCCTTGCCTTCTTTGGAGGTAGTGAGTCCAAGTGCTTCCACTGCATTGACTTGGCTTTGGTCTCTGGATCATAGTGATGGACTCAGGTTTCATTCTGTGTAATCAGTCTTTTAAAAAACTTTGACTCATCTTCTTGGCACATCTCCATATTCATCCTCGAGCACTCGACGCGTTCTCGCTTCTGGAATGGTGTGAGCAACCTGGGAATCCATCTGGCAGACACCTTATGCATATGCAAATTGTCATGAATGATAGTTTCTACAGACCCTGTACTAATCTTGACATCTTGGGCTATTTGGCGAATAGTAATGCGTCGATCTTCCAAAATGGCAGCCTTAACTTGACGGACAGATGCCTCATCAATGGCAGAATGGGAGAGTCCAGGTCTGGGAGCTGTTTACACAGATTTCCGGCCATGTTTGAATTCCCGATGCCAGCGTTTTACAAGTTCATATGATGGGGCATTATCACCATAAGTTTCTTTCATTTCATCAAAAGTCTCCTGTGGTGTGCGTCCTTTCAAATACAAAAACCGGATCACTGCTCACAGGCTCCATTTCACACCTGACTCAGTTCAAACACCTGTAAAACAGAAACCACAATTAGTTCAGAGCTTTAATTTGCCGCATAGCCCGTAGAGATATAAATAATTGCACATGCATAATTTCAGCTAGATCAGACAACTGGAAGTGAGTCAGGGGCATTACTTATTGCACGCCCCTCCTATATTCATGTCAGGTTGTATGACAAATCGAAAATGGTAAGAATTATAACACTCATCAAGCATTCAAACTCTTCATTGTCTTTTTCATGTTGTTCGTATTATGTCCTTTTGGAGACGAGATTCTTGAAATGGTTTTTATGCTAGTCATCGTTCATAACCGCTTCCACACAAATAATCGACTTATAAAGCTCCAATAACAAATCTGCACAAGCTAAACAAAAAAATGCAAAGAAGCAAAATTTACCAAATTTACATAAACAATAGGTGGCAAAAATAGAAGGGATAGTTTTATGTAAAAAAAAATATTACAATGGTAAAAAAGCAGTAGCATATTAAATTTTAACTACGGCGGATAATCAAGGATTTATTTATTTTGCAGTGGATATGATTAAAGAAACAGAACCCGCTACGCGGGCTTTACTAAACAGCTTTGGTCTCGTATAATGCGTTACGTAAAAACCACTTGGCTGTACGATTTATTTAGCTCAAGTCAATGCTTATTGTAACACTTTCAACAAGAAAATAGAAGTCATTGTACATGCATATATTAATACAAGATATGCTGTTTCCCTTCACCGCGTTCTGTGAGTGGTGGTCGATCGTATCGTTTGTTTAACTATGACAAATAAAACTTTCATTTATGTAAGACACAAGAATACGTTTGTTGAATGTCTTTAGAAGTTTTATTTGGAGAGGAATTATATTTCTAACTTACTTAAAGAAGTGATGTAGAGCTATGTCGTTTAAATTATTTTTACATTATTTACCATGTTTTGTTCGCACGAGTGGCCAGAGAGATTGATCTGGAAATCTTATTTTTCTCTTCGTGTGATTCACGTGGGACTTTTTTTTAGCATTTCTATACTCTGCTCACACAGTTTGGTTAGGTTTTATTCAAACCTAGTCGAGGATGCTTCCTTAATAATAAGTCAAACAGAGGCTGGATCGTTTTGTAACTGTCCGACTGAGGTATGATGCCGTGCAGTTCTAGAAGATTCATCCTCCCATGCTTTACTTTCTCTCTTAAGTAGCTGGTTAGCTTATTGCTAAGGTGCCCCTGTTTGGAAATGTCCACATGGCTACAAAGGACTTTTAGACGGCCTGGGTGCACACATCTCATTTGCGCTAATTCTACATCCTCATTTTTTACCTTGTCACACCTCACTGCAGTGAGAGGGGAAATAATGCTTACTTTTATTACAAAAAATATATATTAAATATACTTGATTTCATCAAAGATACTGTTTCATTTGATTTATTGGCCGTTATTCATTATTATCTGAACAAGTCAGCCATTTCTCTATTAACAATCTATCTATTTCATTTCATCCTCTCTCACTACGTGTAGATTCAACGAGTTTCTTATATCCCTTAATGTCTTTGTGAACAATTATGGGGGGGGGGGGGGCTTTCTATTTTAAGCTAATTTACATAGTGTATTTGAACACACCGTAAACATCTATGTTAATTAGGTAGTAAAATTATAGGCTGTTTTATTTCTTTATTGTGCATAATGATAATATGGAAGTGTTATGACTACTAGGAATATTTAAAGAAATATTTCTCACTTTATAATTTTCCTATATGGGCCAGATGATGGACTTAGTCATTTCTTTTTTTTTTTTTTTTTGCATGGTACAGAACTCAAATTTACATATGTTAAGGCCTAAAACTGCACCATTTGTTCATTTTCACCAGGATTTGACGTCCCCTGTGGACTTCTAGGTCTAAATGGGGGTGGGGAAAATGCTGAACTTAGTCATTTTTTATGTCTCGTTCACTGTGCACTCACAGGAGAACCATGTATGCTATAATTGTTTTATATTGTTCCAGGTGTTATTGGAATCAATTTAAAATATATCGACTGGATGGACAAAATATCGGCTATATACCAGAGATGTAAGAATTTCGTTTTAATTTTTTTTTTCTCGTATTTTGGATTCGTTTGCTTTGTAGAGTAAACCTTTGAATGTACATCCCTATTTTTGGTGGGGGTGCGGACATTATTTCAAATTTTATGAGAATTAAATTGTGCCTATGTAAAAATTTGGAAACTTTGAAATGTTGGAAATAATGATAAAATTATTACCATTTCATTTAAAAAAAAAGTGTCTTCTAAAAGTGTGTGACCATCTTTACCTTTAAATTTCCCGCTGGAAACTGGAGTAAAACACACGTGGAACCACTGGAACAACACGTATATTTCTCTTCTCTTCTACTCCGAGGCATAACCTTCTCCATAACACAAAAATGGAAAAAAAAAATCACGCGCCGGACTTCCTACATTTATGAAGCTATATTTAGCTAAATATTGGACTTATAAAAACAAAAAAAGTAAATAAAAATGATTTTATCATTCTTTCCGACACTTCAAAGTTTTCAAATTTCTCATTTAAATTTTATTCAAAATAAGTTTCTTTTAAACGTGTGTGACCATCTCTTACTTTATATATATGTGTGTGTATAAAATTACATAAATCTGAAGAGTCCAAGCGGATCGGCCAACGTTTACTGTAGAAACGTTGGACGATCCGCGTGGGCTCTTCACATTTATGTAATTGTATACATACGTGCACATATTTCTACTGTTATATCAACGAAACTTTGTGCATGTCTGTCTGTTAGTTGATTCCCTATGTACTCAAAAACAGCTGGACCGATTTTTATGAAGTTTCACACAAAAGTACTTCATGTGCCTGGCAGTGTTCATAGAAAGGTTTCATAACGGAATGTCTTTGATAAGTATCGATAATCGAAAATCAAAATAATCCGAAGAAAAAATTAACAGGCAATTTTGACCAAAGTTAACACCTTACATAGCCTTACAGCACAAATACATTTCAAAAGTTTTATTGTCACACAAACCAAAATGCCTGACATATAATATCAACATTAGGGTTTTTTATATATGACCTCCCCGACAAAACTGCCTCTGAGATGGGTATATATGCTGATTACACCACGCTCTATAACAGGCATGACAGGAAAACAAATGAACACATAACTAAAGAAATGGCAAAAACACTAGAGGATGACCTCCAATCTGTAGTGGAATGGGGACATAAATGGATGGTCACATTCAATGCTGCCAAGACTAAACTGGTTTCTATCAATAATTACAAGAAACCTTCTCTGCAACCAATAGCCATGGCCAGTGATTCCTTGTCTGAGAGTACATCTTTCAAACTGCTTGGCCTAACGTTCACAGGAAACATGAGTTGGAACAATTATATTGAAAACATTAAGGCCGCTGCGAAAAAGGTAGGCTATCTCTACCGTGCTAGGAAACTACTGACACCTGAAAGTCGCCTGTACCTCTATAAGGCCACCATTCGCACATGTATGGAGTATTGTGGTCACATTTGGGCTGGTGCATCTGCTGCTAGTCTCTCGCTCCTAGACAAGGTGCAAAAGAGAGTCGCCAATCTGATAGGCCCTGAACTGGCATCTAAGCTTCAGCCTCTGTCCCATCGACGAAACGTTGCATCCCTCTGCCTGTTCTACAAGTATTTTAATGGTGAATGCTGTGACGAACTGCAGACACTTGTGCCCCCACGACGTAGACACCCTCGACAAACCCGACAGGCAGCTAAATCCCACCTCCACACAGTAGAGCTCCCTAGATGTAAAAGATCTTTCTACTCCAGTAGTTTCTTCCCCAGAACCGCTAGACTCTGGAATTCCATTCCGGGTCCCTGTTTCCCTAACTGTACTGACATGCAGAAGTTCAAGTGTAACGTGAATCGACATCTTGCTGCCCAAATCCCAACATAGTGCCTCAGTAGCTGCTTCCCCTGACAGTAGCCCCCTACACCAAAGTGGCATGTGCGTTGTTTGGGGTGAAAATGTAAAGAACAAAAAAAAGGGTGCTTTCGAAATGAATATTTATGTTTAGAGTGCAATTGATGCATAATACTTGACTTTTGCATTATAAACTTTAATTCAAGCCGTTATATATAAATAATTTATGAAATCAACACTATGTTATTTACAGTGCAATGTAGACTACAATATATTGTGGAATAAGTCATGGCGGGGAAGGATGCTAAAGTCCATCCCGAGGCAACGCAATGGATCCCCAACTAAAGTAGGCAATCAATCGATTTGATGAAAAAATGGGGGATTTTACAGATTTCGATGACAATGAAAAGTTGGAAGTGTGAAACATTCGTTGATCATAATTCAATCCTAGCCAACGTCGAGTCTCCCTGCTAGTATATATATATATGTGTGTGTGTGTGTGTGCGTGTGTGTGTGTGTGCGTGCGTGTGTGTGTTATTAGAGAGGATAGAAATATATGCCTAATATTCACATGCTTTTGTTGTAAATTAAAATAAATTACTCGGATAAAATTTTACCATAATTTTATGTTTTTTTTTTTTTCTTTTGTCCTCTGAATGTGAAGAAATTCATCATTTTCCGCGGAGAAACACATTTTATATGTACATTTCTTTGTTAGAAAGAAAACTAAGAGAATTATGGAATTCCTAAAATTATTTCAAATTTTCTTTCCTCCATATAATATATCAGATAATTGATGCAGTTTAAAGAATGTTATATTTAGATTTTTATTCACCAGAATTCCTTAAATGGCATTCTGCCTTTTAGGGTGTCTTCATTACTTTTTTTATATAATTGTAAATGATAAAATCAATATATTTATTTTATTTGTTATCTTTGTCATAGTTTGTTCGCTTTTTATATCAATCCAATTAAAATTGCAAGTAAATTATTCTGCTGTACAGCTGAATTTTTTTTTTTTTTTTTTTTTTTTTTTTTTTTAGAATTAATTTTCAACAACTGATTTCCGCAACTATAAACGTAATTCTACACCCATATTTTCGTTTTGGTTTATTCATCATAGTTTGTACCTTTTGTAAAATAAATTGTGTTGTAAATTAATTACTAGTTGGACGACTGTAAATTCCACTATTGCATTCTTTATCCGTTGTATATTGTTACTGCGCCTTTTATGGACGTCAAGTGCGAAAATCCTACGATAATATTGCAGCAATTTTTGCCGATACATTCTTATCTAAGTACTTCGATTAATGTAGTTTCAGAATATAGCTGGTCATGTGTGTCACGTTCCAAAATCCTCGCAGGAGTTTGTGATATATATTTATTTCATAAAAATCCGGTGATTACGAAGGCCTCATTATATTAATACACCATATTCGGATAGAACAGATGCAACCCGAAGTCTAAGGGCGTGTACTTTTGTTCTAGTTATACATCCGGCACAATAGCAACAGCAGGTTAAATTTAAAGATGGCATGATACGATATTTAAAAAATAGGTATAGGATGATAACGTACGTACAAAAAAATGGTATTCCATTTACGTAATACCATATAAATTGGTTTTGTAGCTGAATTAATGCTTATATATATATATATATATATATATATATATATATATACGAGGTGTCTTAAATAAGTTTCCATACTTTTTTTTTAAATTGTCGTAGTCGCTTGAAAAGTCAGTATGGTATTGCTATACATCTTATGAGATTACTGATCAATTTTAATGATTCAATATTCAAATGAACAGCTATAGCAGGAATTGGAACAAACCTATACTAAAGCCTGATTGTCAAAATCGGTGAATTTAGAAATTCAATCTGAAGACGAGGACAATTTGTAACCCTATGGGCTTCATCGCCCTGTCGCCGGGAGCAGAGTTGGGCCACACTTTAAAAGTAACCCCACACGCGACAACTCAGAGTTACATGTTTAAAAATAAAAATAAAATAATACTTTTTAAAAAATCCAATAACTTTGCATCTGGATCTTTTAGGTTTCCAAAGGACTTTAATCTCCTTCAAAACTTATAATACAGAAGCTTTTGTATTATTAAAATTTCTAGTTTGTTTAGAGTGTTGAAATCGATTGTATTATTGGCGGCTTGTGTAGCTAAAATATGTCTGTTTATTAAAGAATGGTCTGGTGTATATTATTTTGGCATATTTATTTTGTGAAAATATTTGTGTGACTTTTTGCATTTAATATAAAATATGTGGGCTACTGCAAAGTTTACAAAGTATTTGTGAGGTATTTGAATTCTTTGTCAGATATTCTGGACTGCAAGTTTTGAATGCAGATAGACAAAAATCAATTATCATGCCTGTTTTTATTTGCCTATTATGGTGTGAGCAGAAATGTATGCAATCTCTTTTGTATGTAGATTTGCGATGAACTTTGAATGGTAGTTTATTATTGAATTTTATAAGTTTTATAATTTTTCTGAAAGATGCAATGAGTAATTGTTTTCTGTTTAATGGGTAAAGTTTATGGGGGAGGGGTTCGACAGAAGCTAATTTGGTTTTAATATCATCTATGTGTGTGTTATCAGGAGGAAAAATTAAAATGTCTCAATATATCTAAAATATTCTATCTTTGGAAGTAATCAAAATTTGAAAAGAACCTAGTTCTAGGTATTCTAAGAAAAAGAAGGCTAATACTCTTATAAGAGGATTGCCCATAAGAAGACCGAAATTTTGCTTGTAGAAATTAGATAATTGCGCTGAAAACGTAAACCATATTTATATTGAGATTAGTTAATTGGAAAAAACTTTATTTATTTATGAATATATATTTTACAAACGTGTGTGTATATACATATATATGTATTAAAAGCACACAGATGTCTTAGCGTCTTTCTGTGCGTCTTCCAGACAAATCAACCCCACGTGCAGGTCGTGATCACTGCCACGCAAACGGGGCTCTGATGAACAGCGAATGTCCTGCGCCGTATAACTGAACCTCTACTGCCTTGTGGGCCAAGGTTATTTAACCAAAGGCTAAGGGTGAGTTAACCCTGACAGAAACCTCCAGAGGAGCTTAGGCCCTGTAAGCTGCGGTATATATGACCCACCGGCGTGTGGAATGTGCTCTGGTTGATCAAATGGCATGGTGGGTGAAGAGGGCTCTGTAAGCTGTAGTGAAGGCAACCTCCCTAGGAGAAGGAAAACTCTGATATAAAACCTACGATAACTGCTGCATCCAATGATGTTGACTTGCTCTTCTTTTTGTGGCAGTTGTTTAGAGAGTGAGTGTCTCGGTGCAAAGTCTTTCCCCACTATAACAATCCTCATGCACAGGCATTGCTCGATATAAATTAGATACACTTTTTACCATCTCGTGTAACTTTATAGCAAAAAAGGCTGGCTGTAGCCTAAAACGGCAAAAAATCATGCTACTGCGAAGAAATATATGACAATGACCATCGGCTGTTGGAATGTGCGGACGCTGCTTGACTTGCCGTCAGCAATAACGCATCCAGAGCGTAGATCTGCTCTTGTATCTAAGGAACTTCAACGTTATGACATGGACATAGTGTCTCTGTCTAAGACCAGGCTGGCTAATGAGGGACAGTTTTCTGAGTTGGTTAGGGCCTACTCCATTTTCTGGAGTGGTAGAGCGGACGGATGTGAGAGGGAATCAGACGTGGCTTTTGCTATAAAGGCATCAATTCTTTTTAGCCTGGAAGAACTTCCTGTAGTGTGAGTGACCGAATCATGACTATGAGGTTACCTCTGGTAAATGGTCGTTATACAACTTTTTTGAGTGTCTATGCACCAACTATGGATGCAACAGAAGATGAAAAGGTTGCTTTCTACCTTGCTTTGTGCAGTGTAGTTAGACGCATTCTCTCTGCTGATAAGATCTTCATTCTTGGAGATTTTAATGCTAGGGGTGGGAAGAGATTTTGAAACCTGGGACGTGCGGGTTAAACACGGAGTGGGCAAGTGTAATAGCAATGGTCTGATGTTGTTTCAGTTTTGTTCAGAGATGGGTTTTAAAATCGGTAACACCGTGTCCCAGCAGAAGGACAAATACAAGACGACCTGGAGGCATCCTGGTTCCAAAAAATGGCACTTGATAGACTATGTGTTAGTCAGAAAATGTGAGATGAGGGATATCTGCAGTGTTCGTGTCATGTGGGGTGCAGAGTGCTGGACCGACCATCGGTTGGTCCACGCAAAGATTAAGTGTGTTGTGAAGCCCAAGATGAGGGTAGCTAGTGTGGTTATCCCAAAGCGACTTAATGTTGCCCGTCTAAAGGACAATATTGTGAGAGAGAAACTAGTTAAGGAGATGGAAGAGATTGATTGTGAAAATACTTGGCCTGCTTTGAAGGAATCTGTCTATAAGGTATGTGAGAAAGTATTAGATTATTGTGATCGTAAACATCAGGATTGGTTCAATGACAATGCTACTGAAATTCAGGCTCTGCTTGATTCAAAAGCCAGGGCATTGCACGCTTATCTCGGGGCTGGTTTGAGGGATGGTGAGCAAGATCAATTGAGGGACAAGTTTAAGGCAACCAAGCACGAGGTGCAGAGGAGGTTGCGTAAAATGCAGGACGAATGATGGAGACAGAAAGCTGAGGAAATACAGATCGCCTCGGATTCGAACAACACCAAGATCTTATACAGCCTACTGCGCGCGGTTTACGGACCATGAAGACACCTATCACTCCTATGTGCTCGAAAGATGGTAGGGATCTTCTTCGAGACCCTACTGACATTCTTCATAGATGGAGGGAACATTTCGATGACCTCCTGAACAGACCTTCTTACGTTGATCAGGAGTTTTTTAGGTCGATTCCTAGCAATCCGTTCAAGGATATCTTGGCAGAGGTCCCTTCTCTCCAGGAGGTTGAAACAGCTGTCCATAAACTGAACAATGGAAAGTCTCCTGATCCGAATCGTTTGCATGCCAAGATCTTTAAATGTTCTGGACCCAAGATGATGCAACGATGATATGAAGGCTGTGATCAACGTTGGGGGAAAGCTAGCTGATCCTATCTCAGTAGAAAATGGTGTTAAGCAGGGAGACATTCCAGCTCCCACACTCTTTGCGTTGTATTTCACCATGGTCTTTCGGATGGATTTTGGGGGGGTGCTTTGATGGTGTCTATATTCGTTACCGAACTACTGGGGGGAGTCAATATTAGGCGCTTTAATGTAAGTAAAAAGGTACTCACCAACAGGATTCGTAACTTGCTCTATGCGGATGATTCTGATCTGGTGGCTCATACGGTGAGTGATATGCAGCATCTTGTGGATGTTTTTGCAGTTGCCTGCAGCGCATTGGGCCTGACCATCAATCTGAAAAATTACTGTATTAATGTATCAGCCTGCTCCGGGAATGCCATACTATGAGCCATCAGTTTATATCTATGGATCAAGGATAGCGGTTGTCTCTAAATGTGTATACTTGGGTAGCACACTGAGTATGTCTGGTGCCCTGGATGATGAAGTATCGTTAGTGATCAGCAGGGCAAGTGATGCCTTCGGAAAGTTGGACGGGCCTTTGGGATCTTGCTGCCAACTAAGATTAAGGTTTATGCCGCATGCGTTCACTCTACTCTTCTCTATGGTTGTGAAACTTGGACAACATACGGGGAGCATTTGAGATGTCTCGAGCGGTTTCACCAGATGTGCCTACGGCGAATCTTAGGTGTGGGTTGACATATGTATGTCAGTGATGTGGAGGTGCTTGATCGAACCCTATGCCTTAGCATTGAGGCTCACGTTATTAAGCATAGACTGAGATGGAGTGGACATGTGGTGAGGATGTTAGACAGTCGACTTCCCAAACAACTCCTTTATAGCGAGCTCAAAAGTCTAAATTGAGATTTAAGGATTGTTTAAGATCCACCTTAAAAAATGTGAGATTGATGAAAGAACCTGGGAGAGTCTTTCTTTGGATCGCGGAAGGTGGAGAAGGGCCTTGCGGGAGGTGTGGGCAAGTTTGAGGTGGACCGAACCCAGTATGAGCAAGTTTGAGGTGGATCGAACCCAGTATGAGCGGCTGAAGCGCGATATCCGGAAAGGGAGAGTGAAAGGAGCCGTTGATGGGAGGGGGAGCCAAATTGGTCTGGAGTGTGAGGTGTGTGGAAGAATATATCACCAGTCTACTCATCAGTGCAGCGGGTTACAAAGCACTTGAGTTGCCAGAGTTAAACTGTGTCAACTGCGAGCGGATGTGCAAAACGACAGGCGATTTGAAACGACATTTGATCCTGCATAGAAAAGAACAGCAAGAGCGTGCTGTGAGTGGTGCACATGTCTGTACAATGTG
Organism: Euprymna scolopes; assembly: GCF_053919585.1. Lineage (NCBI taxonomy): Eukaryota > Metazoa > Mollusca > Cephalopoda > Sepiida > Sepiolidae > Euprymna > Euprymna scolopes. Next base: position 43,552,050 of record NC_136497.1, on the reverse strand, counting down.
TGCTAATGAATGCCAGAGTTTAGCAGAGCTTAAAAGCCACATTCGTGCAGCCGATCACTGAATGTTTTCGTGTGACTACATCCCTTTTTTTCTTTCTTTCCTTTTTTGTGCTATATCGAGTGATGGCAATGTTCGAAAGCGAATTTGCTGCCATCATGCATATATATATAGATATATGTGTGTGTGTGTGTGTGTGTGTGTGTGTGTGTGTGTACATAAATAGCAAGTTATGAAAATATATATGACACTGAAGAGCCAGTGCTCAAAACAACGAGATATTATAAAAAGGCTCACTGAGAAGCCATCAGGGACCTCATCAGGGACGCTCCATGGCAAAATATCTTTTCACTTCCTGCTGAACATTAGCTAAATGAGACCACTGAATGGTTCAAAACTGCAATTGAAGCAGATGTTCCCACACGCAAATTCTATAGCAAACCCCACTCTCCGCAATTCAACTTGTGCAGCTTCTATAGCGCAAAGGCAGCATGTGTATCGGAAATTTAACCAACATAAGTCCCGTTCAAACAGACAGAAGTACATAGAAGCCATAAATAACTGTAAAAAAGAAATAGCGACAGCTAAGAGAGAATTTACTGAAACCACCCCAAAACGCATAAAAGCACAGAAATTAGGAACCCAAGACTTCTGGAAAATCCACAACAGTGTAGTAAATAATGGGCAATCAACTATTCTGCCACTATCCAAGAAGGCTAACATGCATGCCAGAGGTTTTGCCTCCAACTCCACACTGGACTCTGCTAACCACCCCCTCCCTGACTTTCCTTTGCAGACAGACGCAAACTAGACGATCTGAAAATCACCCCTTCTCAGGTGCATGCTATCATAAGAAAGCTTGACACTGCAAAAGCATGTGGGCCTGATCTCATCCCAGCTGTGATATTAAAAAAGTGCGCCGCTAAAGTCGCTTCAGTTATCTCCAAACTTTACAACAAATGCCTTTATGACTCTTGCTTTGCTGCCTGCTGGAAAACTGCTTCTGTAGTAACAGTTTTCAAGAATTCTGGCTAAAGAAATGACCCATCAAATTACCGCCCCATTAGTCTCCTCCCACTTTTTGCCAAAATATTTGAGACCATAATTAACCAAGCTCTAGTCCATCACCTTACAGATGCTAAACTTCTGACTGACCAACAATATGGATTTAGGCAAGCCCGTTCCACAATAGACATCCTCACTGTAATCTCAGAACGTATATACCAGTCACTGGACAAAGCGGTGGAGGGAAGAGCGGTAGCTCTAGATATATCTAAGGCTTTTGACAGGGTATGGCATGAGGGTCTTCTCAAGAAAATCAGATCATACAGCATCACTGAAAGAATACATAACATAATTAGATCCTTCTTAGATAAGAGAAAAATCTAAGTTGTCCTTCAAGCTCCTAGATCTAAACAATCTATATAAAAGGCAAAATAATTGCTCTTCAGTCTGGACAATTGGGAGCTGGTTTCCCCCTCCCCAACATCTGTTGGGAAATAAACAGTCAAATTTGGGTAAACAAACCCAAACGCTGCCTCGCAGCCAAAGTTAACTGCAGCACTTCTATTTGACCTTCTTAATTGGGTCAAATGGAAGCAGCAGAATTAACATTTATTGCGCACACCTGTTTTTAATAGTTAAATAAATAAATAAATTCAAACGTGTCTCCATTGTATGTCGCGGTGGCCCAATGCACAGGGTTTTTTTTACACTTTAATTTCCAACTTTGCCTCAAGGGTTCGGGTTCGATCCTCATACTCACCTACCAAACTTTTTTTTATTATTTTAACCCCCCCTCGGAGTTTTGATTTACCCAAAACCACACACACCTCCAAACACCCACGCAACGCCGGGTACCCCCCCCCCGCTAGTATGATATAAATGCGGCAGTGCCTCAGGGGTCTATCCTTGGACCTCTGTGATTCCTAATATTCATAAATGACCTCCCTGACAAAATTGTCTGTGAGATGGGTACGTATGCTGACGACACCACGCTTTATAACAGACACGACAGGAAAACAAATGAACACATATCTAAAGAAATTGCTGCCAAGACTAAATTTGTTTCCTTCAATAATTACAAGAACCCTTCCCTACAGCCAATAGCAATGGCAAAAGACTCTTTATCTGAAAGTACATCTTTTAAACTCCTCGGCTTAACGTTCACAGGAAACATGAGTTGGAACAATTACATTGAGAACATTGCCAGGACCGCTGCGAAGAAGGTGGGTCTCTCTCTACTGTGCTAGAAACCTATTAACGCCTGAAAGTATCCTATACATCTATACATCACCATTCGCCCATGTATGGAGTATTGTTGTCATATTTGGGCTGGTGCATCTACCACTAGTCTCTCGCTCCTAGACAAGGTGCAAAAGAGAGTCGCCAATCTGATAGGTCATGAACTGTCAGCTAAACTTCAGCCTCTGTCACATCGACAAAATGTTGCATCCCTCTGCCTGTTCTACAAGTACTTTAACGGTGAATGCTCTGACGAACTGCAAGCACTTGTGTCCCCTCGACGTAAATACCTCCGACAAAACCAGACAAGCAGCTAAATCCCATCATTTCACAATAGAGATCCCTAGATGCAAGAAAGCCTTCTACTCCAGTAGTTTCTTGCCCAGAACAGCTAGACTTTGGAATTCCCTTCCGTGTCCCTGCTTCCCCGACTGTACTGACATGCAGAAGTTCAAGTGCAACATCAACCGACATCTTGCTGCCCAACTTCCTACACAGTACTGATGCTTATGTCCCTGATAGTAGCTCCCTACAACAAAGTGGCAACGTGCCTTGATTGGGGGGAAAATGTAATTAAAAACAAAACAACTTAAGCTACAAAGAATTTTCCGTATTTCATACTCGTAGAGGATTCTCTGAATAAAATGCATATGTTTCAATCTGACATCACCCAACGAGGAGGAAACACGATAAACTCTGTGTTGATTAAAAGTCATATATTTTTATCACTTATTATCTAGCGCTAATAATGTACTGGGCATTATTGGAGAAAATACTTAAAATTAATACATGAAATTCCATGTCTCTTTATAGCGTTTCGTGTAAATGCATGAATATATATATATATATATATATATATATATATATATATATATATATATAAGTGAAATTGTCTGTGTGTACATTTTCCTAATAAACTACTCTGTCAATTTTCAGTGTACAGACTCGAGATTTGGAAAAAATTTGGCTGTCAATGGGTCAATGTTCAACGATTTAACCTTTGAAAACTCTACCAAACTCATCCGCCAATTTTGGGTCTAAACACTTGAAATTTTAGATAAATGTTACTTGGACACATATAAAAATGTTTAATTTGATTTGATCCCAAAGCAATAAATTTTAAAGGGTCAAAAGTGGGGTAAATTTTTTACAAAATTGATTTCTGTGGTCTCTACTAAATTACTCAGCCAATTTTCGGTCTAAATATTTGAAATTTTACTGTATTTTAAGTGTATTCAGACATAGGGCAAGCTTTTAAATCGGTTTTTGGCCGAAAGTTTCGTTTCCAAGGGATCAAAGTCTCTAACAATTTATTCAGCTTATTTAGGTCTAAACATTTGATTTTCATAAAGGGTATTCAGACATGCATCAAGCTTTTTAATCGGTTTTTGGGCAAAAAATTGACTGCCAAGTGTCAAAGTCGAAAGGGTTGACATTTGCAGACTTTAGCAAACTCCTCCGCCAATTTTGGGTCTAAACACTTAAAATATTAGATGTAGGTTACCTGGCATGAGTAAAACATTTTAATATATATATATATATATATATATATATTCATCCACATACAGTACTGTTTCGCTGTTTCACAGCTCATCAGTGCGGCTAGACAGGCAACTACCTCAAGCCATATATATATATATATATATATATATATATATATATATATATATATATGCACAAAGTTATGAACATTACATAGAATCCAAGCAAAGCGGAGCGAAACTGCTAGTTTATATATATATATATATATATATATAAAAACTTGTAGTAGGTAGGCGGGCTCGAGCCCCTGAAACGAAGGCGGAAAAGAAAGTAAGGGTGTGGGCTGAGGGTGGAAAAATAGTAGTAGTAACCAGGCTCGAACCCCTAACGCGCCAGAAGAAAAAAAGGTGAAAAATGTCATATCGATGCGCCTACCGCGGTTGTGACGTTTTTCCTTGATTATTCCTATTGATATGGGTCGCTTATTATTACATACTTGTCTATATATATTGTTATATAGTCAGGTAGGAGATATATATTAGAAAACGTGGCATGTGTTGTATGTAAATATATTCCATAACGGCGTACATGTTGAATAGTTGGGTTTTATATTTTATATCTGTATATTCATGTACGTGTAAATGCGTGTATGCATATATGTCGTATCACTTAGGTGATCGTCTTGTGTGTATGTGTTAACATTTTGGCAACAGTTCTAACAGGAAACGATTGACATGGACTCATCGAAACAGTTGTAGACAACAGTTCTTTTAACAGATGTAAATAACATAAAGCATACCTGAATTATTTATGAACATTTATTCTCATGATCTTGCCGGAATTTTCAGAGATTACACGTTCTTTACATCTTGACTGTCCGAAGTGACATCGCTTCCTACGTCATCTTGAATCATCCGTTCTTTCTGATGTCCAGCTAACGACTGCTTAGAATCTCCTCAAATCTACATACATCAGGTGTTTCTTTACGTTACATAATTACGTGTATCAGACCAACCTGATGTAACCCCAATCTAGTTATTTGTTTATGCCAAATCAAAATCATGTTTACATCTATTTTCTATTTTCACGTTCCCTTTTGCGATATTATATGCCGATCATTTTCCTTCCAATTTAATTGTTTATTCTTCTAATCATAATTGAGACTACGACCCGCCGTCGATCGAATCAACTAATAATAATAATAATAATAATAATAATAATAATAATAATAATGTACTTGCCGCAGTTAACACAGATACTACGCTATGATCACAGCTTAAAGGGTCATAACATTACAATATCCGCTGCCGAGATTGCCTGTCTATGTATGCTTATATGTGTTTATGGATGTAGTCGTGTTATGTGCATGTGTATTGCGATAAAATCACCGTACCTTTTTTTTCCTGTTTCTTTTATCTTCTCTGTGGATGCATTTCGTCATTTTACTGAGTCATCCGTCTCGTCCGAAGTCGAAAGGCAAACTGATACGTCTGTTTCCCCAAAATCTGAAAGCACATTCTATTTGCATGCGGACGAAAAGATATCTTTTCTCTCGTTCTTTTTCATGAATCGTTTTTCTTTCACTCGAACTCAATAATCTCAGACGTCATCGCTGGCCCTAGTTACCACGCTTGACATACGTCAACCATGACCTCTTGAAAAATATTCAAAACTTGAGGAGAAAAAAAGTCAAACAAATTAGGAATGTTATATTTCAGTTTTCCAGTTTGCAATGGTTTTGTTAGTGAACGACTTAATTACGAACGACAAAATTAGGTCAGCATTTTGAAATGGGCAGTTTCTTTTCTTCAAAGTCGACAGTTTTGTTAATCAACAAGTAAAAAAAGTTCGTACTACAAAACGCTTTGTCACAGAAGTCAGGGTTTTTTTGTTCATCTTATTTCATTAAAAGAAAAAAATTAACTGACGGTTTGAGTTTTCATTCTACGTTTTTGCATTCGTTTTTTTATGTGAGTAGTTTTGACGTCCGTTATGCCATTATTTCTGGGACCTTCGAGAAAATGTCCTTGTTTTCTTTTTTTTTTTCACATAAGCACCAACCGAGTTTTACTTATAAATCTTCTTGCGTAAATTCTTTTCGAATTTCCAACAGTTGCTATTTTAGATTCGAATTCCTGGGTGGCCAGTTTGTTGTGGTAATACTCGAGTATTTTAAAATTCGGTTTTACTTCATGAGTTTTCGAAATCTCGTTGCTACTTTGCTATGGTTTAATGTTGAAAGAAATACGAGAAGGCTTGGGAACAATGAAATGAAATACATAACGACATAAAATACAGAAACGTATATTGGTTGAGTGGGACTGCGCGCAACCGGAAGGGCAAAGTAAGGTTACGACCCACATCTACTCAGTCTCAGCTCTAGACTAAACTATAGCAGAAACTCATTACCTGAAGTGATTTCAGGAATTGTCCATTGTCAGCAGCTATAGGGGTCCGCTCCACCACCCCAACACTTTGTAATCAGAGTCAAATCTTCAAACTGGCAGCAACTGTTATTACCTATATATATATATATATATATATATATATATATATATATATATATATATATATGTGTGTGTGTGTGTATGTGTGTGTGTGTGTGTGTGTGTGTGTGTGTGTGTGTGTGTGTGTGTGTGTGTGTACAAGCGATGGACCAGATAAGTGAGTTTTGTATAATTTTAAAAGGCTTATAAATATTGAACAAAATCTTGGTTTCGTTTTATTCGTGGCTTTTATTGCCCTAACTTGATTGGCCATATTTTTTAATTATTTGAGCTAGTGCATATTACAAAGAAGAATTAAAATGTCAGATTAATAAGATTTATAAAGATGAAATTCTATTAGTTCTTTTTTCGGAGTCACTTCAATAGTGTACTTTTGTCAGCGCTGTTTCTATCCCTTTTAATAATTAAAATCAAGTTTAGCCAAATTTCATTTTTCTATCCTTTGTCTCATTTTAATTTAATTTTATTTATTTTTTATTCGCTGTCAAGTGTTCCTTTAAACATCAATGACGTTGTTTTTCTCCACTCTCTCTCTCTCTCTCTCTCTCTCTCTATCTATCTATCTATCTATCTATCTATCTCTCTCTCTCTCGCTTTCTCTATCTTTGTCTCTCACTCTTGTAATTCAAATCTGATATGAAGTTCACGTTGCATTGGCCTTCCTACGCTAACAAAACAAATGTCGAGTGTAGGAATTGAGAAAGGAAAACGAAACAAAATAGCAGTAACGAAACAGTATTGTTGTACATCAAAGTTCACTTGTCGAACGAGTAGGAAGAAAAAATCACAAAGCTATTTCGTAGCTTGATACTCTTATTTTTCTTTGCAATAGAGATTCTTCCAAGGCATTAAAAGTCAATTTGAACAAAGAGAATTAAAAATCAAGTTTAGATTTTTTTTAAAAATACATATTTTTATATCATTGCAGGTTGCTCTAACGTAGTTGTTTATCTTCTTCAGCGGAGTAGTTACATTTAAACCCTTGGACCCAATAGTCGCAAAGGAACTTCGACTCAGCTTTTTCAGTTAAAATTAAAGACATTTATTCATTTTACTTTCCCAAATAACGCATTGCATCTTGCTTTTAAAATCTTTTCTGCTATCTACTTTATAAAACCCTGCCGTCCAGACATGGACGCTATCACAGGGCAACGCGTCTATTTCACGCCAGCGCGCGCTTTTTATTTGTTCTCGCTTCTTGGTGCATTTTTCTCTCTTTTCTTTACTCATCTCCTCCTTCGCTGTACGTCAATTCGCACACTGGATCGGTCATTTGTATATGTACCATGCGTCTGCTGCTGCTGCTACAAGAGCTAGTGGCTCTGTTGCATTAGTCATAATTGTAGACTTGCTAAACTGAAGCATTTATGAATAAAATGTGCAAGACGGTGCACTTTTTGTTTTCTCCTTCTTTCAAACATTCCGTGGTTATTTAATGAAACCGACACACATTTATTGATAAAGTTATTTACTGCTTTTCAGGAGATGCTAATAATTTTCTAAATTCTTTCATACAAAACAAATTAATATTTTTTAACAGTCCTATTGCTTTTTTATGACATATCTACACAGAATCTATCGTTTCTCTTTTGTATCACATATATCTGGGTTATTTAATATCGAAAAATCTGCACGATGATTACATTACTGAATTGGAATTCGAGGAATATCAACATTTACACAATATTTGACAGAAAATTATAATAGTTTTGAAAATTATCTATTAGGCCACGCGGTTCGTTTATTTGACGACTTATCAACCATTTGGAAGATAATATAATTTATAAACATATTACCTAAGACAATTGATTGAACACAAATTGCTATTTGTCGATGCTTGAAGATGATTGGAAGGCATTATCTCGTGGATGAGTGCATAGTTTACTGTGGATGAATTTTAAATTCTTGTTCTGATTCTATAATACCTGCTATTATATTATTATATTAAGTTACCTACAAATTAATATGCGTGGAAATAATTCTAGGAAATCTGTAGTATATGTAGATTATATATATATATATATATATATATATATATATATATATATATATATATATATATATATATATGTATGTGTGTGTGGGGGGCGTATGTATTTTTAAAATTATGTCATATATATATATATATATTTATAAATATATATATATATATATATATATATATATATATATATCACTGGATTATTTATCTACCACCAGACGATCCATTCATGTGTAATCATCTTTTTCTTCACCATATTCCCTCTGCTTCACTTTTCTTGTTATCAAGTAAGATCTTTGACTTACTTGTTGTTTCATCAAATACTTTTGCATGCGAAATCCGATCCCGCATTTTGCTAATTCCTACCCTCTGATGAGAAGGAAAGTATTTCTTCGAAACTCCGCTGATTAAGGACTATTCACTTATCTAATGTTTCCTTTTCAGATTAAATGTTTTTAACTCATTTCAAAGTGTTTTAAACATGTTTTATTAACTGTTTTCTCGTGTATATATATATATATATATATGTGTGTGTGTGTGTGTGTGTGTGTGTGTGTGTGTGTACACACAGTTAAAATTATAAAAGAATATACTATGTTGTTTAAGGATTTTCAGTATTTAATTTTACAGTGTTCAATACGTAAGTAGAGCTTAGTAGTTGTAGTATGGAAATATATCTATGAGCAGTGTTATCTGTAACCATTATATAAACCATGAGATTAAGACTCTCCTGGGGGGAGGGGGTGCGACCTAATGCGTGCCTGCAGATAGTCTAATTAACCGTCGAGGATAATGATAGCCTTTGTTACTTACTTTTTGGGGGCAATATAGTTTTCTACCTAACCCTGTTCTTCGCCTCTTCCTTAATGACTCTTTCCTAAAGCCACAACAACTGGCAACGATGTTTCAAGAATTCATTAGGAAAAAAATGATTTTTTAAATTTACCAGTGTTCACAAAATCACTGATTATAAGGATTCGTGAACGCACGTTGAAAATCAAATTTAAAATAGCTCAGTGTCCCACGGGTATTCTATTCAAACTGACAATGTTGGATGTAAAATACCCACTTCAACAATATCGCATTTGCGACTAAATATTCGATCGAATAGGTAGTGTTCCAAAAACACTAGCAAGGAATCATTCATAGAATCGGTACCGTAGAACCGAACGCCTAGACGTTTTAAGGACTAGTAAGCAACTCTTAAAGTTGCACTGAGTTCTATAAAATTCTGAAGGATTGTTTTCTAGGTATCACTAACATAAATTTAGGCGCACCAACCTACAAAAATCTAATAAGATCGTTAAACGGGTTAAAACTTATAAATAAAAAATCCATAAGTTGGTATTTTATTGAACTAAAAAGTGAGTTCTCGGGTTTTTGTTTTTGTTTTTCTCTTGAGTTTTCTCTCGAAGGAAACATTAAATGTTTTGACAAAAAAGAAACTTGATTTAAACTTGTTTTCCCAGTCCGAATGAAGCAATCCATCGTGATCCTCATTCAATCCTGAACAAAGTCGGTCTTTCTGTTGGTAGATTATATACTAGAAAGAGCTATTGGAAAGAAATCATACGCCATTCACAATGACTAGGGATTATGTAGAGCTACATATCTAGAAAACGGAGCTGGATACCCCGACATAGTGGTATGATAGAAAAAAATAATAACCCTAGTTGTAGTTAATGTCTCTAATTAATCAGACTCAATCGAGATAATATAACAAAGTTCGAGGTCTAATGTACGGCATGAAAGTAAACTGGAATCTAAAGAAGATTTCAATCATTCCAGTAATTATAGGAGGAATCTATACAAAATAATTTCAAAGTCATGCTCATGAATAGACATAATATACAATACGAACAAGAGATACAAATAATAATCAGTAAAGGCGCGGTTTGGCTTCTAACAAGAACAGCTGAAGTCTCTTAAATAGCGTGTGAACATCTGGCACACGGTAGGTCTCCTTGTAAACAGCAGAAACAAAACAAGAAATTATATATATATATATATATATATATATATATATATATATATATATTATTATTATTATTATTATTATTATTATTATTATTCATCCGTATTTCTGTCTATTTTTTTTCACAATGATTTCATAGTACAATAGATATATTGTTGTGGTCTTGTTTAGTGGTCAACATATTAAGGCGAAAGAGTCCTAGTGTAAACTGCAGTTAAACTACAAGTGTGCGTTCTGCTCAATGGCAGAAATGTTTGGCTTACATTGTACGAGACTAATCCATACTATCATGGCGATAAAGGTTGTTAACTATCCAAGTACAACATACCCGAAAACTTATTTCACAGAAATGTAGTTTTTTCTTTCTCAGGGTGACTTCCACAGGGTCCGTCAGTTTCCTTTTTCTTCCAGAATAACGCATTACGTTACTAGTTTGATGGGGTTCCAGGTCAAATGCGTCATACAATAGGAACCAACGTCCCTTTTTCTCGTTTAGTTTCACTTAAATCGTTCAAAGTGCGTTTGCGTATCTGATTCAAGTTTTTCTAGTACATGAAAGGTGGTCCTTTAACCATGTAGACCATACATCCGATCCTGTTCTTGATTGTTCCTTGTTTCCAGAAAGTGTTATTATTTTTTTTCTTGCATCTGGAAAATATTTTTTCACCGGCACGTAATTCTTCTTGAGAAAAGTTGTCTTTACAGGCTTTAACTGTTTATGCAATAATTTGTCGAAGACTGGCCGTATTTTTCTCGCGAATATCACGTCCGCCGGGACATCAGGGATGGTGTATTCTCGTTGAGCGTTATACAGTACACATGAAGAAATTGTTGAAACGCTTTTTCGGATGAAGTATCCTTTGTTTTTTTCAAGTCCACAAAAGTTTCGGCCTGTCCGTTTGTCTGGGGTAGTAAGTCAGACTTGTGATGTGGTCCATTAGGAAGTTCTCAATGAACTTTATAAAGTCCCCGGATGTAAACTGAGTGCTGATATCTGACACTAAACAGTCGACCACTCCGAACCGTGCGAATAACTCATGAAGAGTTTTATAGTGAAGTCAATAAGTTGGACTTTTATACCTGAAGACTTTAGGCCACTTAGAGAAGCTGTCCACTACTATGAGGTAGGACTGTCCATCAAGTCATCCCGTATAGCCCACGTGTATACGTAACCATGGGTAGTCAGCTTTGGACCATTGGCTAAATTGAATTCTTAGCGAATTTTGCATTTTTCATCTTTTCTTCAATATCCTTGTCCATGTTTTTGCAGTACACATATAAACGCAGTAAACGTTTCATTCTGGTGGCGCCATGGTGTCATGTGTGAATATCTTTTAAGATTTTCTTTTGGGGGGTCGCTGGAACAACTATTTTCTCCCGATATCATAATATTTAGAAAACCTCTGCTACTTGTTCATCAGTCTGCGGTTTTTCCTTCGGTTCTCTCGTAAAATTGTCGTATCTGGCTTCTTTCCTTATATCATTCATAGTAACGGGAAGTTATCTCACTGTGTTGCAGAAGATCGAACAATAATTTCTCTCTGATTGTAGTGATGCGATCACGAAGTTTTCAAGTGGTTCACCATTCCTTTGTATTAATCGGGATAGCCCGTCTGCGTGTCCTAACTTTTTTGACGGAACGAACTCCATATCAAAGTCGTAATTTAGTAGGATTGTTCCCCATCTTTGAAGCCTGTTTGCCGTATGTGTAGGCAACCCTTTCTTCGAGCCAAAGATAGAGATCAGCGATTGTGGTCCGTTTGAAGTTTGAAATGTTGTCTATTGAGAAATCTGTGAAATCTTGTTACCGTGAAAATGATGTTTAAGGATTGTTTATCTATATGAGAATAATTCCTTTCCGCAGGGTTCTCGATGCGTGTGCTATCGCTTTTGTAGAATGGTCGGGCATTTTATGCAGGATACACGCGCCGATTTCATATGTGCGCGCGTCACTTGTGACGACAACGTCTAAATCTGGGTTGTAATGATTAAGAATAGTTCCGACGTGAACACCTCTTTAACTTTTCGAACGCCATCTTACATTCCGTGGTGCAGTTCCAAAGTAGGTACGCGCTATATGTACATATTAGAAATGAAGGCTTGATAGTAATTAGCTAAGTCTAAAAATCTTTGAAGTGCTGTTATGTCGTGTGGCTCAGGCATATTTTTTATTGCTATGAACCTTTCTGGATCGGTCCGTGTTCCATTCATATCTATTATCTGCCCAAGGTATTTTATTTGATCGAGGAAAAATTCACATTTTGTGTGAAACCGTACTCGTTATTCTTTTCGAATACCTGAAAAACCTGTTTTCTATGTTGCTCTATAGATTCTCTTTTCAGTAGAATATCGTTCAAGTATCCGATGGAAAAATCAAGGCCGCTCAACATCGTACCGATTATATCTTGAAAGCTAGCTGGTGTGACCTTGATCCCGAAAGTTCGTTCAGATCTACTTTCGTAAATTATTTTTCCTCTATTTAGTTTCATAAAAACTTCCTCAGGGCTGGGTAGTAGGTAATGATTCTTAAATGCGGCATTCTACCCGGTCGAGAAGTCTGCACAGACTCTAATATCGTTCGATTTTTTCTGAACATACATGAGGGAGGTAGCCCATTCACTGTAGTCGACTGGGGTCAAAATTCCTGCTTTGACGAGTCTGTCTAGTTCTACTTCAACCTTCGTTATGTTTCATTTTGAGACTGTGGTGGCATTGTCTTGTAACTTGAACTTCACCTCCATTTTGTAAAGAGGCCTAATTTGTCCGAAGAAAAAACATTGGGGAACGACTCCTTCAGGTCTATCTTTAGTTTTTAAGCTTCGGCTGTAATGTTGTCCACTTATGATAAAAATCGCTAATATGCGGGTCTCAAAGTTCAAACTTTTGGATCTAGTCTGTCCCAAAAAGCTTATTAGTATTTTAATACAAACATATTGAGATTAAGTGTTTTCCATTCAACGTTACGTTTGAGGTAACCTCACCTTCAAATTTTATTCTGTCTTATCTTATTATTAAAAAGCCATTTTCTTGGTCCTCGTCATCTTCTATTTCCGGTTTTGCAAGAAATATGATGGTTTATTATGGACAAATCCGACCCACTGTCAAGCTGAAGTCTAACATTCTTGGCCCCCATTTTTATAGTAACGTACTTTCGTACATTTTCATTCTCCACTTGAGTCCTGGTTGTTTTTATGTATCTCCTTCGGGGATCTGAAATGTGAGGCTTTGTGTTCATTGCGTCTGCACCGATCACATTTCCGGGACCGGTATGGACAATCCTTCTTCCAGCGGAGTTCTCCACATCCTTGGCATGGGTAACGGGGTAACTCAGGTTTATTTGGGAATTTTCCCCGAGGGTCATTTTTCATTTTCGCTTGACTGTGCGAAGAGTAATTTTTTTGTTACTTCGTACCTTTCTAACGTGTGCTACACCTGTATATTCTATATTTTTGGAGTCTTGCGTCTACGAGATGATTCTTTGGCATTCCTCAGCCAATTATTGAAGAGTTATACTTGGTTCCTTTTCCAATCTGTTTAGTGACCTGTGTTTGAGTTCAGCGTCCTTAGTTTGCACTTAGCCTTGAACAAACATCATAAATATGTCAGCCGTCAACGAGGATAGTGCACAGATGTCACAGTGTCTACGACTGAAGCAAATATGTTGATCTTCTTTGCGGGGAGGTTTATGCATCTAAATCTTTTATAGAATAAGCTGATTTTTGGACAGTATAACTCCATCAAAGATTTCACTGTCCCAAAAGACAATTCGTTCGTCTGTTTAGCGATGATTTAGTCCACGAACTTATTACGTTCCACAGCTTTCACTTTTTTAATAAAATACGAACCTTCATCTACTCGATCCATGACTTGCAATCCTGAATACATCATTAATTCTGCGAAAATAGGTTTCTAAAGTCCACTGATCTTCAGGACGATAGTGAAATGCTTCTAATGCTGACCAGATCGCTATTTTGTATTTCTTCACTTTAGATAATAGTTCCATTTTTTTTCTTTTCCTTGTGACTGCATTTCCTTATCTTTTCGCTGAATTGCCTTCTTTTATCTTTCTCTTCTCTCTGCTTATATTTCTCCTTCTACTTCCCTTTTCTCTTCTTTCTTCTTTTCTTTATTTCTGTTATTCCAAAGTCTGAGTTCTCTGTAAACATATCATTTCAACCAATTGCCTTGAATGTTTTTCCATTTTGAAAAAAAAATAATAGATACACAAGACAAATCTGTGTCTAAGAAATAATAAATAGAAAAATCACGACTTTACGGATAAAAAAAATCACGTACATTTGATTTTAACAGAAAAAAATGTTCAATTTTCCACAGAGACACTTCAGAATTTATTTTAACTCTCTCTCTCTCTCTCTCTTTCTCTCTCTCGCCAAAAAATACGAAGCATTTTGCATTCACAATTTAGAATCAGAAAACGAATTGAAATCTCTTTTCGTAGCAAAAAGTACAGTCGAGTGTTTACGTTATTGTCCTGAATTCTCGTAATGGAATGAATGCGGTTTCAATGCTTCGTAAAGTAGATTGACTTTATTTATCGTTTCTCGTTGTTTTAGCGAGGAAACGAAAATCATGCAGACTATCGACAGAAATTTGTTTGGTAACAGTAAAAATAGTTTTGTCTTTTTTTCAAATAAATACTGTAAGACGAATATGGCTTCTTGCAAAGAGAAAAAATTAAGATATTTGCACACGCGATATTGTGCAAAATCGGTCAGCCCGCAAGAAAAAAATATTTTTTTAAATTTTTTTCTGTGTTATTGGCCAAAAATGTTCACTTTTAAGAAACAGTCCAAAAATGAAGGATTTCTGATAAAGAAAAACAATTTTGTGGCAATAAAATAGTTTTTCTTTTTCAAATTTGAAACCAATGCATGCTTTGCATAAACCAAAAGTTAGGTCAATTCTTTAGCGATAGACAGCGTTGCAGTTTTTTGTTTTCTACTCATGGATTTTTTGAAAAATAAATTTTTCCGGGGTGAGGTCATTTTTTGTCGTTGAAAACACTTTGTGGGGCCAATACTTACTTTTTCAAAGAAGATAGAAAAAAATTAGTTGAACAGATATTGGTTGTTTATTCAAAGGAGATATTTGTGTGTTCTTTTTCGAATCCATACGTCGCCAATATTGTGGGCTGTTTAGGAGTTACGATATTAAGATGAAAGAGTCCTTATGTTTAATACAAGCTATTAAATTGTGTGTGTTTTATTTAGCATGCTTCTTCCCGGCTCTGGTATTATCTACTACCAGAACCTCATTTTGGATCCAAACATACTTAGACACAAGACCAGTCGACGGAAGTGGGGAAACGGGGCCCTCTAACTACTTTAATTCTCTTTATTAAAAATTTTTATTTGGCCCTAAACTAATCGCTATCACTACCGCATTCTTTCCATGGCGTTTACCTATTTAAAATATCGCCAGATTCTTCATTTTCATGTAGGATATATGTGAAAAAAATAATAAAAAGCATGTATATACAGCAAAACAAACTATAAAATTTATATACAAAGTAAAAATATTTTCATTTATATATATATATATATATATATATATATATATATATATATATATATATATATATATATATATATATATATAGAAACAAAACATATATAGTATGAGATGATGGGAGTGGAGCAAATCTAGAATACACATACACAAAAAGAAAACCACCGATTAAAATGCCTCTGGGGGCGGCAGGTTAGTAAGGCTCTGCTTACCTAATTCTAAGTGTAACGCCCATTCATTTCAGAAAAAAGTAAAAAACATAAGCAAGTCGTTCCCTAATCGAGAGTGGTAGTCTTAAGGATAATCGTTCAATAACAAATTAGATCGAGATGGGGGACATACAGAATAGACTGTGTCTTCCAGAATAAATGGATGTATAGGGCAACAGACTGGGGACAACGGCTAAGGGTGGCATGGACATTTTTGGAAACTCTCCTAGTACCGATAAGGTATAAAAGTAAAATCCCCAACGAACACGAAAGATGCAAATGGGGCACCACCAGGTAGTGCATGCGTCGTAACGGACTAGTAATTCGGAATTTTAACCCCATTTCCTCGTTTGAGCAAAACGACGGCCCGGTCCAAAATAACCTGCTGGCTATTTAAGTCCTGCCGAGTACTAGATTAGAATAAAAAAAACAATAGTTAGTAGCGCCCTAATGAGGTAACCAATGACAAATAACAAAAAATCTATGCAAGCCCATACATTCAGAGAAAGGGGTCGGTCTTTTAAGAAAAGAGCCTAAACGTGTTCCGAAGACCAAGAAGCAGACCGCACACGAGTGTTAAACTCCGAGTGTGCTTTTCGCTCGACGGCAGAAATATCTGGCTTACATAGTGCCAGACAAATCCATACTATCATTGATATAGAGATGTAAAATACCCCAGAATATATATATGGTCATGTATAACGTCATAATTAATGACGTCATGTATGGTATCATAGTAGATCACCTCGTATGACTTCATAGCAGATGACATCGTTTATGGCGTAACATATGATGTTATGTATAGATGCATATATATATATATATATATATATATATATATATATATATATATATATATATATATATATAGTAGCCTATAGATAGAGTAGAGCACTCCCAGAATAATATATCAATTCTTTTTTACACATCATAACAGAGATAAAGGGAAATTAAAAGAATTGCTTTATGAAAAATATCCCTAATGCCGCTGAAGGACCTTACATTAAGATATTATTAAACACAATTGAGAGGAAGTACTTCCTAGAGAATAGAAACAATCGATATTTTATGGATTCACATTTATATATTCTCCTATATAAATTTGGAATCGAAACTTTTAGACATCTCCAATCAACATTGGCGGTAGACATAACAAATTTAAATCAACAAAATAAATCCCTAGTTTTTTTGCTACACACACACACACCACACACACACACACACACACACACACACACATATATATATATATATATATATATATATATATATAATATAAAGCTGAATGTCTGTGTGTGTGTCTGGTTACGAATAGGTTTTTATATGGTTCACTATTTTAAAAAACTGATTACATATAATGATAGAAAATATATCGAGACACAGGAATGGGTATATTTGATTTGGCAGAACAGTGGTTCATTAAAAGTATGGAAATAAAAAAATTAAAAATAAAAAAAACGTTTACAAGTGTTTTTGATATAAATGTACATAATAATACTTTGATAAGTATGTTTTAATTTAAATAGGGATGGTATAATAAAATTGTGGGGGCTGCGTTCGCGCCTAGCCTCCATAAAATGGAAATAAGCACACACTTTAATAAAGACTTTTTATATCTATCTGCGTAAGTATACTTTGATAATTATGTTCCAGTTTGAAGAAATATGGTACAATAAAATTATGGGGTGTTCGTTCGCACCTGACCGCCATAGAATGGAAATATGTCACAAAGTTTAACAAGGTTTTTTAATATAGATCCACAGAATATTGTGACAAGTGTTTAAGTGTGAACATGTATGGTATAATAAATTATGGGGTTTATCTATTTTATTTTTACTTTCATCATATTTATTTTGGTTTTCATACCCCCAAATTCAACCCAAATTTACTACCCTTCCTTTTCATTACCTATCATACTTTCATAAATCAGAGTCCAATTTTCTGTGGGCTGTTTTTGAACCCAATCAACGACGGGTACTTTTGCTAGTATATATATATATATATTGGCATATTGTTTTCACCCCTCCCCTTTTCTTATGGTAATTTAATGTAACTATACTGACCCCTTTCCGTCTTCCTTACGTCTTTCGGTTCTTCTCCTTTTCTGTTTAGCTTTTTCGTTTTCTTTTCTTTTTCTCGTTTTCTTCTTTTTAGCTGTAACTTTCTTTGGCAAATTGTGTTTAGCCCTTCTTTTTTTTCTTATCGTAATGTAATGTAACTATACTGACTTTTCCCGTTTTTCTTACGTCTTTCGGTTCTTCTCTTTATGCTGTTTTTTGTTTTTCTTTTCCTTTTTCTTACACTTTTTTTTCTTCTTTTTGCTGTGAATTCATTTCCTTTTTTTTATATCTTTCTACCTTTCTATTTTATCTTATTAATCCTTGGAATCCCCTTTCCTAACATCGCCTTCTATTTTTCAGTCTCAAATATCACTGAATATCACCCCTCCCACATCAAGTTAGCGATTTAATATTTTATTTTTATAAATTAAAAAATTTTTTCACTTCTTTCATTTAAGAACCAGATGCTTTAAATAGCTAGTACACTTTATTTCTGTCGCCCAATGAGGAATTGTTGGTTTTTAACAAATCAATCGCTCCTAAAAATTAGCATGTTCAGTGTAGCGACTATGTAATATTTGTCTATATATATTTAAATATGTATGAATAAAAACTCAATACGAAAAATATATGAACGTTTATATCTTTTCTGTATTTATTTCTTGTGTGTTGACGTGTAGGAATACAAAAAGTCTTTTGAAAAAAACAAGAACGTTTCCTTCAAAAGCACATAATTTTCGACCGATCCTTCGATTTTCCTCAGTGCAATTCGGACCATATATATATATATATATATATATATATATATATATATATATATATACATATATATATATATATATGCGTACAAATATGCATAGGCCAAATTAGTTGTGACATATATTAAAAAGATATTCGATAATCTACCGATTAGCCGAAACTTGCATATATGACAGCATACAAAAGAAAGAAAGAAAATACAATGAAAACTAACATTGAAATTGGCACCCAGAGCAAACCAATTAGCCAAGTAGGAAGCCTTCCATGCGCTTAAAAAAAAACAGAAAGATTTCAAGCGTAATCCGTCCTGTGGCATAATCTGAAATACGCATCGCCTGGAAACATAGACTTAGATTTAAAAATAAAAAAAACTCGCACGCAACACATACTATACGATACTACACACTCGTACAGAATCTACAATAATTAGTTAAAAAATATACGTGAGAAAATGAAATGCACATTAACACCTTTACATATGTTATCTTTTTATGTTAAGAGCTATATTAATATTTCGCTCATTTTGATATATAGACATTAATAGAAACAATAATGTATTCGAGAAAACTGCCGCTCTTCTATTACAACAAAGCTTGTGTTGAGGAATATTTATTTAAGATATTAGTGGGGTTCATATGATAGCGCAGACATGTTAGGTTCTCATACTTAATCCGTTAAAGGAAAATTACCAGAAAAAATATTTGGATTATATCTGGATTACGGCCTCCACTTTTCAAGCGCGCATGCGCGCGAGCACACACACACACACACACACACACACATATATATATATATATATATATATATATATATATATATATATGTTGTGAGACATGCAAAGTGTGTGTGTGAGGAGAGAGGGATGGGAGAGAGAAATTCACGCTACGCTTCGGTTATATCTAAAAAAAATCGCACTAAATATTCAAACCAGCTGCTCCACTCTACAAAAGACAGTGAATGTACATGACAAATTAAATAGACGTTCAGCAACAACACTAGCAAATTCAAAAGAACGACAAAAATAGTTTGTTTTACTCCACCATATACTTTAAACGTTAAACAATCGTAAACAAAAATATCTTAGCACTTAGCAAACGTTAACAATAAATACTTAGAATACTTGAAAACTTTGATTGTAAAAAGAAATAAAAACATATTAATATTTTATAGAAAAATAGAGAAATACTCGATATTATTTGCTTTTGTATAGTCTAGCATTAAATTATAAAAGTATATATTGAGCTTAGATTGTAAATTTGAATACAAATAAAGTTCTGTTGTGAGGTATCAAAATGGCGAACAGATTGGATACCGGGGTTTTATATATTATCTGCATATTTATGTACGTATATATATATATATATATATATATATATATATATATATATGTATATATATATATATACTCGCATATGATAAAACCGATATATATATAAGGACGAGTGCAGAAAAAAGATAAAATTATAGAGATAAATGGAAAAGCGGATATACCAAAAATACAATTAAATGCCAAAATAGTAAAATGTTTAATAGTTTTGATAATTGCAGAAGATTTCTTTCAAAAATAAAAAGAGGTATTAAAATCCAATGCATATTACTTACTTAAATTGTATTGTTCGATAGATCTGATTTTTTCAATAAACTCGACACTTTGTCGGATTTCATATATATATATATATATATATATATATATATATATATATATATATATATATCTACAGGGTGGGGCAAAGCAACGTTCTTATTCAAATTTGGCAGTGGTTGCTCCAATGATGGTAGATGGGGACTTATTTAAGAGAGTGGGGCTTAAAGTTTGGTTCTTAAACTGCGTAATTAAGGTTTATTTTTTGTTTTTTGTTTTTTCAGGAGCACCAGTGTGCATCATGGAGTGGACGAAGTTGGAACGCTCAATCGTCGCAACGCAACATACATTCTGTAAACATTTCAATATCCCCCCATGGTTGTGTTCCTAGCTGACGGCCAATTGTTTCAAAAGCAAACAACTTCAGGAAAACGAGTAATGTAAAAAACAGAAACCTGGCCTCCTACGAACAGAAAGGTCAACTCAAAACATTGACGCGGTGAGACAATCTGCTTTAAGATCTCCCCGATTAAAATTTTATCACTACAAATCGGTTATGATGCAGGAACTTAATCCACGTGATTTTATTTCTCGTGAAAATGTATGTGAGGTGTTTTTGAGCTTGCCTTACGACACGTTTGTTGTCTTCAGCGAAGAGTCTCATTTCCATCTTTCGAGATTTGTAAATAAACAAAACATGAGCCATTGAAGTCCTGAAAATCCAAGAGAACTTCATCAACGTGCAACAGTTTGGTGTATACTTTCACGAGTTGGCATAATCGCCCCACGTTTTTTGTAAGAAAAAGAACAGGCAGTATCAGTATCAGTGACATCTGCCTGTTATGTAAACATGTTTCCTACCGAACCTGAACCAGATGGGTGCAAAAAGTGTGTGGTTCCAGCTAGATGGTGTCAAGGCACACAGCACGCGCGTCAATGACTGTTTTGCGGCAGAACTTCCAAGGACACATCATCTCATTGAAGGGCGATCTACATTGGCCAGGACGGTCACATGGTTTATCAGCATGTGACTATTTTTATGGGGATATCTGAAATCAATTGCTAAACATACCCATCGATATGCTGGACCGACACTTCAGAGTTTTATTAACTCCATCTTACTGATATCTTTAAAACTGGTAAAAAAAATAGAAATTAAATGTTGTACTAATTGCATCTCTAAAGAATTACTTATATACCTGAATTATTTGTGTTTTAATTGATATTCCAACTAAACAAGTTGTTCTGGACCACCTTGTATATTATATATATATGTATGTATATATATGTGTGTGTGTGTGTGTTTTATTTTTGCGATACGTTTTTGAATTAATTCAATTTACGAAAGTGCATTTTTACCTAAATGTGAGATGGGAATAATATTCCTTTTGACCAATTTGGTAGCCCCACATGGAGAGCGGCATATATGTTATTTATTTTTAAAATATAATTATCCACTGGTATGTGTTTTGTCGTTTACGTTATATTACGTTGTGATTTTGGCTTTCAAGCTTTCAACCTGTTATTTGCTTTGATTGTGCTAGTATTTGAAATAAGTGCTGATTCTAGTCTTGTAATGACTGCCACCAAACATATATAGGAGACACACAACATAAGTTAGAAATAAAACTTAATGAACATAGAAGACACATAAAGAATGGAAACTCCTTAAATGCACTTTTCTGCCATTGTGCTGAACATGGTCACTCGCTTAACTTTGATCATGCAAAAATTATCAAATTCGTTGTAGATTGAGCTAAACAAAGACTTCTAGAATTAGCACTTATTTCAAATACTAGCACCATCATGCAAAGAAAGGGTTTCTACAATTTAGTGCCTATTATAGGAAATATAATAATTAGAGATCAAAATATTAATACAGATCCTGGGTAATCAGTCTATATGCCCTTAACCGTCTCTCCTCATATAATTTCAATAAAGTAAATAATATAAAAAAATAAGTGTACATGTATATATGTATATGAATAACGTTTTAATGGTGTATATATGCATAGAATAATCCAACCTTTCCACACGCACATTTATAGATTCTGCCCAAAAGTAATTCCGATAATAGAAGTTTAGAAAAAATATTCGAATGCTAAACAATTTCTTTAAAGGTATTGACTTTAAAATAACTATTGAGAAAGATAATAAAATAGTAATTTGTAGATGTCACCCTGAACTTAATTAACAATATGTATGAACATATCATAAACCTAATAAAATTCTATATCATTTTGACTTTATACCATCCAATCTCAATAAAGAAAGCCATTATACTCAGAAAATCAAATAGAATTCAGATTATCTCATAATTAACATATAATTAGTAGCAAGAAAGCATATTATAATGAAGCATTAGCAAAATCAAGATGTAGAGGTGAAATAAAGTATATCAAAAATAAAAACATAATAAATTAAATGAATGGAAGAGAAGAAAACTGGAACAATCACATAGGATTTCATACAATATTGCAATAGATAAATCTAATTGTAAAATAATTTAAAAAGATATAACTAGTAAAAATAATTTTGAAGAAAACAATTTTAGAATCTCTCACAATAATATCGGAAATAAAAACAAAAATAAAAAATAGATGTAGAAATTGCATTTAGTTTAAAGCACACATAAAATATAATTCGCTGAAGGAATTTTTATCAATTATTGACAAAAATGTTCCAAAAGAAACTAAACTGGAGTATATCATAAAACAAAATAATATAAATTATCTTTTTCTATAACTACATTCTTAGTGAAACTATAATACGTAAGTTCTCACATTGCAAAAGTAGACAAAGAAATTAATCGAGAGGATGTCCTTACTAATCAAAACATTGAAGAGAATCCACTTTGCTACTGTAGGAATATTGACAAATGTCTCATTTCTAATATAGTATATAAATGTGAAGTAATATGTAATAATAGAACCAGAACTTACATTTGGGCTATTGTGTTTAGATTTAAAGTTAGATTAAACGACTATATAGCATATTTTCAAATGCTATCAGTTAATAATATGAAGCAAACAACGTCATTGGTAAATTGGATACGGTAATTAAGAATGAATAACACTGAATACAAAATAAAATTTCTTATTCTAGGAAGCGCTTGTAAATATTCACCAAATAAGTTACGCAACTTTTGCAAGTTAGAATCATATCATGTAATAATATTTTAAGAAAGATAAGAGGTTGTGTTGAAATGACCATTCTTAATATAATAAAGTATAGGTAGAATACAATTCGCAAGTGTTGCTTTAAATATCATGTAATTAGTTGAAAAAAGAAATTATATGACTGGTAGGTTGACCCGAATAAATAAACCAAATGTGATAGAATAATAGAAATAGAAAACATGGGTTATAATCAGAGATATCCATGGAATAAATTAGAACATGAAATAGGGTTGGATAATTGCTTGCATTTTTACATAAGCAAAACATGCGGAACGTTCCTTAATTCATTTTCTTCTTGTTTTCTTTTGTTTGTGGTGGGTTCATCACAATAACCAAGTAGGAAAAAGTTTTCAATTTCAAGCAGCTTAAATTAATCTGTTTTTCTTCTTTGATCTTGACATAAAATTACAACTTTATCTGATATTCACCAAAAAACAAATCGATGGTAAAAAGGAAAAAATATAACAAAAGAAACAAAAATCAAATCCCATGCATTATCTTTCCCTTAGGATGTAAAGATCAAGGAAAATATCCATTCATAATCTTCCAATACAATGTAATCTAGAAAGTTCTTCTGTCATATATCCAGGCGTAAATGCAAACTCTATGATAAGAACTCAAACTTCGTACCCAATTTGATAACGTGTATAAAAAAGCAGGAGCAGTTGTCGATCCAGGCTCATGCCATATATCAGTATACTAGTCACCAGTCAATGGATGCCCGGCGTTGCCCAATTGTTTGTAGATGTGTTGAGCAGAAGAAAAAGTTGTGGTTGGCAGGCAAGCTCGAACCTGTGACGTGATGTTGGAAAAGAAAGTGGAGGTGTGTGTAAGGGTGTTGGCTGAGCAAAAAAAAAAAAAAAGGAAAATTGCGAGCGTAAAAAAAAATAGTAGTAGGCAGGCAGGCTCGAACCCGTAGCACGAAGGAGAAAAAGAACGTGAAAAAAAACATGAGATGTTAGCCGCTGCGTTCATCGTCAAACCGGAAGTGACGTAGGTCAAATTAGGGCTAGACAATCGAAAATATCAGCGAAAAAAGCGACCCACGTGTACAAAAGTGCCCACTTGAGGGTGAAGGAATTAATGTTTTTGGTCAGTTCTTCGATATTTGTCGTCCGTAGGGTGGAGCTTCAAAATGATACGGATTTCGTGAAAATCCGTTGCCTCTGTCGAAAGTTTTTGCGAGACATACATACATGCATACATACATACACACATACATACATACATACATACATACATACCTTTAAACAGACAGGTGAGATTTATATAATAGATTACCATGATAAAAGAAATAGACAACTCAACATTTGAGAATAAAATTTAAATTTGAAAATTCATTAAAACGTTTTTTCGACGACACAATTTTAAACGCCTACATTCTGACACCAGGAACGTTTATATAATACCAATCTTAAAAACTTATTAAAATTTTACCTATATTATTCTCTTAAGAACACTTAGAATTTTCTAAAGAAATTAAAATTTTACAAAAAATGTATTAATTGATGTGTAAAATGTATTAGTGATATTTCAAAACCTCAGAGTAAAATACCCTTTAATGGCGGGCTTCATTTCACTTTGCACCTCCAAAGCATTAAACAATAGCCAGCATTTGGATCTATTATGCGTTATAGCTATGTTCCAAATTTCAATATATCCCGCTAGTTAATTTAAGAGTAAATCCTGTATAGTCGAAATATAAAAAATACTTAGCTTTATATAGATGGAGGGTTAGGGTTAGGGTTAGGGTTATAAAGGAAATACGTAATGTAGATGAAATCTGTTAAGGTATGTAGTGTAGTATCAGGCTACCAGCGCGTAGGACACCAAATTCTTACCAGATATGAACGCATCTTCTTATCTATTAGCAGGATTTTACGTTATTTATATCAATTGTAATTCGCCAAAAATTCGTTTTTATTTTAATGTCAATGAGAATTTGGTAATTACCAAAAAATAACAATGCACATATTGGCCTGACACATAATGAAATATATTTAACGACATCAGAAATACACTTACACTTTTAGAGCAGAAAATATATTGCTTAAATCAAAATTCATCCATCACGTCCGTACAAATTTAGAAAAAAAAAACATGGCATCAGAAGAACTAGTAAAACTGGTATTCTAGTTTTAAAATTCTGTTATACGGGATTCTATGAATATTTCACGGATGAATTTTGCAATTCCATTGAATAAAAAAAGAGAAATGTCAAGCTTTTTACTATAGTGGAAGTTTTATGAGATTACATATTTTTGTTTGAATAAACTATCTGTTAAACAATTATTTAACAGTGTTATGGCTTTCTTTTTCATTTTAGTTCAATACCAACAAAGTCCTGAACTCAGAAATGCGTGTAAAACTTAAAGATTAAACTAAAATGATATTCAGCAATTATATATATATATATATATATATATATATATATATATATATATATATATATACATACAAATATATATATATACATATATATATATATTAGTATATATATTATATATATTATATATTATATCATATATATTATATATATATATATATGTATATATATATATATATATATATATATTAGTGATGGGTCGATTCCAAAAGTTTTCCCGATTCCGATCCAATTACCGATTCTGCATTAAATTTCCGATCCTAATTCGATTCCCGGTTTCGATTCCGATTCTTTTAATATTTATAAATATTTAATTAGAGATTAGTTGTTTTGTTTGTTTTTGTTTTTTGTTGTTTGTTTGTTTTTTGTTTTTTTGTAAATTTACAAATTATTACATAAACCCTCGGGTAATTTCCGGGTATATTTTTCTCAAATGCTTTCCTTGTAATGTATTTCAAATTGAAAGACAACAAAAGGTTTATTTTGATTTTAAACAAACCAAAATTGTATCAGTTCGTCGTAAGTATACAACATGCTATTTGAAAGTTTTCATAAACAGTTGAAAAGAGTGGACGATTGGTAGGTAAAATGAGAAAACGATGTAAGAATAAAATATTAACAACGCCCCCCTCCTATTGTTATGAACGAATTTCTAAATAATAATGTTACTATTTAGAAAACCATTTTTAACATGGAGAGGGCGTGTGGCTCCGTTAACTATTATATGCATGCCTCTATGAATGTTTAAATTTTACTTCAATCATATAAATTTGGTAGGTTATTAAATTTATTTGTTTTACTGTCAAAAAAACTAAAACAAAAACGAGATGTAAATAATAACAACTAGCGGTATTCATGACGTAAATGCAGATGCTCTGATATTATTGTAACTCTTGTTAAATATGCAAAAGTATTTATCTAAGCTAGCAGGGACGCCCGGTGTAACCAGGTCGTAAAATACGCTTAAATATGATATTTTAATTCTTGCAGATTTCGTATATATTATTATAGAGTTAATGTTCTATCGATTTTTATATATTATAAAGTTGCGATTTCAAAAATAAAAAAATATATATCCATATGGCTTGAGTGCATCACCTTAAAGCGAAACCAATTATTTATAAAGATAAATGTATCACTCGAGTTCCATCAGCTATAATCGAAATCGAAACCAAAACTTATGAAGAATTCTTGGTAAAATCATTTATAAAAAAATAGATGACTTAAGTGCAATCAGATATAATTTAAACCAAAACCAAAACTTATGAAGAATTCTTGGTAAACTTATTTATTATAAGAAATGGAGATCCATAACAATTAAACAATTATTGTTAAACATCATAATAACCATGTTCTTTTCCTGCTACTAACCTTAAATACGGGTGGCAATATGAAAAATAATGCAATACATGGGATTTTATGATTTTGCTGATCGGCCTTAGAGTTAGTGGTAAAAAAAAAACTTATAATGTACCGAAATGGGATAAGTTTACATTATATTTATATGCACAACTGAACCCCCATTCTAAATTTAAAAAAAAAAAACAAGGTTTCAGTGTGCTCACACATAATGGCCTAAAAAAGTAGAATCTTTTATGTTTTGGGTATTTCAAATGTAAGTATTTTTTTAAGTTAACAAACTTCTCAATGTTTGCTCTTCCAAAGTTCTGGTAAACTTGTAAGATTTTCATCTATATTTTCAGTTGTGCCAAAACCAAACAAAATATAAAGAAACATGTTATATTTCAAAGGATGTGGTGATCAGACAAATACAGCCCCAGAAAAAAATTCCAAGCGTGTTACATCTTCGATATAAAATATATATAGACGCCATATGGCCATTTATCAAATAGGTGCAAAAAGCTTTTTAAAATGCGTGATATTGAATAGGCAAGTGAACTCTAGAATATTTACTTTGCTTACAATAAAAACTAATACAAACAGATTATATTAGGTTTGAAGAGTCTACTTCCGGGAATGGGGTTTCGAATATGCTTGGAATAACAACTGTCACAGCCTCGACGGATTTCTTTATGTTCAAAGAGGTGCCATCAAACTTTAATTATTTCAGAAGAATCCGATGACCGACACTCCAATGTACAGCTGGCGCCTACGACATTTACCCCAGAGCATTAAAAACTTTTTAATAATTATATGAACTCTCTCGGATGAGGGCACATAGACATTTTAGTAAATAGATGAAAACGGATTTCTCTTAATATAAAATAAATTAAACTCTGCTTATAAATGTTAAATCTGTAAATGAGATTTATAATCAATTCTGTGACCCTTCTCAGTTTTATGTTGTAAAGGAAAAACTTCTTATTAAAATAAAAAAAACAATTTCTGCTTGTTTTATTTTTTATTTAAAAATTTTAAACAATCGGTTTGGAATCGGAAAGTAGACTATCATTTTCCGATTCCGATACGAATTTTTTAAATAAATTTTCACCCCAAACAAGGCACATTGCCACTTTCATGTAGGGGGCTACTATCACTGACATAATCTACATGGGTACTATGTGGGGAGTTGAGGAGCAAGATGTCGGGTCACGTTACACTTGAACTTCTGCATGTCAGTACAGTTGGGGAAGCAGGGGCCTGGAGGGGAATTCCAAAGTTTAGCAGTTCTAGGGAAGAAACTACTGGAGTAGAAGGCTCTCTTACATCTGGGGATCTCTACTGTGAAGGGGTGGGATTTAGCTGCTTGTTAGGTTTGTCGGGAGTATTTACGTCGAGGGGATACAAGTGCTTGCAGTTCGTCGGAGCATTCACCGTTAAAGTGCATGTAGAACAGGCAGAAGGGTGCTACATTTCGTCGATGGGACAGAGACTGAAGCTTAGATGACAGTTCAGGACATATCAGATTGGAGACTCTCTTTTGAACCTTGTCTAGGAGCAAGAGACTAGTAATAGATGCGTCAGCCCAAATATGACAACAATACTCCATACATGGGCAAATGGTGGCTTTAGAGAGGTACAGAATACTTTCGGGCGTTAGTAGCTTTCTAGCACGGTAGAAAGAACCTACCTTCTTCGCGGCGGTCCTGGCAATGCTCTCAATGTAATAGTTCCAAGTCATGGTTCCTGTGAACGTTAGGCCGAGGAGTTTGATAGATTACTTTCAGATAAAGAGTTTTGGGCCATTGCTATTGGTGGTAGAGAATGTTTCTTGTAGTTATTGAAGGAAACAATTTTAGTCTTGCAGCATTGAATGTGACCATCCATATTTGTCCCCATTCCACTACAGATTGAAGGTCATCCACTAGTGTTTCTGCCATTTTTTTTAGATATATTGTTCATTTATTTTCCTGTCGTGTCTATTATAGAGCGTGGTGTCATCAGCATATATACCCATCTCACAGACAATTTTGTCTGGGAGGTCATTTATGAACATTAGGAATAATAGAGGTCAGACGATAAACCCTTGAGGTACTCCCGCATCTATATCATATTTTTTAGATGTACAACCGTCGAGGACCACCTGGATTTTTCTCTTACCTGAGAAGGATTTAATTATGTTTAGTATTCTTCTAGTGGTACCGTATTATCTGATTTTCCTAAGAAGACCTTAGATATATCTAGAACTACCGCTCTACCCTCCACTGCTTTGTCCAGTAAATGGTATATACGTTCAGAGATTACAGTTAGGCTGTCTGCTGTGGAACGGGCTTGCCTAAATCCGTATTGTTTGTCGGTCAGAAGTTTAGCATCTGTAAGGTGATGGACTAGAGCTTGGTTAATTATAGACTCAAATATTTTGGCGAAAAGTGGGAGGAGACTAATGGGGCGATAATTTACTGGGTCGGTTCTTTCGCCAGAATTCTTGAAAACTGGTACCACAAAAGCAGATTTCCAGCAGGCAAGAAAGCATGATTAATTAAGGCATTTGTTATAAAGTTTGAATACAACCGGAGCTACTTCGACGGAGCACTTTTGTTACGTTGCGCAAGGACCCCAGTTTAGGAACGGTTGTAGTTAGTAAGTTCTCCGCTGCAACAAAACAAAGCAGCCGTCTTTTAGTGATCGTCTATATTATTTAGTTTTCTGGTTGTTATGTTAACGGCCAAGACAGCAGAGTTATTTCCCCCTTGACCGTGCATTTTTCTCTCTTACTTGCCGTTAGCTGTCAATCGCTTGTCATAACAATGTTGCCAGCTGAAAGAAAATTAACATGCACACAAAGATCAGACGTAACTCAGCATACTAATCAAGACGTAAGACACGCTGGCTTTTTATATAAAAATATATTTTGTGTTAGAAATATATTTCTCGTTCTGTACATAGAGATTTTTGATAGTTCACAATTTAACGGTGCAGCTTACTGTTCTGTTTCAGTGATGGAGAGGGGGGAAACGTTATGCTCTCGACAACGCACGTCTAATCTATCGGCGTCTCTCTCTCTCTCTCCTTTTTTCTTCTCCTCTCCTCTCCTCTCCTCTTCTTCTCTACTGCTGGACTCCAAAAATCACCTCTTTATATTAGCATGTGTTTTTGCTCGGTAATTTTCCACGCCACCTGTCGATCACTCTGTTATCGATAATGGATCACGCATTTCCTGGTCACGTTTCTCAGTTTTCGTTGTACACATGCATTTCTGCATCTGACCCAGAGACATCGTAACCCACTTCTCTTCAGCTGACCGACTATTGGCTTTGTTTATACATGTGAGTACACAACTTCGTGCTAGCTTCATATGACATTCCAAACCTCCATTGTTGTGCAAGGAATGTCACGTTTCAGCCAAAAATGCATCTCCCCCACAAACTTTCATTTTTGTAAACAAAAAAATCGTGGTCCGATTTCTCTGTTTACGACGTAATTATTTTTTCCGCTTTGACTGGTAGACAATCGATATTTGATGGCCACCTTTCAAATCTTTTATTATCTTTTTTTAAGAAGTTTTTCTTTTCAGTTATGTATCGGGTGGTCCCAGCCATCCATTACATAACATTTTCTAATAGCACAACCGGGATGAGATCAGGTCCACATGCTTTTGAAGTGTCAAGATTTTTTATGATAGCATGCACCTGAGAAGGGTTGATTTTCAGATCGTCTAGTGTGGGATTTATCCGTAAAGTAAAGTCTGCGAGGGTGTAGTTAGCAGGGTCTAGTATGAAGCTGGAGGCAAACTGACTGGCAAGTATGTTAGCCTTCTCGGTTGCTGAGCAAACAACCTTATGATTGTTGGATAGTGTGGAGAATCGTCTATTGCCTATTATTTACTATACTGTTGTAGATTTTCCAGAAGTCACGAGTACCTAATTTCTGTGCTTCGATGCGTTTTTTGGTGGTTTCAGTAAATTCTCTCTTAGCAGTCGCTATTTCTTTTTTACAGTTATTTCTGACTTCTATATACTACTGTCTGTTTGAACTGGACTTATGTCGGTTAAATCTGCGATACGCATGCTGCCTTTGCGCAATGGAAGCTGCACAAGTAGAACTAAACTATTGGGATGAGCGGGGCTTGCTATAAAATTTCCCCGTGGGAACATGTGCTTCAATTGCCGTTTTGTTCAGTAGGAAGTGAAAAGATCTCTGATGAGATCCCTAATGGCTTCCCAGTCAGCCTTTTTATAATATCTCGTTGCTTTGAGCAATGGCTCTTCCGTTTTGGCCCAAGAGTTTACGGCGATTTCAACCATTATCACTGCATGATCAGCGTTCCCTAGTGTGATGTGGACATTCGTAAAACAATCATCGGGAACTGTGGTCAGAAACAGATCTCGAAGTGATTCGTGTTGTTCTTGCTGGTCTAGGAAACATGTTGGAAACGTAACCTTTGTGATAAGGAATGAGATATAGAGAAGTTATGTGTTGTTCTACCGGGGACTTTGTTTATTAGGGTCGAGCGAGAGAAAATAAAAGTAACTAATGTTAAGTCTAAAGCACATAAATGCTTGATCGTCCGATTCTAGTTTTTTTTCTCTCAAGTGGAGGGTGTTTCGAATATGGATTCCAAGCCGGTTCATATGTCTGTCAGAATCTTTACGGCAGAGTGGGAGATATTCGGGCATGCAAAAGTAGTTAGAGGGGATGGAGGAGTGTATGTTAGTCTCACTTAGTGCTAAGATATCCGGGGCCGGGATGTTTGTTAGGAGAAATGCTTCAACATCATTTAAATTAGTTCTATGCCCACGGATGTTCGTAAATGCAAGTCTCAAGGGAGGAGGCAATGTGGTTTTGTTTGAGTTTTGTCCTGGTTTAGATTGTACTGTCAATTTTTAAGAGTTTCAGTTAAGTAAAGGGTGCTGAACAGGTGGTTATTCAGAATACTAGACATGTAATACAAGTAGACCATCAGTTGACCTTCCATCTACTAGGATTGTGACCTCAGAAAAGCCCATCGGGGATAAGTGTAGGATCCCTTTCCATGCGCCACATGGAACTACAAACATCCCGATATTATTCAACTGTTGATGGAGCAGCCGCTCTGAGCGCTACCAAAGTGTTAGGGCTCCTGTACTATCAGTCGGGAACAGCAGCCAGGAACTGTCAATCCGGTACCTTCAACCCATCAGACGATAGTCAACCCAATCTACTTACACTGGCATTATGGTATTCAAGCACTCCCAAGTTTAAAGGGATTGGATGTGTCGGGAATGGGGAAAACGGCGTTCCTTGCTCTAGTAAGGAAACAAGATTGACAACTGAGTGTTTCTGTCGACTCCCTGTGATTCGACCTCTACGTCTGTCTAATAGGCAAAGAAGGAGTATGGAAGCCGGGCGATAGACAGAGCTTATCTACTCCTTAAGCAGTCATGGTTTGCAAACCGGTAATTTGTTTGAGTCACCAGCTCTAGCAAGGTTCTCATCCAAGACTGAAGTGCCCCCCTCCCCTTAGGTTTAGCTTCAGAGTTTTCCTTCTCCTAGACGGAATGACCTGGGAAGATCTACGGGTCCATCAGCACCAAGAGGGTTTGTCCCGCGCCTGAATTCTAATCCAGGTATTTTTGCGACCAAGCGTGGGTAGTAAATGTTACTGGATTAGTTTGTAAAGGTTATATATCTAATGAGAAATTACACTCTTTAAAGTGATTAAGGGACATTGCTATTTCGTTGTTATTGGAAGAGGGAGTGAGTAAAATTTAATGCAGTGGAAGCAACTATATTTGCCACAGGTTTATTGGAAGGAGTTAATATATGGTTTGATATTTTTTCCTTTAAATTTATAATTAATTATGTTTTATGTTGGCTTAGGAATAAGATAACACGTTACAGAGTGGCTTGATATTAAGAATTAACTAAAAAAATTTTGTTGCCCATGCTACGGATATTTTAGATGGCAGGAGGGTTAAGGTGTATATTCAATGTAGATACAAGTAACATCATTTTTGATATGAAGTACAATACAGTACAGGTGTCATTGGAAGAAAATTATAAGCTATGGCGTATTCAATATATATAATAAAGTAATTAGATATATGGACAGATTTCCAATAGATGCGAATATATGGAAGTTGTAGGTATTAAATAAATTCAGCTTTCGTTTAAGAATCAGGAAGTTGTCTTTTGCATTACAGAGTATCGGTTCAGTTTATGTATTTATTATTGAAAATTAAGGAAGAGACAGCTATTGCTATGTAACGTAGATAGCTGTAAATCTAAATACAAACTATAGCTAGTAGGTATCTACCTGGATAAGAATAAAGAAGATTCCGATACCACAAAAAGTTCCGATTTTTCCGATTCCCGATTCCGATTAATCGTCCCAACACTAATATATATATATATATATATATATATATATATATGTATATCGATAAATTAATACTTTCAAAATATGCAACAGAAGAAAGCAATTATACCTTATAAAATTTATAGTCCAGGCGACAAAATGTATTTCTTAAATTAATATTTGATAAATGCAACGTACAAAGAGGAGATATTTAAAAGAAGACTGGGACATATGATCTGCATTATACAGCATTCAAAATGAAAATTATAAGGACATATTAACCAAATAAAAATCAATGTACTCCAGACGACAAAAATAACTCATATTTTTCATTTATGATCTGTTGGAGGTAATACAAACAATACAAATAAAACACACTACAAAAATAATGAAAAGACACCGCGCGGAAATCATAAAAATAGATCTAAAAAGAGAAAAAAATATGATGTCCAATAGATTTATAAACGTAGATGGTGTACGTTATAATGCGACTCGTACCATATGACTTCCGGTCACGTATTTCATTAATATGAACTTTTAGCTAACACATACTATTGTTCTGGTTACACTACTATATAAAGTAATTTACTTGATCTCATTCTTTTCTGTGCGATAATATACATAATAATTATATATATACATATAAATATATATATATGTATGTGTGTGTGTGTGTGGCGTCTACAGACGATTTGAGTTTAATTAAAAATAAAATTTTATAATACACTTTAAATTGTTAGTAGTACTAAATTTAACATATCCCTGACAAAGCACTTGCATATACCAAGTTAATACTAGGAAAGTCACAATTACAAAAAAGCTCAAAACTATATAAAATAAAAAAGAAACTTTAACATAAACTGTGAAATTGTTAAACAGAAAATAGTGTTTATAATGTATCTCTCTCTCTTTCTCTCTCTCTACACACACACACACACACACATATATATATATATATATATATATATATATATATATATATTGAAATATGCTGTTTCAAATATATTTTTCCACTTTTGTTCATAAGTTCAAATATAACCTAACTTAATAACTGTATAGCTCCCAAGTTCTAAATATTTATTTTATCAAATAGGTCTTAAGCATACCATGTATCTCTCTCTCTCTCTCTCTCTCTATATATATATATATATATATATATATATATATATATAGTATTCCACATAAAGCACTGTTTCGCTGTTTCACAGCTCATCAGTTCGGCTAGACAGTCAACTGCCTCAAACCAGGATCGAAGCCCGACCGCCCCAATCGCCAGTCAAGGCTTCTCCCCATTGCGCTTTACGGCTGTTGTGCGGGTAGTGAATTAACGATGTTTTGATGTCTTCCAAATGGCTTGTCTTGATTTGTTTACACAAAGAGCGTCGCTTAATATGCTAATGGCAGTTTGTATATCACTTCCCAATATGCTCAACCCAAGATAGGAAGCATTATAGTCATCCACATATAGTACTGTTTATATATATATATATATATATATATATATATATATATATATATATATATATATATATATATATATATATATATGAATATTGAAATATTCATTCTTTTGGCGTTATTGGATCAGATTAGTGACAGTAGAATCAGAAAAAGCTTTTTAAAAAATCTTCTACCCTTTTTTGTGTGTTGATTGCAATTGAATTAAGTTGCAATATACATGTGTGTAGAAATTCTTTTTTTAAATGAGGACAGTCGGACGTAGGCACATCAGACGTTTTATAAAACATGCGCACCTTGTCCGGCCTACTTATCATAGGCCAGGAATCTGTGAGAAAGATGGGGTGTAAAGAGATCTTTTTCGGAACACTTTGATTTCTCGCCACTATATCGTATACTTATTCAATAGAGTGCTTACAAGTGATGAAAATAGGTTCTGTACGATTTTAAGACTTTAACTGCTGGATATTTACTACTTATGAAATCATTGATTTTCTACTTTCACGCTATAAAGTCTGCCTATACATGTGTTTGCGTGAGAATGTTTGCTTGTGTGAAAACGGATGTAAATATCTGGCAGAATAGTTTACAGTATGTCTGCAATAAAACATGTATTGGTTTCAGGGATGATAAATCCCAGAACGCGCTGTTATAAATTACAAGTAAATCATATTTAAACATGAATAAGTTTAGCTAGAGAAATGTAGATATAAAAACATGGAAAATATATTGTATTTTCACAGTTGGAAAAATATGTATTAATGTTAGGATTAAATAAAGATAGTTTTTGTCGTTTTGTGATATGAACGATTCTCGTATGGTTGTTGCAGATATTGTATCAGAATTCGACAGCGCATAAATAAGATCAAAGTGTAAATATTTGTGCCGGTGTGCGTAAATAATGGTCACTTTTTGCATGTGAAATTAAGTCCGCCCCTTCTCTCTTTCCTTATCTCATAAACGTTAAATAGTTTTATTACTATAATGATAGTGTTATATATAGTTATTCACAGACAAACTATTTAGCTGCATCACAGTTCTTCAGTGCGCCTAGACAAGCAAATGAGATGGATACTCCACTGTCAAGCTAACCTACACTATAATCCGACACCTGCTGAATGTAAGCGAAATTGCAAAGTGAACTCAATGTAAACATTATCAAGTGCTAGAAAGCTCGAAATGTTTTACCCAATGAGCAATGCTTAAAAGCTAATAGCAATTACCGATTCTCTTACTGGAGTTGTAGGATATATAGTCATCCACAAACAGGCATTTTGGCTGTATCAGATCTCTTCATTAGACCTAGACAAGTAAATTCCTCAATCCTGAATCCAAACAGTTGAACTGACAGTTTGCGCTTTTAACCTCTACGCTATAAAATCCGTTTAAAGTGTTCTAATTAACGTTGATTGTAATTTATGGACTAACTGCACCAACTTCAATCCTAACATGCACCGCTAACGCAAAACGACAAATCTATCGCCTCTTGTCACATAATATATTACACTGGGCAACATAGTTTACTTTTTAATATTAACTAGATTTCTATAACTACTGAATGGCATCCGTTTTTTTCCATCGGCATCGGATTAGGTTTTTTGATAAGTTGACTACAAAAAGAAAATCAGATCTTGTGAAAAAGTTGATTCCATTTTTATGGCGTTATCAGTTGATTTTTATTAATTAATTTATGAATTAATCTAAATAAATAAATTCTTAAATTATCATTCTTAACACTAACTTAATATGATAAGTACTAACAGTGTCAAAATGTATCAGTAAATTAAGGAGGGTGGGTAAGACATCAGTAAGAGTACTGAAGATGAATCACTTTATAAATGCCTCACTTCTGAATAGATACATGTGAAGTCCATGATAATAATAGAACAAGAACATGCGTAGTATCTAAAGATTGTTGGTTCAAGAACAGATATCG
This sequence comes from Euprymna scolopes, assembly GCF_053919585.1. Lineage (NCBI taxonomy): Eukaryota > Metazoa > Mollusca > Cephalopoda > Sepiida > Sepiolidae > Euprymna > Euprymna scolopes. The sequence continues at coordinate 43,515,088 of NC_136497.1, read as the reverse complement.
TAACCATATAGCATGATTTAAAATACCTAATCAAAAAAAATAAGAAGAAAAATATATATTTAGCTAAATGAGTAAGGGTACTACGAATAAATAACACAGAATACAAATTGAAATGGGCTCTATTAGGAAGTGCTAGTAAATAACCACCAAGTAAATCTGTGCGTTGCAACCATTACACCCTGGAATCATATTGTATCATCATTTCTAAAGAATATTCACTGCATAAAAAATAAGAGGTGGTCAAAAATGGTTTACATAGAACTAAGCATATTCTGTCTCGGCTAAAACAAGCTAAGGTTCCCTAGTGTAAAGTAACGGTTTATAAAGACGGGGTTTATTTGGAATAGAAAATGTCGGGGGAATTTTAAATTAATTTAAGACTAATAAATATGAAGCTCATATTTAAAATAATTAACGAAAACTTGTATACAAATATTAAATTGTTTACATAGAAATATATAAAATTAATCCTGGAAAAATTTAATAAATGAATAAAATAAATAAAAACATAGGTTTTATTGCTTAACGTAAATCAATGAATGGTTTGTATTTGATAAATCGTGGAGAGGGAATTTGAAATATAATGTTGGAAAGATCAAATTAAATAACCCAAATATAATAAATAATTGCTACTAAATAGATGTTTTTAACATATTTGTATATCTAATATAAATATGTATTTATTGTAATAATATGTTGGGTTTATACGAGAAACTAATTAAGAAAAACGTAAATGCGATTTAAGGATATAGAGATAGTTTCATATAAAAAACACAAATACATTCGTTCGAGATTTAATCATATTTAACATAATTTAAACTATAAATATTTTTTATTTTGTTTTGAAATAAAAAGTAAATAAACCATTATATATTAATTTAAATGTTGATTAAAGCAATATAAAAATGTGATATAAATACATGAAATAAGTTTTCAATAAATATTCTATTAAACAAAACATGGCTTCTATAACATATCACACGTTGAAAATATCTTCAAATTTTGTTTTTTCGGATTTATGTAATCATGTCCAACTCTGTTTCTTTTCTTTTTAAAGTTAAAGTGGTTTTCTGATCGGTCAAGGCGGAAAAGGTCAATATCCACATACTATTATTAATTCGTTAAAAACATGTGCTGTAATATATGAACAGTTTTACTTGTTGAAATTAATAAATGGTAAGATAAATAAAATATTGGAATCTGGCTGGGTTTTTTTTCAATCATTCATATATATATATATATATATATATATATATATATATATATATATATATATATATATATATATATATATATATATGAGCAAACAGTTAATAAAACATGTTAAAAACACTTTGAAAAAGAGTTAAAAACATATTTACTCAAAAAAGGAAACACGTGATAAGTGGATAGATTAAATATGTTTTTAACTCTTTTTCAAAGTGTTTTTTAATGTTTTAAGTGTTTGCTCCTATTATAAGCTCTATCTCCTATTTGGTTTTATCGAGCTTTTACATCTGGCTGAGATAACTTTATAAATATTAATTCTTTAATATTTACAATATACTTTAGTTTTACCATCTTGGATAATTTTGGTAAATTTAATTATAATTTTTATTTTATATATATATATATATATATATATATATATATATATATATAATACATATGTTATGCGCTTATTAGCCAAATACTACGCAAGGTTTTTATAAGAGAAACAAACAATTATTTGTTCAAAATCAATATTTCGGCGTGATACGTCGTCTTACGCTATATTTACTTTTTACTTTTTCCGTTCTATGATGTTAAGACGAAAAAAATGTAGTAGTAAAAATCCATATGCTTTTTTTTTTTTAACGGTGATATTTTTTAAATGTCCGAGAAAAATATGTGGCGCGTGTGACAAAAAGAGTTATAGTTGGGTTGTCCGTGATATCAGCGTTGTTTTAATTTAAAAAAGAAATAGGTATCTTAAACGTTTAATAGCTAAATGCAACACAAAGATTTTATAAAATAAACGAATATATATTTGTTTCAAATCAATATTTGGACGTGATTATCGTCCTCGGTGGTTATATTTTTTCTTATAGTTAAAATTTATGAAATAATTTAATAGTTACGTATACCATCCCCCCCCCCGCTTATGGGAAAGCATAAAGCCTCGTAATTAACAACTAAATAAAATAGATGTACATAAACATGTCTGGCCAATCACTCGTTCGTGCATGATGTTAAGCACGAGATTCTCCTTAGATTAAAGAAACTCATTTGCAAACAATTACATTTATACATCGCAAAATTACGAAGTCAGAACAACAACTAAATACAATGGACGTTTTATTCGCTCAATCGTCTCTTCCAGTCACTTATCATTACTGATTAATCAAATTTTCATAAAACATCACTAAACGCACTACAACACCTGTTCACATCACAAAGCTTCCTTCTCTTGCACACTTATATCTTTAAACCATATCATGTAATGTTCACCATTAATACCAGACAGTTGACAGAACATAAAGTACATACGCAACCATGATGCTCTCGATTCTCTGAGTGCGTATCGACGTTATTCTGCGAGTCAAGATCAGTGGAATGAATTCTAAATTATACAACTACATCCTTTCTGTCGCAAAATGAAAGCAAACTAAAATAAGGCGCTATAAACAAAATCAAAATACCACAGTGAGTTTTTCCCCACCCCTGCTTTCTCTTTTCCTTCATTGTAAAAACCAAAAAGAAACAAAAAGAAAACATGGTATTTTGTGTGTGTGTGTATGTGTGTGTGTGTGTGTGTGTGTGTGTGTGTGTGTGTGTGTGTGTGTGTGCAACAATCACATTTTTTAGCCTCACAATCATAGTTTTCTCTCTGTCGTTAACGCATGCGTATCTTTTCGTTTTTAATTAGTGGGTGTGTTTTCTCTTCATGCGGTACATTGTCTCTTTGCCATTTTGTTTGTGTGTATGATTTTCCTTTTTAGTATGTGTGTGTATATTCTTTTAATCAATTAATGTTTCTTCTGTGAGTGTTCAAACTTACCTTGGTGGTTCAACATTTTCTGTGGGAGTTCAAAAATTTCTGTGGATACAAAATAAAATGTCTGTTCACATGCTTTCTTTTTATCCGGCTGCTTTGTGTCACACTTTGTGTACATTCTCTTTTCCATCCCCTGCCATCTGGGCACCGTAATTGGGATATTCGATTTTTCTTTCTTTATCTGAAACCTAATGACATTTCTCTTCTATTCAAATAGTTGCATATATATATATATATATATATATATATATATATATATATATATATATATATATATATATATATATATTTGAAAATCCTACCTAAATCAAAACGTATGTTACATAGATCTCAACTCTTAAGAAACGTATAATATTTCGTAAGTGACAAGAAAATAAAACACACAGGCATTTTGAAACATACGATTTAGTTTTAGGAGAACGCATGCAAACAACTTCGTTAGAAATGGACAAAGTCAAAATGTAGAAAATAGAGTGAGAGGGGTAATTAATAGTAAATCATATTTTGATAAAACATTTCTCAAGATACGTGTTACCGCCCCAATGCTTCAGATGAAATACTTCCTTTCCTCGCTCCCCTGGTCGAGGTGACGTTGGGTTCACATGCTGACTCCAAAAATCGAATCTAAATTCCTTAAATTAATACAAGTAAAAATAGACCATAACTCTTAACAATATTTATAACCCCAATATTTGATATAATGTAGAAACAAAATATTTTCGAACACTGAGACGTACTTTTTGCGTGCTTAAAATATATTTAAAAAGTGTTAAAACATAGGAAAACTCAGGGTCAATTTAATGTATATATGCATATACATATGCATATATATATATATATATATATATATATGTATATAAATTATAAATATATATATACATGCATATATATATGTATATAATTTATAAATATATATATATATATATATATAATATACATATTATATTTGTAAACTCATCATTTCATAAAGTAAAGATCAGAGTACATTTTAATAGGTACTTGAAAATCGTTCTCATTAAAATGAGACACATATAAATAACATAATAACGTCTGCAATTATGACACATAAAATAGGTGGAAATATTTTCTAACATAACATCGCTGTTCGTATAAGAATCTATATGTATATATGTATACACTCTCACACACAGACATACACACACACACACGCATATATATATATATATATATATTGTATTATTTTAAATTTATGATATCTATGTAGAAAATATTAAAGATGTTCTTTTCTGTTAAGTAGTATGCGTATAAATAATAAATAACAAAACGAGACCAAAATAAACTATGCAAAATGCATTAAGCATCTTATTTAACAATTAAAACGTACTTAACCATTAAAATATATTTAACCATTGACATATATGAAACCATAAAAATAGTGTAATCAGGTAGAGTAGTTCTATAAAGATACCTAGCTTTAGATGAAACACATTTGCCATAAGGTCATGACGATTATGCGGTTGCTGATTCGGAAGGATTTCTTACCCAATCGCAGGCCATTTTTGATTGTAGATAAAAGTAATAAATAAGTCTGCAGTTCCATATTTTCTCATCTTATGTGCGTTCATGCATATACTGATGTCCTCCAATAAATATCGCCAGTAGGATGTCCAATTAGCCCATATTTTCAGTATTGCCCTCAATATTTTGTGAGTCACTGACGAGAATGTAATCAGCAATTATTAGCTCTCTTGTGTCATTTTTAACGTAAGATTCTCGTTTTCTATTTAGCATACATGTCAACTATATATATATTGCAGTAACATCCTACATTTAATAAGCACGTGGAAACGCCCGTCACGGTCCATATCCACATACGCATAAAAAGCAGCGTTTTTCCTATTGCACTACTAACTCTGTTATGAAGATTCTTTTCCACAGAGAGAAATTATACCCTTCTTTAACAATAAATGGCTGGATACTAGAAATAATCATATGACTAATTTCTTAAGTGTACGCCGCACATGTCGGCATATAAGTTTCTTTCTGTATCTGCATAGCTTTAAATATAGCATATCTTTTTCGTTTAAAAATATGCTCCGCAGGTGTGTTTATGTCAGTGTGCAGCGCTTGTTCACCCTCCTATGTTTCTGTGGCAACATGATCTTGCTGTTGTCATTCAGAGTCTCGGGGTTAATATTTGTTCAAGGAAGTACTAAAATTGTCTTCCTGTGGTTGCTCATATATTTCTGATTGTCGACGTCTCTTTCTGGAAGCAACGGCTGTTGTATAACGACAAAGGAAATTCTTTTTTTTTTTCATAGGCATAATGTGTGCTTTGTCTTTGCCATTATTCAGACGTGAAAAGATGAAACTAAGAGGTTGAAAGTTGAAACTGAAACAGAATTGATAAAATGTTATAGACTCAACTAATAAATTCACGTTTGTTGTTTAACTGCTGAATTTAGGTTTCTTCTGAAACTGAAAAGTAACAAGAATTGATATAAAACACTTTCAAATGTTAATTTATTAAAGAAACTGTTCAATGCTTGTATAATTTTAAACAAAGATGAACTGGTCCATTCAGTTTATGAATTTTATGAATGAATTTTATATTATTTACAAATATAAAACTATTGGGGAAACTGATTAAACACATAATATAACAGTCATCTCTGAACGCATATACCATGCAACGGATAGAGCGGACGAAGCCAGGTATGTAGCCCCTTATATATCTAAGGTCCTTGACAAAACCTGGTACGGAGTGCTGCTTATAAAAATTATTACGGAACCACTACTAAATGTAATTAGATATTTCTTAAACAATAGAAATAGACCTGACGGCACTGATATGAAGATGTTAAAATGTAACGTAAACCAACATCTTGTACATCTTTCCGAGGCATGATCCCAAATACTAGCCCCTTACGTCAAAGTGGTGATATTCCCTGCTAGGGGTGAACGTAAGTAAAACAAGTGAAGCGTGCATGGTCTCCCGTGAGTGCCCAGTGAACGAGCCATAAAAGATGTCTAAGTTAAGCATTTGCCCTCCCCCATTAGCCTCAAAAGTGCCGAGGGAACGTCAAATCCTGGTGAAGATGAACAAACGGTGCAATTTTAGGCCTTATCATATGTAAATTTGAGTTCTACGCCATGCAAAAAAGAAGTCCATCGTTTGTTTGCCACCCCTCCATTTAGCCCTAAAAGTTTCCCAGGCTTTGACATTTTTAAATTTGAGTTCAGCACATGCAAAACTGCTACATAGACATAAACAGAAAATTTTGGACAAATATGGTAAAATAATCCCCAAAATTGAGTATTTTTATTAGCCTTAAAAAAAGCCTCTGAGACACACCCAGGAGTTATCGCGAAGTATATACAAACAAAATTATATAGAAAATCTGTTAGTTACAACTTTTCAGAAAGTTTTATAAAAATCCAAGGCATCAGTTTTTTTAATGAACACAAAAGTCTCAATTTTAGCCATTTTAACCCGAAAGGCACTCCATGGGAGGCAACCGGAGTTTTCCCGCAAAATCCGTTCTGTTATTTTTTTACTCATATCATGTTTAATGTTTGTGCAAAATTTCAAAAAGTTTCAAGGCGTAGTTATTGAGAAAAGTGCGGACAAACGAATGGACGAACGGACGAATGGACGAACGGACAAGGGTGAATTTACAGATCCACCCTCTTTTGTCATGACCAAAAAAAAATATCACGCATTTACAAGTAAAAATTGCTGTAAATTATTTCAAAATGTATATTATAGAAAAAAATCCCTGTCTCCCATCAAAATAGAACACATTCAAATTATGATAGAATTAGTTCAATTCCGGATTTTATTAGATGTCGACTTTAAATTATTTACTGAGAAATCTTTATGTATTGGTGAAACTAAAAGGCTAAACATCACAAGTAAAGATTGCTGTAATATATTTCAAAATTTTACTTTATAGATGAAAACGTTTCCACTCCATCCCCAATTTTTTAACCTTAAAATTATGACTAAATTAATTTAGTTTATGATTTTATTTTTAATGAATGTTTTACATTAATTATTTATTCCAAATTTGGTTTTATAGATAAAACTTATCGATAAAACGCCCTCTTAAAAATAGATAAAAAAATATTTCGTTTCTTGTGCAGAGAGGTTTTAAATAATAAAATTATTATGATCATTTTAATATCTAAAATGTAAAAAAATGATTACTTTGGACTAAATCAAATTATTTTTATGAATGTTTTAAAATAATTATTTACAGATCGTAATTTTTTTAGGAAACCTTCCGATGAAACCGTTTGTTCTTACATCTTAAATTTATTTTCAAACTTTGGTTACTTATGCAGAGAAAGTACCGTACTGAAATAAGTGTTATTATTTAGAAACCTATTTTAACATGGGGAAAGGAGAGTGTTTTGTAACTATTCTGTATTTTCACTGGACAATTTAATAAGCAAAAGATACTGTAAAACTTGAAGTTATCTTGAAAATACTGTAAAAGAATAGCGGTGCATTAGCATTTCACCTCTTGTAAAATTATGTAATTTAGTCTATAAGTTTTAATGCAAACTGAAAAACCAAAGAGCGCACAATTTCAACGAAATGTTGTAATACTTTTGTTTTTTTACTGAAGAGAATACAACATAATTTATAGAAAGACGTAATTACCTGTATATGCGCGGATTTCGTTTTAACCTGCGCGTGACTTTAGTTTATGTTTAGCGATTGTTGGAAAAACAAGAATTGTTTAATCAACCGTTCGGCAAATCTAAAACAAATTATAACAGAATAGCGGAATGTATCAATGGAAAATAGGAATGGGTCGGTTATTATTTTCCTTAAAGAATGAGGTATAAGGAAAACATAAAATCACGATAGCTGAAACTGAAATAATAGCGGATGTTGTCGATCAGATAATACTATGAAATATCTGCGCTGTAGAAATAGGGGGGTTGAGAGGAGAAGATAATGAATGAGAAGTATCTTTCTACCGCACATACATATGACTTGCTTAAGAAAGTGACTCTTCGAGTATAAGGTTTAAAGAGTGTTCAGTAGTCAAAGTAAAGTAGTGTAAATTTGGTAAATTATTGTAATTAATTACTCGATGGAGAGAAGAAAATGTATTGTAGATGTGTTATCGGCAGTTCCCTTTACATTTGATTCTCCTAATTTGTCCCTCAGTCCTCATTTTTAATTAGTGATTTCTGTGACAAAAGGAGAAGAAAATGCTCTATTCTAGGTTGGCAATATTTTGCATAAACAGTCGCCAGAAATGATAGTTTTCTGTTTCTATGTCTGTCCTTACAGCCATTTTAGTCATTTTACGACGTGAAAGAGTTGGAGCAAATGACACCGCATATAAAGCATATTGCAACTCTCCGTGGCACCATGTTTAACTGTTAGGATTGAACCCAGTATGAAGATTTTGAAACTGTTGTAAACATTTTGGAGTCATTAGAGATTATCTGTTTCACTATTTCCTGTGAGAAATGTATGAATCTATCTCTTCCACCAGTCATGGGTTTAATAATGAGATAAACTTGAATAGTATAAAATAGGCTTCAGTCTAAAATAAGTTTGGTATGTGGGCTGTGGCACAACCGCTGAGTGCCAAGTCGCTCTCAAGAAGCTTTTTAGGTACAGCTTCGTCTCACACTCAAGAAAGGAAACTATACAAGCATATAGTAAATAGCTATGCTTGGCGTTTTTATAAAGAGCGGCTGAAATCGCTCTAGCGCCAGGTTTGGGTTATCATAACAATACTTGTCTACTCTCTGACATGGTTATTGGTCCGAAACATGTTACACCTCAATATATATACACGACATTTAAACATGGTCGACATGCCTTATTGTAAGCGCTGTCAAGAAATGACTGACGTTTAAGTGTCACTAACGTTGGCAGTTTGTGGTGATACAAACAAATTTTATCATTGTTATAAGTCAAAGAAATACACAAAATGTCAGTAACAAACTCAATAAGAATTATAAAAGAAAAATGAAGTACTCAAAAGTACTTGTATTAAGAATAAAATATTTATTAATGATTATCAGCATACGAACGTTCATACAGTTACTGAATGTAAATATCTTCCAGATTTTTAATAAAATATCTCATTTTTGTTAATAAACTGTCTCTTACAATGTTTTAATAAAATGTCTAATTCACTATTTCAATACAACATCCTGTTCACTGTTTAAATAAAATGTTTCTTTCTACTGAGCATCGATTGAATGTATATAGAAAAAGAATAGGAAAGCTACTTGCGTGCGTTATCTAACGTATTTTCTAATGAGAGAAAATGTGTTATGAGCTTACACGTATCTACTGTGAGAGAGGAAATAGATTGGTGATGTTTGCGTTTAAAATATAAAAGATAAAAGATGAATGCAACAGAAGCAGCAGTACACAATTTTCCATATCGGTTTTCACTTTTTGGATAAGTCTAACTGACTCACTTGGATAGAAGGAAGCTTGTTACATATTTTACGTTCAGTTTCTAGAGAAATATTTTTGGTGGATTAATCATTTTCCCCGCGGATGTAATCATAGATGTACCCATGAAAGGCTTCATTTTATAATTTATTATTTTAGATATTTGGAGTCGATGTTTGTACAAGAATGCATTTTTTTTTAGATATCCTTTGATGCGTGGATCATGATTTTGATTGGTTAATAAATATTTTAGAAGTGTGCTTATTTGTGTATGATTTTGACTGTAGAGTATATAAGTTCTGGGAAAATGCCAAGTGTCTGATCGGATGGTTTCTGTGCCATTGGTATGCTTCGGTGATCCTATATATTTAAAACGTTGATCGTTCTGACGTAGATAGAGACGAATGATTTTTTCCCACGATCCTAGTTGTAGCTGTAATAATGGTGTTTGTAGGGATTTCATGGGTTTAAGGCTCTTAAAGATAAAGGCCCATTTTTTCCCACAAGTATGTTTAAAATTAGATGTGATAAAAATAGATAACATCTCAGGTGGGTATAAGTTGCCAGCCTGTGCGCACAAAAAAACGTAAACATTGGGTATATATTTTCTGAGCCTGACTGTCAGACAGAATCCTAGTTAATGCAGATTCTTTGAAAGTTAAGTAAATTAATGCTGTTTCCATAATTTTATTTAATTTTTGGTAACAGAATTTCACCAAGATTCCTACCCCTACTTTTTTATATTTTGGAAGGATATTATCATTTCATTTCCTTAAAGATATGTCCCACTTCTATTTATTATTTTACTTTTTTATTATTGTTCCATACCAACATTTCCATATAGAGGGAGGTAGATATCCCCACCCAGTAAAACTCTGTCCAACTTTATTTTCGTGGGGAGGCAACAATATAGGGATAAATTATCAAACTTTTTCAATGGAAAAGTTAAACCGTGACATACATTATATATCCTAATCATTGTTTTAATTTAATCGGAGGTTCGGAACACTGCAAGTAATGATTTTCTAAAAATGATTAGCCTAAACACAAAATATACTGATACACACACACATACATATATATATATATATATATATATATATATATATATATATATATATATATATATATATAGTAGACTGTTATGACCGACGTCTGAAACAATTTTGGCACTTAACCAAATCGGAATTCAAAAGGTTTTGTTTAAGTGTCAGGTTTCTTTATTGTCTCGCAGACTTTTCTTTTTGTTACCGAAAAACGGTTTTATAATAATAGCCTATTTCAGTCGTCGTGTATCAATCTAAACAATTCAGATCAAAACAAAGATATACGCAGAGAGTATAAAAACCTACAACGTCTTCGCATCAGGTTCCTTTCTCTCTGATATCTCTCTAAAGCAGTTGTCGATGGGCGCGTAGTATCAACGTCTTGGGATGTGCCGCTCATATCATTCGCTTTTTGCCCCGACAGAGTAAAAAACCTATTTTGTAGTTTCTGCTCCCTACATCCCTTATTCCCACGAAAGAGCCATTGGCAATTTTCTGAAGCACATAGTGCCTACGTCGGCATCAAGGATCGATTCTCGCCAATCATCTTCTTGATCTTCATTAATCATCATACAAATAAGAATATTCTTTGATATTTATGCAAACGATGCAACCATTGCAGCACTTTCAAAGACATTGCTGATAAAGATCTATCTTATTCCGGCTCAGAGAATGTGATGCAATCAGAAAATGTGGATTATTTTAAACAGCGCTAAAATCTATCTTTCCATTTTCGTTACTAATGCCATGTGTCTTGTTTTACCATCGTCGAAATAAATAGTTCTTTTCTGTTTGAGGCACCTTGTTTTGATAGTTACTTATGACTTTTATATTTTATAGAAATCGCTCCAGAGTAGACATAAAGTTAATTGTTATAGGGAGCTAAAAATACTATTTAAAGATAAAAAAAATTGCCAACGATGATTGTTAACCTTTCCTCTTCGTCATTAACATCACTCATGGAATATGAAGACGATAGACAAAATAATGGAAGCGAGAGTTTTGAGGCTGATATCAACAATTAAAAACATATCCACCAACAGTGAATATACGGTAAGTTTGCTGGACTAATTATTTTATTATGTTATCCTTCCAGAAAGTATAGGATAACATCCTCTATAAATGTAGTAGTCGAACGCGTTCTACCGCATTTGGGGAGGTGCTTTTAAATCAAAATGTCTTGTTTCGACAAAGTTCAAAATTAATGTTACTGATTAGTAGAGGATGACTAGAAAACAAAACAAAATCGTAAATAAAAACAAACATGTTTTTCGTAATGTTTAGTTAACTGAAGCATCATTTTCAAATGAATATTTTTTTAGATTTAATGTAATCTTATTTTTTCATCCATTGTTAAGCATATTTGTCTTTGAAGAAATATTTATTTTATTAAAATGAGACTAAACATTCGTTGGTTAGTACGTTTTATAAACCCAGTAAAAATATATGTTTATTGCTTTTTATAAAAAAATCTGTTTATTGATTTATATATATATATATATATATATATATATACATATATATATATATATATATATATATATATATATATATATATATATATATATGTATATGTATAGTTCATTTATTATAATTTTGCGCAACTGGGCAATTTCATGAGCGCAAATCAAGAACCAATTATTTAAACGTTTAACACTCTATGAACAGGATATTATTGTTATTAACATGGTCAGTATGCATTTTTTCCATACGCAACATAAAAGTAATGGGTTATGCATTATAATCATAACGAACAATTGCTTTTGATATTTCTTCGACATCTGCACAAACAGTAAAAATTTCTTGTTTTGCTTTTGAAACATGTTTCATTTTTTCCCCACTTTCCGGTAGTTCCGAATTAAACTGTAATGTTTGCAGCAACATTTTAATAATTTCAGTTTATTTTCTATTAACAAAATTTCGATAATAATATTTTATCATTATTTTTATTATTAATATTATTTTATTATTATTGTTGTTATTATTATTATTATTATTATTATTTATTATAAAATTATTAATTTATTATTTATTAACTCATCATTATTTTTTACTATTATTATTATTATTATTATTATTAACTTATTAATTATTATTTTATTATTATTATAAATTATTATTTATTAACTTAGTAATTATTTGTAACTCATTAATATTTATCATTATTATAAACTGGCAAAATTTTATTTTATATTAAGAACCGAATAGTGTTGTGCATAAGCTTAAGTTAACAACGTATTGGTTTAATTATACCATCATAATTCTGGAGCAAAATGTACGATTCGCAGCAATTTTTAATAATTGCATTTCAAGCTGCCAATATTATTATGCATTACGTAAATTCCAATATAATTAATGAATTAAATTTAAGTAACATACATGTCTTATTATTTTCAGAGTACGCCCTAATTGTTACTTATATTCCCCACAATCGCAAATTGTCTGCTTACAGTTTACCGAATTTTAGTAACCTTTAAATCTCACATACGTTATAATTCGGTTTTTAACCACTACCAATGTTCATTTCCATTTATGTAATTTCTACATTATTATTTAATTAATTTTAATCCGTGGATAAGTTTATATATATATATATATATATTTAGTGGTCTAGGGGATCAGTATGTTGGCCCTCGTTGTTCTTGCACAATTCAATTCGCCTCCAGGTTCTTTGTGCCATTTTTTTTAGAGAATTCCTTGATACGCTAGCAAAAGCTGCAATAATCGCATGCTTTAGCTGATCAATGGTTTCGTATCTAATACCAGAAACTTGACCTTTAATTAACCCCTATAATGAGTTGTCTGGAGTGGTCAAGTCGGGGCTTCGTGGTGGCCAAGCAAAAGAATTTGATCCGCGCCCAATCCATCGATCAGGAAACTCTGCATTTAGCAGCGCTCTCACAGGAAGTGCATAATGTGCAGCTGCACCATCTTGCTGTAGCCATACACGATCCTTAATACCAAGTTCTATTAACTTGGGAATGAACCAGTTTCTAATCATGTTGGCATATGATTCCCGGTTGACATTGCCATCAAAGAAATAAGGACCAATCAAATGTTCAGATGTCAATGCAGCCCAAATCATGACATGTGGAGGATTATTTTCAACTTCTTCTTTGTAAAAGGGGTTTTCTTTAGCCCAGAAATATATGTTTCGACTTTTAGAACTTTTATAAATGGCGCATTCATCGCTGAATATTATCTTTCTGTGATTTCTTGGACCATCAGGAAAGCGTTTTAAAAATTTCTCACAGAATTCTTTTCTTCGATCCATATCTTCATCTGACAACTGATTTACCGACATGGGCTTATAAGCTTTGACATCCAAGTCCTTTTTCATATGATCCATCATGGTAGCCCTTGGTATTCCAAGTTCAGCAGAACGTTTTCTGGTGGATTTCTTGGGAGACTGTTGCAGTGATTCTTGAACACCAGCACACGTTTCCTTTCGTGTTTCAGGCCTGACACTTCTTGCCTGATCCAGAACGCTACCTGTTTCAAAAACTTTCTTCTCCCACGAATACAGATTACTTCTTGATGGCGCGGGCTTTCCAAATCTTTCTGTGAAAGCACTTCGAACATCTTCCATAGTCATGTCATTCCTGATGCGGTCGTGAACCCAAACAGCAGCAATTAAGCGCTCCTCAACAGTAAATACACTGATGTCAGTCATAACCTGAAAAAATAAATGAAATAAATTGTTTTAACAACATTAGAATATTAAAATCAATCATATTTAACAGCATTAAAATATTAAAAATAGAGTGTCCTAGGACTTTTCGGCCAGTGTTCTGGGACTTTTCGGCCACCCTGATATATATATATATATATATATATATATATATATATATATATATATATATATATGCGCGTGTGTGTGTTTGTGTTTAAAACCTAGTAATTTTAAAAGCATATAATAATGTACAGATATTCGTTTACATTTTACGATGTTTAAACTTACGGTTTTTTACGGTTTGACATATTTTAAGTGATTACGGAGTGAATTTACGATGTTTTTTTTTTTTTAACTTATTACTAGTTATTTATTTATTTCAATTTTAAAATCTATTTATTTTTTATTTTTTATTATTATTTATCATTAATTATTAATGGCTTAAATCATGATTATGTCAAAAAAGCAATTTGTCTTAAAAATCGTTTTATCAGGTCTGGGTATCATTACATTCAAGCTAGTGCACTTCCATCGAATTACTAATATATATATATATATATATATATATATATATATATATATATATTTAATATTTAAATAAGGGAGTAGTCACCAACAATGCGTATTTTTTAACATTATTTTATTATTACGTGTCTTGGATTTTCATTGAGAATTATGTTTGGATCGTTGTAATAATGTTTTTAAGTCATTGAAATCGTTTTTACGCGCGTTTAAGACGTTCTGTAGAGGCGTCCTAGTCAGAAAAAAAAGGTTGTAAAGAGGTAGCTTCGAATTTGGGGGTATCAAAACCAAAGCAAAATATTATGATAGTGAAAATAAAATAGATAAACCCCATAATTTGTTATACCATACCTGTTCACACTGAAACACTTATCACAATAGTATGTGGATCTATATTAAAAAAAACTTGTTAAACTTTGTGACATATGTCCATTCTATGGAGGTCAGGTGCGAACGAATACCCCATAATTTTATTATACCATATTTCTTCAAACTGAAACATAATTATCAAAGTATACTTGCGCAGATAGATATGAAAAGTCTTTATTAAAGTTTGTGCCTATTTCCATTCTATGGAGGCCAGGCGCGAACGCAGACCCCACAATTTTATTATACCATCCCTATTTACGTGAAAACATACATATCAAAGTATTCTTATGTACATCTCTATCAAAAACACTTATAAACGTTTTGTTTCATTTTAAAAAATTTTATTTCCATACTTTGTGGACGAGGCGCGAACGCAGACCCCACAATTTTAACAAACCACCGTTCTGCCAGATCAAACATACCCATTCCTGTGTCTCGATACATCTTCTATCATTATATGTAATCAGTTTTTTAAAATAATCAACCATATAGGAGTCTATTCGTTACCAGACACACACACACACACACACACACACACACACACAGATATTCAGCTTTATATTATAGATTATTGTCTATTGTTGAAACTCGATTGATCACATGGAAATAAATAACTACAACACAAAAGTAAAATAGAGCAGATATATTGAGAGCAAGAAAGTATATACAATATTTACATAGAATCTATTGGTATAGTCATTGGGAGACCGTCCATGGAGCAGGTATCGGCTGAGTGGTGGTCGACTCCTCATCTCGTTGTCTCTCTGAGTCTCTTGTTTGGTGTCTCGTTGGATCTCTCCCGTCTCTACAGACACAACCATATTGATATGGTTTACACTCGACGTATGCTAATTAGGTGGACCCTACCACAACATCTATGTACATGTTATACCTTTTCAACGTTTATTACTCGTACAATACAACCTTATTAAAGTGCATTTTTTATCTCACTAATCCTATTCAGTTTTTTTAGTTGATTATACAGTTAGATCATTTTATTTGTGCTGCAATAACGGTATATTATTGATTATAACTTTCATCTGAATTATTTAAACCGAAGACATTAATATTAATATAATATTTTATTTTTTCTGATGTGTATAATACTATCGCCTATCACTATTTAGACAAAGCATTATCCCTAGATGTAATTATTTAATTGTATATTTTCTAATCATCAAATATTACCAATATTAAAGATTGCTATCTTATTTCTACATGAATTAGTGATGATAAACATTTTATTTTATCACTTAATCCATTATCCTACCACATTCATCTACTAATAATTTTTATTTTTATAGGCTATATATGATTTTTTAATGTATTTTTTATAATTTCTTATTATTTAATGTAATACTCTATTATAATTCTATAATTCATTATGTCATATATTCTTCAAGCATACTTTACAGTATATATACAACGTGATTATCCCAGAGTTACATGGTAATCATACATTTATGCACTGTGTCATAATTGTAAATGCAATATGAGTATAAGTGCTAATGTAACAGTGTGCGTGTGAGCGTATGAGAAAATATCATCAGCAGACGAATGATGGATGGCAAGCGATTGTATAAACCGGAAGTGCAGTGTTTGAATGCGTATTCAAAATAAGAAGTGAAAAGAAAAAAGAGAAAAAGGACACCACAAGGCTGGAAAGAAAAATTCGATGCCAAAAGAGATGGACGAGTAGATTGAAAGCGAGAATGTGCCAGCAGTAGCCGGTGCGCGGCTGGAAGGAAGAGAAACGCCACCAAGTTAGATAGACATGTGGCAGTAAGAGACTTCTTATGTGATGTCGAGACGAAAGAGTAACGGTAATAAATTCATTTGTTAAAAAAATGCCGACCCTGATTTTTATTTATTTTTTCTAGTTTTATTTTTATATCAAGTGGTGAGGCCCCAGCTTGCGGGCTTTCGGAGTGTGCTGCCACCCTTTAATTGCCATTGCTCCCAGGTCCACTCTGACCCGGAGTGGTAGTACCTGTTAGGGCCCTAAGTATGGATTAAATAGAAACTGACTTGAAAACAACAAATATATTCTATTAAAAATGTTTTTCTTTAAAAGCTTTGGATTCGGCATTAAAGAACCTGAAAACGGTTGATATGCCGTAACACAAAAACAACCAACCAACTTATTTTTATAAATTACTAAAGTAAAATGTAACGGCCACGTTACACAAATATAAGTATATATATTCTACCTTGTGTGTAAATTAATACTTTATTCCATCCATGTACTCATAAATTTTTTAACGAAATATATGAGGTCAATATATATTTTCCTTCTAATTTCTATAATTCATGTCCTATATATAATCGTTTTATCAATTCATGTTTCCACTATTATAGTTATTATGCTTATATTTACCCCATTGTTTTATGACGCTTTTTGTTATACTATCATTATTCTACGGACTAAGTGATACATAGTTTATATCAACTTTTTTATTTGGGCTATATTTGTTATAAGTAAGATAGTCCATTCCATGGAGTATTCGTTATTTTTCGTTAAGTTCTTTTATGTAGGATGCTAGTGATACTCTGGTTTGATTCGTACCTAACCTATATGCTTTCTTTATTGTTGCCATATGGTTGTTATATCTGAATTTATACGGTCCTTTGTAGCACCAATATATGCTACAGATTTATCACCCACTGTAACGTTACATTTATAAACGATACCTTTAGCCATACATTCTCCTTCTAATGGACATTCTTTTTTGTTTGCCTATAGTAAGATTTTCTTTCCGAACTAAAGTTCGCCTGGTTCATACTATTCAGCTTACTGTTACAAGAAAAGGCACCCTTTTCTTGTAAGTAAGAAAAACATTAAATAAGTAAAAATGAGATAGGATATACGAGACTCGAACCTCGTAAGCAAGGTTCAAAAATAGGGTCAGAAATGAAATTTACTCATTGTTTAGTTTTCACATAAAATAGTTTAGATATGATGCTTGGAAAGGAATTTAATTGTTCAATTCATTTTATGAAAACGGAATTAAAATAAGGTCATATAGAAAGCGAACAATAGAAAATTAAAAACATATTGAAAAATAAGTTAGGTAAAAAATAGGTTAGTAAGAATTCTTGTCTGCAGACATGTGAGAATCACGCATGTTCAGTCCACGTTAGTTCGATCACGGTTTTGGCCAGGCGTGTGACGTCATGGCAGGAAATGAATTCTCAATATAGTTGCTAGTTTTAGGAGACAGAAACAGACAGGGTCGGACAGACAGAAACAGTCAGAGTCGGGTCGAGACAGGATCGAGAGTCGAGTCGGATGGGTCCCCCTTTAGAAGCGAAGGGTTAGAACATTAAACATGTAATTCAACTTTGAATTTCTGGATGTGAAATCATTGCGACCGGTCGAATGTAATAAAAGAAACATCATATTTAATAACTTCACCTTCGTGTTGTGTCATGCTCAACAACTAAAGGTAATGTGAATCATTTATACGAACATTGTCTCCCTCATCTATAATGAACATTCTGTATAACTCATCTAGGAAATGTAGCCCCTCTCCATCATAAGTAATGACTGTAACCTCCTGTGATAAAAGAACATATAACTCATCCCTCTCCTAATATATGTGATAAAAGAAGAAACATCTAAAGAACTGTAAAATGCATATATGACGTTCATCTCTCTTCTTCCTCTCTCATCGTGTATTACATGTCCTCGTCTCTCCACAATATGAACACACGGCTATACAACATATTAGTCATCTTAAATGACCCCATCCCTCTATACAACATATATATATATTTTGATGCCCGTGACCACTTTTTTTCTGCAAGAAAAAATAAATAAATAAAAAACGAATCTAGGTTACCACGGAAAACACACAACGTTAGGGTGCATTGAAAAATAACCAATGAAAAAATACTAGACGAAATGAAAAAAAATAATTAAGAAGAAAAAAAGAAGAAAAACACACACACAGACGCACAGAGAAAAAGAAAAAAAACTAGACGAAATACACACAGACACAATGGAAAAATGTATACACTCTCATAAGAAAAAAATGTGTCGATATGCCGCAAAAGAAAAACAGGTCGTAATGAATGAAAAAAAAATAATATAAGAAACAGTTGAAAAACAAGTCCATGCGTAATTAATCCATAAAAAGAATTATGTTAAAAGATATTCACGCATACACACAAAAAATTAAGCTAAAGAAAAAATTGTTTTGAGGTGACTTTTCAAAGATTAAAATGCAAGCCATAACAGATGACTATTCTTATGGAAACAAAAACAAAACAGACACTGATAGTAAATACCGGTCAATGGGTACTTTAACGTAGAAATCAATTGAAATAGACCGACATTCAGTTGTAAATTATTTTGTTTTTAAAGGATACACACATACACACAACGAAAATTTGGATCATTATTGTCATTTATAAAATTTGTGTCTATGGAAATTGTTTGGACGTTGTTGAAATAAACTGTCAATCAAACTCAAAGGTCGCCTATATTTTATGAGAAGAAATGCACTTTTGTGAAAAGACGCGAGTTTCACCCTCATTTGGGTTCATCAGTTAGACACATCCGAACTCAGGATTCGAAACCCGAGCCTCTTGCATACGAGGCAAGCAATCTAGTCTCGAGTCTTAGACTTCCGGTTCGTTGACTGTCATAGCTCTTGTGGGCTGCGACTTTGTTTGGCTGTGAAATATATTTTATATAATCTCTCAAATTCTGAAAATCCTACCATAAGTTATTCGCTTGATTAGCATTGCTGGATGGCATCGTCCTTTCGAGTTAAAACTCCTACTTGTGAGACATCGATTTGGGGTTATTAGCTGGTTGGATGGTCGCGTCCCTTGTCGAGACGAAGTAGATTCATTTCACAGTGGGATTTCGGCGCGGTTTCCTTGATCTATGTTGGTTAATAGAAATTCTTGTGTGCGAGGCTTTTGCTCAGTTGCTAGAGTGCTTGCCTCGCATGCAAGAGACTCGGGTTTCGAGTTCGGATGTGTCAAACTGATGAGGGCGAAACTCGAATCTTGAATTCCGGTTCTTTGACTGTCATGGCTATTGTGGGCTGCAACGTTGTTTGGCTGTGGAATTTATTATATATATATATATATATATATATATATATATATATATATATATATATATATATATATATATTCACAGTGAGGAAGATCGAAGGATCGGTCCAAATAATCCGCTTTTGAAGGAAACATACTTGGGTTTTTTTTTCAAAGGACTTTTTGTATTCCTAGGAAATAAATACGAAAATATATAAACATTTATATATTTTTCGTTTTGATTTTTATTCATATATATATATATATATATATATATATATATATATATATATATATACAGATGCGTCCAAAACTAAAACACAAAATTTTTAAGTCTTGCACAGAAATTTAAAGGGTTATGGATAATACCTCATATATCAGGACAGACTGTTTCTAGATGACTGCAAGAAATAGGGCTGTTTAATCGAACCCCAAAGAAGAAACCACTTGTTAGTTCCAAGAATAAGAAGAGGAGATTAGAGTTTACAAACATTTATGTAATTTGCACATATGAAAATTGGGCAAAAGAATTTTTCAGTGATGAAAGCAAGTTTGATTTATTTGTAAATGATGTAAAACACAATGTAAAGAGGCATATTGGTGAAAGATTGCAAAGTGAACTAAGAAAACTGTCAAGTTTTCGGGGCGGAAACTTCATGATATTTGGAATGTCCGGTTATAAACTTGTGTAAATGTGCAGATCTATAAAAACATTGTTAAAGATAATGTTGCGCCAATCATACGGAGTTCAGGTTTCGATAGGGCTACCTTTATGCAAGATAATGCCCTATGTCACAAGGCAAAGGTGGTAATGAGTTACCTTAGCGAGCAAGATTTCGAAATTATGGATTGGCCACCGTAAAGTTCTGATTTAAATCCAATAGAAAATCTTTGGAAGACCTTAGGAGTGAAAGTTATGGAACGAAATCTCACTAACACGGAGCATTTGTGGGTGAAGCCTCAAGAAGAATGGTCTAAAATTAGTATCGAGGATTGTCAAGAATTAATTCGTTCTTGTAGTCGAAGATGTGCAGCTGTCATTGAAAGCAAGGGCACATTTACTAAATAGTGATTGTACATGTATTTTATTGTTTTTTTGGCTGTTTACATTGTTTTTCTCAATTTTGTCCCTTACTGTTGGACGTTCCGATTTTGAAAATAAATAAATAATTGTTATAATTGTTTTCCTATCCTTTGCAAATGATTCAAATTTTAGTATGTTATTATGGATGATAACGACTACCAGTTGTCAAAATTTCAGCTTTTCACAGTTGTTATTTCTAACAAATGTTAGGTTTTAAAATTTTGTTCCTTAGTTTTCGACGCTACTGCATATATATATATATATATATATATATATATATATATATATAGATAGATAGATAGATAGATAGATGGATAGATAGATAGATAGATAGATAAACCAACAAATATACTTTGCAAGTGTCAATGCATTTTAACCATCAGGTATTCATCAATTTTATGTAGCTTGAATAGTCCCCATGACAATCGGCCTTGGACTTCCATTTACTGGATCATATTATGCATAATTAATTGTCCCAGTCTATTTAATGGCTTAGTTATGATTGTTAATCAATAAATAATACCTTCGCAAGCCATACATATTCGAATGAAAAAATTCCTTAAAAAGTAAGTATCACCAACAGAGATAAAAATAAAACCGGCGTAAATTAATATTTGTTTGGTATACATGTTTCATTTTTTTTTAATTATAATTTTAATCCAACTATTTTTAATACAATTACAATATTTTTCATGTTGAATTAAGCTACAGACTATGTATATTGGATGCTAAGTAAATAGTAATTGAAGCTTATTTTTATTCTCTGTGTCCTTAAGTCGAAGATCTGCCGGTTAGTGGGAAGACCGTACACTTTGTTAAACTTATAGTGCTTGACGACATCAACAAAAGTAAAATTAAGATTCGCTATTATGAAAGCTGGTTATCGGGAATTGTACTGCTCAAGCACATCTGTTATGCCGACACCCGAACACGATACGGCATCAACTCGATTGAAAGAAGACAATGGCATTTCAAAATGTTTGGACTTACGCAGAACTCGGATTTCATGAAAACGGCCTTCACTTGAACCAACCTTGTAATCGCGTTAAGTGAAGAGAACAAAAACTATTACAGATATAGCCTTAGCTCGAGACTAAAATTATGTTGGGGTGTCGTGTAAAATAAAAATCGTGTAATCTTTATTCAAGTTTACTTCAGTTAAATATGACATATGCTCAGTTTCGCAATCTCTCTCTTTCTCTCTCTCTCTCTCTCTCTCTCTCTCTCTCTCTCTCTCTCTCTCTCTCTACATATATATATATATATATAATTTTTAAGACCAAGAGGAACTAGTGTTTCATCCTTTCGGCAATCATCAGTGCACTGAGTTACGATTGCATCCGGTCGGGAAATTCGAACCCGACCACGAAGCCATCTTTGACTTCATTAACAAGGAAAAAACCACACAGCCAACGTAAACCACGAGAAATAGTTGAAATTAATATTTATATAAACTGCAAATGTCATTGACGGCGAGAGTGATCTTCTGATTATAAAACCATGATCGTCGCATGTAAGCTGAAGTGACTGAGGCAAACTGAATATACGCTGAAAAATTATGTTATTTAAAAAAACAAATTTTATAAAGACACTTTGCATGCCTACACGTCAGCAAATTAGAAAAAAATTGAGAAAAAATTTAAGCATATACATTTTTCTTATTGAGGTCATACTTTATGCGAATTTTTTTTCTAGCTATAATACAACATTCTTACCCTTGAAATATAACCCTCTTGAAAATATTTAAGATAAACGTCATACGTCACGTCCTATTTCATACAGTTCTCGGTGGGGGTATCGAATCTGATATTGACTACTGACAGTCAGTTACATATTAGGCAGCTGGTAAATAATATGCATTTTCATAAAGATGAAACGTGCATGTGACTGGATATAGATATTATTAATGATTAATGATATATATATATAAATATATATACATGGATGTCACCACTTATCAAGGCCCAAAGGCCACTCGGGGATAAGAGTTCCACAGGCGTGCAGTTCTAAGAAAGAAGCTTTGTTCATGGAATCTACGCTTGGATTTAGGCACAGATAAGGAGTGGGGAAAATTATTGACGGTGGTTTCAGCTAGTCGGGTGTTTTTTGAAAAAGATTGGCGAGGGGAGACCAGAGAATGGAGCTCAGACGAGCACTTGCTATGGAAATAACGATAGAACAAAGATAGGCTCGCTACGTCTCTTCTGTGGGAAAGAGGTTGAAGGGAAGAGAAAAGGGCATCCTCAACCAAACAACGAAGTCTATTTTGTACTCTGTCAAGGCAGGATAGGCTGTTTTTAGCAGCTCCTGCCCAAATGTGGCAGCAGTACTCTATCCTTGGACGTACTTGGCTTTTATATAGATAAAGAATTGCATCATTAGTGAGATATCTTCTGGAGCGGTAGAAGGATTCCACCATTTTCTTAACGACCTTGGCCACAGACTTGATGTATGTGTTTCACTTAAGATCAGGACTAAAGATCAAACCCAGAAGCTTATCAAAACATGGGGCCTCCCATAGACGAGAGCCATCCATTTCAATCGATGCCAGATGGGGATCAGAGCGTTTATGATGTAAAGATAGGAACTCGGTCTTAGATGCATTAAAGGTAACCAGCTACCTCTTTCCCCACTGTACCACGCGCTCAAGATCGGAAGAGAGAGAATCAGAGGAGAGAACATCATCATTTACGGCTTTTGATGTGTTGCCATAGAGAGTCGTGTCATCAGCATAGATGTCAACGAAAGATTTTAGTATGTGTTTTGGGAGATCATTGATGTAGATCAGGAAGAGAGTTGGGCCCAGTATGGACCCCTGAGGGACTCCAGCATCAATACTGTGGGCTTCTGATTTCTGCCGATCAACCACTACTCTTATGAGCCTATCAGAGAGAAATGATTTAATGATCGAGAAAACATGTCCAGTTATACCGTAGCTGGAAATCTTGTGAAGTAGGCCATTATGCCAAACCTTATCGAAGGCCTTTGATATGTCAAGAGCAATTGCCCTAGAAATGAAGCCTTTGTCGAGAGATTCACTAATCCTATGAGATATAACCGTAAGCACATCTGCGGTAGATCTAGCAGAACGGAAAACATATTGCGTGTCGCTAAAAGTTATTTCTGTTGAGGTGGTTGACTACTTCTCTATTTATTGTGGATTCCAGCAACTTACTCATGACACACAGGAGACTTATTGATCTGTACTGAGAGGGAGATGACTTATCACCTGAATTCTTAAATACAGGGCACACTGATAAGGTTTTCCAGGGTGTTGGGAAGCACTTCTCCTTAAGGCAACGCTTAAACAGTTTTATAAGTATGGGGGCAAGTTCTGGTTGTAATTTTTTTAACACTATAATTGGAATACCGTCAGGACCAGTTGCTTTACTGGAGTCAAGGTTCTTGATTAGCTTGCCGACCTTACGCACGCACAGATATTTGTATGTTGCATAGCGTGTTGTCTGTTATAGGAGGGAATACGGGGAGTTGATGGCCTTCGTCGCACAGGGTAGAATTTGCCGCAAAGTTCTTTGCAAATAGTTTGGCCTTGTCGGATGTCGTCGAGATGACCTCTGGTCCATTGATAATGGTTGAGATAGAACGCACGTTTCTGTTCAGGATCCTATTATATATATATATATATATATATATATATATATATATATATATATGTGTGTGTGTGTGTGTGTGTGTGTGTGTGTGTGTGTGTGCGTGTGTGTGTGTGTGTGGTGTTGATTAACACTTTTTTAAACTCTAACTGTAGAAGAAAAAAATAAATGTCCTCTACAAGGTACCTGCAAGATAAAAAAAAATGTGATTTATAGCTGCACAGTGTCACAAATAGCAACAATACAAATCCTTCTCATATTCTAACTCTACCACACAGTTAATCAATAACAGCACCTCTATTAACCGAGCAAATACAACCAAACCTATTACATACCAATACCACTTCTAATCTAGCTGACAAAAATATATTAAACAAAAAGTAATTTACGTGCGTTCCACATCTGGACTTATTAAACATAGGGTTTCAACACATAAACACTCCTTTAAAAATCATTCCTTGAAAAACTAGACTGCTTTATTTAAACATATTTGGCGACTTAATGATAGAAATAGTCCCTTCAATTTAAAATGGGAAATAATAGGATCTTATGAAGCATATATGCCGGGGGAAAGAATATGTTCACTTAGTAGATATGATTCCCTAAAGATTTTAAAAAGATAATAGAAATAAAACCAGACTTAAAACCAGACTTGAGCATCATCATCACAATGACAATATATTAAGAGGAAGAAATCATTACTTTTCTCTCTCTGGATATTTAGTCCTACCACTACTACATTTCTTACTTATAGTGTGATAACGCCCTCCGACAAACATAAACATAACATATTTTTCCGATTTCTTAATACTAAATACGGCTACTTAACAATGCTCCGCCCTTTCTAAATGGCCGATACCGGACATTTTTATATTATAGAATGAAACTAATTCCTAGATAAACGAACACTTCTAAAAGTTTACAAAAATAGCGCGCCTTCCACATGAGGCACTAGCGCTAAACAAAAGAAATACAAACTTTTTTACCACTCATAAAAAGACACTTAAATACTGATAACATTAATTATTGGAATCAACGTGCAAAAGTAAACAACTTTGCTTGCATAACGTATTTCCCGCCTTTGCTTAAACGCCCGGAAGACTCATAAAAATGTAAACGCAGCAATGGTTTGGGAATGTAGACATGTACAAAGTACCGACACCGTACAACCACTCAACGAAAAAAACTTTATCTGCGATCAATATACGCTTAATTGCGGCGCCTACTGATTAAAGCAACTTCGACACATACCACCGACTGTGTCCGTCAGAGTTTAATATTATAAACCAAAACAATAAAACGAATTTACTCAGAAGTTTCCACAGATTATTTTAACTCCATACCTAAACAGATATTAACTAAAGAAAACTCCCGATTTTTATTACGCATTCCCTCTAACACGAGCGATCTACTAAGTCCCTTAGCGTAAAGAAATGTTATTATTGAAATAAACAACACTTTAGTCAAAATCGCGATTCTTTGGGGCAAATTCATAAATACTTATTTTCAACTCAGTGGAAGGCATTTTATTTTAAATATATTTTTATCTTATTTTTTTAATAAATAAATAAATCACAGTTAAAATTTTCATCTGAGAGATTTTTTTACGTATCAAATTGTACAAGTGACCTTTTCTAATTTGAATTTTGTATCTCAATAACAACGTAACACTAGAAAATCTTTGTAAAAAGTAGAATCTGTTAAATGACTTCACCCAAAATAAACAATTAAGGGAACGCTTTAAAATACGACAGCGTGTGTGTGTGTATGTGTGTGTGTTTGAAGTTTGTGTATGTATTTATTTTTCTTTCGCGTTGATAAAATTCAAGAGGTTTAGTTAATTAATAATTTAATACCAGCACAAAAGTAATCAGAATAAAATAATGAACATTTGAAATAGCATTGCGTGATTTTTTTCCGATACCTGTCCGTCGTAACATGGTCGATGCAAACACTAGAATTGTTTATTGTATCTACATAACAAAGGGAGTATAATGTTTAATGAATCAATTTGCAGTATTTAATTCAATAATACTCAATATGTCAGTGAATCTATGTAGTAATTTATGAATATGTGTGATAGAATCTTCCGTATTATAGACTGCTGATGCATTTTGGAGATGGAACGCGGAAGGTTTCGTGTAACTTTAATACCATATATATTTACACATTGCTATGTATATATATATGGGTGTGTATATATATATGTGTATGTGTGTGTGTGTGCGTGTTAGAAAGTAAGAAGGCTGTTATTATAGCACCGGTTGAACGTAAAATAAAATGATAGTAAACCTAACAGGACAATTTTATTTATTACTTGGTGTTTTATTTTTTTAAATGCAGAAAAATGTACAAATAGTTTAAATTTACATTTCACCATCCAAAATACAACTATTGTTTATTTTTTTAATTAATAACATTTTTTATTCCAATAACATGCACTGCCTGCTTGATTGATATGTAACTCATATTAATTATTTATCTTGATGCAATGTACGAAAGCTTCATTTCTGTCTGTTTATTTGTGTTTAATATATTTGACGCGCAAGCAGCGTTGTTCATCTTATTGCTCATGAGTCATTAGGTATAAAACCACGTGAAGGTAAGAGTTAATGAAATGGATTAAAAAATATTATAAAAGAATGAAAAATGTTATATTATTTAAATAAAATCTGATTGTTTATTTCGGTTGTTTATGAAAAGTATTTTTACATTAGATTTGAACATAATCGTATTGTTGAAATTAAACATGCTACAAAACATTTTCCCCAGGATCCAATGTGTTTTATCGAAATCTATTACATAAAAAATTCTATAATTTAAGGTCCAAGCTAAAAAAAAAGAGAGACATCGAAATTTAGCGAATTATACTTCATGTTTAATGAGTATTGATCAAATACAATGCAAATCTGAAATATTTGAATTTACAACGGTAGTTTATGACGATATTTTGCCCCCAAAAATCCTATAAAATAATCAAAAGAAACGGAAATTTTAAGAATATTTGTAATTTAGGAAACACTTTTAAAAAATATGGATGTTTCCAATCAGATTCCGGCTTCTTCTATACTCTTTGCTTGAAACTAGATTAAAGTAAAGATAGTCCATATTACGAAACCTAACGCTTAGTAGTTATATTCCAAAATGTATAATGATTGGTTAATTTAATGAATCATCTACATACCAATATATAAACATGGACACATACCTAATTTTATATATGTACACGCACACACATACACACACGCGAACAGATACCTACACACAGATAGATAGATAGATAGATAGATAGATAGATAGATATAGTGTCTCATTTCTTACGAAAATTCTCAGGCTTCTCATGGTTTACTCTGTTCGACGAGAAATCAATACTTGAGTTGTAAGCCATGTTTAGTTTCAGAAGAGTTTCCGATAAGTAGTTATTCCATACAAGTCATGGAGATGACGCATTCTCAGTGGACAGCATCTCTGTAAAAGTTCCGAACTTTATAAATTTGCAGCCAAAGAGCAAAAGACCTTCTCGTGTTGACATGAAAAAATATTGGCAAACGTTGTTATGGAAAGGTTTAATTTTATGGAGCAATTTTGGTTTCTGTTTGGTTGATAGCAGAACGTGAATTAATTTGATTCGTCAGTTCCTAGCAGCGGCGTTTATAAATAAAATCTCCCAGCTCTGAAGAATCATTCCCCCATTATGAGTAAAAAAATCTTGCAACACTTTTGGTTATTGTTTTTGCAATAAATGTTTCTTGGAGTTTATATATTAGATCCATTTTTTGCCTTTTGTAAAGGTCGGTTTTCTGTATCGTTCTGAGTACTTTCCAACATCTTGGGACTATTCTCCATCTCTATAAATATACTATTAGATCATTATGGAGTACTGTTGTCATATTTGGTCTGGTGAATATCTGTTCCATTTAAGCGTTATTGATAAATTGCAGGAACTTATCTGTAAGTGTTCGGCTTTATCCTTTCTTCTCTGAAACATCTCACATACAGATATGACGTTATTAGTCTCAGTCCTTTATATAAATGCTATTATAAGATGTGTCATTCAGAATTATCTGATCTATTAACTGATACCTTTGTTCCAGCTGGTTTGACATGATAATTTTGAGGCCTATATCAATACGCTGTTTAGACGCCTCATTATAATACTGCTTCCTATTCCAGTAGTTTCTTTCCAAGAACTGCAAGCTTGTGTAACTCTCTTCCGGCTGTTTTTTCTCCTGCTTACAGTCTTGACATATACAAGAATAAAGCCAATATGCATCTCCCATATTTGCCATAACTATATTTCGTTCTTGTTCATCTCTTACATCTAGTGGCTTCACTCCTTGTCTGGAGTGATTTCCACACACACACATACATATACACATCTCTCTTTTTCTCTGTCTGTCTGTCTGTCTCTGTCTCTCTCTCTCTCTCTCTATATATATATATATATATATATATATATATATATTTCACTCTTCTCCTTTCATACTGCTTTTGCCTGCGTTTTTTCTGATGCGTGTTTTATTGTTCTTATGTCTCATCTTCTTTTCTATCTAACTTTATCTAACAATAAATGCCTATTTTCGACATTTATTTAAATATCGTTATTGTATTATATTTCCATTGTTATTGTTGTTTTCTCATAATTCTGGACAGGAGGAATGACTGAAAAGTATCGTTGTTATTTGATGCCATCTTTTACTATAAAAGTCTAATTTTCATAAATAAATATTTATACAGTAAACATTAGAACGGCACATATTAATTCGGATTAAAATCGATAATAGAAAGTAACGAATAAATTTGGTTCTGTTTGGCTTGGTGACCTGATGCACACCAAACAATTAGAAAACACTATATATATATATATATATATATATATATATATATATATATATATATATTAAACATTAAGAGGAGATTATAGATATATATATATAAATGCCCGTTCACATACACCTTTCACGATAAAGATAGAACCCAGAATTAGATAGAATCGAGCAATTGCACCGACAACGGACAACGCCAGACCCAAAGTGTGTTGCGATGTACTGCATCTCATCAGTGACGTGCTCCGATATAGGCGCGAACCCAGGTCGTCGCACTCATGAAGTGTGCAATACTGACGACTTAACCATATGGGCCACGGCGCAATCTATTAACTTTGCCTCGATTTTTAAATTCTTATATTTTATATATATATATATATATATATATATATATATATATATATATATATATATATATATATATATATATATATATATATATATATATATATATATATATATATATAGTGAAATGTAAATTATCCAATGACGGTAAAATCCAAAACTATAAATCCAAGAAAGTTAATTGCATTTCCATTCGCACAAGTAAAATCCAAGGAAATCACGTAATTGGAAGATGGTCCAAAATAAACGAAAAGGCCGAAATCCATGGAATAATTTACAAATATGTAAGATATGCGTTTGATACGGCTGCCGAGACAAAATGTAATTAAGAAAGATCAGTGAAGAAGAAAAGAAAAAAATCAGTGAAAAAGAAGAGAAAAAAATTAAATGGTGATAAAAGTAAATATAAAATAGAAAAGCAAATGTCAAAATGACTCAAACAAAATGATGTTAAAAGGCGCGAAAAATATAGGGCAACGATTAGGTCAACTGAAATGTACAGGTTATTATTAAGAAAAGGTCGGCAAAAGTTGTTACAAGACACTAAACGGGAAAATAAATAAATTAATTAATAAATAAATAAATAAAATAAATAATAAATAAAAAATAAATTAAAAAAGCTTTAAGGGGAGAGGATGGCCGGTATCTGCAAATTCCGGATAAAGTAAGTAAGTATGTAAGTAAATGCATATAGTAAAATATAAGTAAATATACATACAGGATATGAATGTGTGGGTAGATTGATATATTAGATAAATAGGAATATTTAAAGACTAAAACGGAAATAACAGAAGAAAAAACAAAAAAGCAAAGAAGAAATTAAGAATTAAAATAAAGGATTGTTTAAGTAATAAAGTATTAATAAAGTATGTAGAAAAAACGATAATGTTAAAGAAAAATTATATATCTATCTGAAAGGTTAAAGTAATAACTATGTAATTTCAAAATTACCATAATTAAATTTGGACTTGTGCTTACAGAAAGAGATCAGTTCGTTTTTAGAATTTATTATACTGTTACTTTGAGAGGAAGTAATTATAGTTATGGCTTCGGTTGTGCAGAGCCGACATGACTTGGAGCCTGGAGTATTTGACTTAACTTTTTTATGATGGTCCATTTGATTGAGAAGGGGGTGTTATTAGAGTTAAGTTTTTATATTTTTTTTACAAGGTGTTCACCACTTATCAAGGCCCGGAAGCCACTCAGGGATAAGGGTTATTGCGTGTACAGTACGTTAGTGTGGAGATTCAATAAAGTGTCTACTTAAGGGGGCGGTTCATCAGGAATTGGTTTACGTTGGACTTGAGTACGTCCAGGTTGTAGTCAGGTGGGAAGCAGGGAGACAGAACAGACTTCCACTGGCGTGCACTTCTAAGAAAGAAGCTTTGTTCATAGAATCTACATTTTGATTTAGCCACAGATAAAGAGTGGGGAAAATTTTTGATGGAGCTAGACGGGTGTTTTTCGTAAAAGATTGGCGAGGGGGCCAGAGATTGGAGCTCAGACGAGCACTTGCAATGGAAATAATTATAAAACAAAGACAGGCTCACTACGTCTCTTCTGTGGGAGAGAGGTTGCAGGGAAGAGAAAAGGGCAACCCCCACTAAACCACGAAGTCTATTTTGTACTCTGTCAATGCAGGATAGGCTGTTTTTAGCAGCTCCTGCCCAGATATGGCAGCAGCACTCCATCCTTGAATGTACTTGGCTTTTATATAGATAGAGAATTGCATCAGTAGTGAGATATCTTCTGCGGCGGTAGAAGGATCCCACCATCTTTCCAGCGACCTTGGCAACAGACTTGATGTACGTGTTCCATTTCAGATCAGGAGTAAAGTTCAAGCCCAGAAGCTTGCCAAAGCATGGGGCTTCTCTTACACGAGATCTATCCATTTCGAATTGATGGCAGATGGGGATCAGAGCGTTGATGATGCAAAGATAGGAGTTTGGTTTTAGACGCATTAAAGGTAACCAGCTACTATTCCTCCAATAAATCACGCGCTCATGATCAGAGGAGAGAGAATCAGAAAGAAATTTGTCATTTACAGCCTTTGATGTGTTGCCGTAGATGGTCGTGTCATCAGCATAGATGTCAACGAATGATTTAAGTGTGTGTTTAGGGAGATCATTGATGTAGATCAGGAAGAGAGTTGGGCCCAGTATGGACCCCTGAGGGACTCCAGCATTAATACTGCAGGCCTCTGATTTTTGTCCATCGACAACTACTCGTATGAGTCTATCAGCGAGAAATGATTTAATGATCGAGAAAACATTTCCAGTTATACCGTAGCTGGAAATCTTGTGAAGTAGGCCTTTATGCCATACATTGTCGAAGGCCTTTGATATGTCAAGAGCAATTGCCCTAGAAAGGAAGCCTTTGTCAAGATATTCAATAATCCTATGAGATATAACCGTCAGCACATCTGCGGTAGATTTGAAAGAACGGAAATCATATTGCGTGTCACTAAGGTTATTTCTGCTGAGGTGGTTGACTATTTCTCTATTTAATATGGATTCCCGCAACTTACTCATGACACACAGGAGACTTATTGGTCTGTAATGAGAGGGAGATGACTTATCACCTGAATTCTTAAAGTCAGGGCATACTGTTGAAGTTTCCCAGGATGTTCGGAAGCACTTCTCCTTAAGGCAACGCTTAAACAGTTTCGTAAGTATGGGAGTAAGTTCTGGTTGAAGCTTTTTTAACACTATAATTGAGATGCCGTTAGGTTAGTTGCTTTACTGGAATCAAGGTTCTTGATTGGCTTAGCAACCTCATGCAGAGATATTTGTATGTTACCTAGCGTGGTCTGTGTTATAGGAGGAAATATGAGTTGATGGCCTTCGTCGCATAGGGTAGAATTAGCTGCAAAGTTATTGGCAAATAGTTTTGCCTTGTCTGAAGCTGACGAGATGACCTCTGGTCCATTGATAATGGTTGGTATAGAACGCACACTTCTGTTCAGGATCCTATTTGTTATTTGCCAAAACTGGTGGGAACCAAACCACTGATCAGCTATTTTAGATTTAACTTTTACAGTGGCTTCTGGCGTTCCTGAAAGCAGCTTCAGTCTCAGTGCATCTATTACGTTGGTAGCTATGGAAAAAGTGATTTTTGCGCGCGATGGCAGCAGTACATTGAGGGGAGAACCATGGCTGGCTGTTAGGTTTTTGTTGGAATTTTTTCGATGGTATGAATCGGCATATGCCTACAATTAACCATTCGGTCAGGTCTGATATTATAAAGGACACATCCTTTTTAAACATGGAATGCAGAGGTAGATCATGTATTAGTGTACGGAAGCTATTCCAGTCAGCCATGGAGTATCGGTATAATTAAATAATAAATTAAAGTGGTTAGAGAAGTTCCTTGGTTATTATTAGAATTATGGTTGTTAAAAGAAGAAGTGTGGTTTGATATTCTTTTCTTAATTACTGTTGAAGTAGCACCGATATATGTATGTACTTTATTAAAAGCTCGAGGTCTGATATAAATAATAATTTGCTGATTTTTATTAGTTAAATAGTTTGAAATTTTTTCATAGTGTTCAACAAAGGGTGGGACAATGATTGTACGAGGAATATTTTGGAGGGGATAATGAGTTGTTAGTGTTAGGATGGCTGTCAGGAGAAATATTATTATTCTCATTAACATTATTATTATTATTATTATTATTATTATTATTATTATTATTATTATTATTGCTAGTCGTATGATTGTAGATGGAGGCGCGGCTCGAGTGGTATATTGGATTAGTAACTATATCAGATGGAGGATGGTAAGAAGGATAACTTGAAGACGAAATATTAGTGTCTGTTATGGGAGGATTGCGTGGGGGCTCAGTAACTGTGCATGAATATATAGCATATTTATGGATGCAATCATTATTGAGTGGGCAAAGATGTTTGTTATTACAATTACAGTTAGTTTTTGTTTTAATTGGGAAATGGATGTTTTGCGCTTATTTAATTTTTTTTGTTATTAGATGTTAAGATTCATTGTGCTAAATTAGGCCTTGTTGAATAAGAAATCCTGATTGAGTTTTTATTGAAAATAGAACTATATTTGTGTGGTGTATTTGAAAGAGTTTTGTACAATGTTGAAGAATTCCTTAGGTATATTAGTTTTTACATTTACGCTAAATGGAGGATTAAACCAAATATTTTTCTTTCTCCTGATGCGACTGTGTGGGTTGGAGGTATTACGATTAGTTGTATTTAATCTTCTACTTGTGTCCTGGGTTTCTTAAGGCATTATTGAAGAAAGTAGCATTTTGATTAAAAGTTTTTTATCAGCAGAAAGAGCAGAAATTCTTCTAGAGACGGATGTTACTATAGATTTTATAATTGAGTTGGGGTGGTTAGAAGATTTATGGACGTATAAAAGCGTAAGGTTGGAATTATAATAGGGGCTATGAGTTTCGGTGTTAAGATTAAGTGTAACATCTAGAAAATTTGAAGTTTTTTGTTTGGTTCGATATAGAAAGGCCAAAGTTATTAAAGAAGTTATGTAATTTTTTAATTGTTTTGTTGTACTCTCTTGGCCTGGCTGTTGTAGTAAAAAGAGCATCATATCTATAAAGGCCCCCTTGGATATGTTTAAAGTGGTATTTAAGTTCTTTCAGTAAGAAGAGTCCCACTAAATTGGTAACTTTTGAAGAGTCAGAAGCACCCATCAAGATGTCAAAATTATCAGGGCTATCCTTTCTAGTCCAAAGCTTATTGTTAAATTGCATAAGGGACATTCTCGCTAGGAGAATTAATTTAATTTCTAAATTAGTTGTCAGAATTTATTTTAGCAAAGATAAGAGCCTTATTTAAAAGCATCGGAGAAATTGATTGATAATAATTTTGGATGTCAAAGATTATGAAGTTAAGGAGGTCTTTATTTTTAAGGGAGACAAACCAATTAATTACGGAATCTGAATTTAGTTAAAGAGAGAAACTTACTTTTTCTTTTATAGAAGGGATGATTCTATCTAAGATATTTTTGCTTACAGCACCTAAGTCAGAGTTAGATGGGCAGGTCAATCTGATGGAGGGGTTGTCATAAAAATTAGGTTTATGATCATTGAGGGTGAATCTAGGAGTACCCGGAGAAAGTATTTCAGTGAAGTTATGAATATTCATAGAAGTCAGTGAAAGTTTAGCTTCAGAATTAATGGAATCTAAAATCTTAGGAGGGACTTTTTTATAAGATTTATTAAGTTCTTTATACAAAGTCTTTTATCTGCAGGATAGTCAAGTTTATAATAATTTGTTGTCTTATCAGCAGGGATGAATATATGTTTATTCTTTTTAACTTTTTCGGCAAAATTATTTATTTTTCGAGAAACCGGAGTATAATGGTGTTTTTGTTTCTTAAATTAAATATTTTTTGGCTAAATTTAACATGGCATTCTCAAACTCCTCAAGGTAAGTGTTGTGTTTGGGGTGGGCAGTGGTTTTAGTTCGTAAAATTTGGCAGCGATTCTTTCAATTTTCTTTTGTTCTCTATGAGAATTGATAGGGAGTTAATTTGTTAAGATTTCTGGGTGAGATTTATATATATATATATATATATATATATATATATATATATATATATATACTGAAAGGCCACTTGTCGTTGCCCGGTCGTAAAAATACGCATAAACATAATATTTTAATTAACACGGAATTGTATATTTATCATAAACAGAAATACCGCATGTATTAAACGTACCAATTTAGTGGGACTCTTCTTACTGAAAGAACTTAAATACCACTTTAAACATATCCAAGTGGGCCTTTATAGAGATGATGCCCTTTTTACTACAACAGCCAGGCCAAGAGAGTACAGCAAAACAATTAAAAAATTACATAACTTCTTTAATAACTTTTATCGTTATTTCCATGGCAGGTGCTCGTCTGGGCTCCAATCTCTGGTCCCCCCTCGCCAATCTTTCACGAAAAACACCCGTCTAGCTGAATCCACTGTGAAAAATTTTCCCCACTCTATATCTGTGCCTAAATCAAAACGCGAATTCCATGAACAAAGCTTCTTTCTTAGAACTGCACGCCTGTGGAACTCTGTTCCGTCTGCCTGCTTCCCACCGGACTACAACTTGGATGTCTTCAAGTCCAATGTTAACAAATTCCTAATGAACCGCCCCCTTAAGTAAACACTTCATACAAATCTCCACACTAACGTAATGTACTTGCAATAACCCTTATCCCTGAGTGGCTTCCGGGCCTTGATAAGTGGTGATCACTGTGTAAAAAAAGAACGTTTAATCACTTTAAATTTAAAAAATGAAGTAAAAAAAAAACAAAATGAATCTTCGACATGTATGTGCTAGTTTTTTTTTGGGGGGGGGGGTTCTAAAGAGTTCAATTCTTGCAAGTAAAACAGAATCGAAGTCACATCCTAAAGGCAGTGAGTCAAGTACGATAACAATTAAGTAAGTTTGACACGATCTTTAAAACATCTTTTCAAACCTATTTATTTTTAACATAAAGAAGCTGTTATGCGAATCATTCACACGTGCATATTCGTGACCCCACGTATCATTTTATCAATTTCATCCTTTTACCATTTTTTCAGGATGAAAACAAACGAAAAAGTTGGCCATGTGTCGGAATACTCTGTATACCAAATTTCTGTAGTCTATAGTTTGTGGATAAAATTTGTTGAATATATAAGCTTAGAAATGTCCTCACACATAAACATATTCTCACTTTGAGAGATGTGTAAACATATAGATATAATGTATTATAAGTTTATAAATATATACGATTTTTTCTATTCATCGTAACTACTAATGCCGTCTTTACTCCAACGATACCATGTCATTTTTTCAGATATGGCCTATATGCTGATCAGAAAAGTTACAAAATATTGTTTTATATATAGTTTCAAATAAATTGTGTACGATTCGTTTGAATTTTATTTTCCTATTTTCTTATTTATACGCAATAGTTTTCCTCATATTATTATTATTATTATTATTATTATTATTATTATCATTATTATTATTATTATTATTATTATCATTATTATTATTATTATTATTGTTATTATTATTATTATTATAACTGTTACTACTACTGCTATCATCATCATTATTAATATTATAAATAGCAATAATTATTTAAGCGATTTAATGAACGGTATCGATGCATCGATGTATACAACACTATACAACACTGATACAACACTATACCTATGCAACCCATCTGTTACTACTACTGCTATCATCATCATTATTAATATTATAAATAGTAATAATTATTTAAGCGATTTAATGAACGGTATCGATGCATCGATGTATACAACACTATACAACACTGATACAACACTATACCTATGCAACCCATCACTGATGCAACATATGACCAATGCAAAATAATACCGATGCAAAACAACACTGATGCAAAACTATATCAATGTAACACTAATGCAACAAATCACCAAGGCACACTACACCGATGCAACACTACACCGATGCAACACTACACCATTGTGACACTACACAAATCCAAAACAACACCGTTGTAACTCTACATAAATGACACACAGATGCAATGCTACACATATGCAACTCATTACAGATGACACACAACACTGATGCAACACTACACTAATGCAACACTACACAGAAACAACGCAACACTGATACGACAAGACATCGATGCCACATTACACAAATATGACACAGCATCAACGCAGCATATACTGATGTAACACTGCACCAATGCAACATACATACATTTTTTATACACAATGATCACCACTTATCAAGGCCCGGAAGCCACTCAGGGATAAGGGTTATTGCAAGTACATTACGTTAGTGTGGAGATTTGATGAAGTGTTTACTTAAGGGGGCGGTTCATTAGGAATTTGTTAACGTTGGACTTGAAGACATCCAAGTTGTAGTCCGGTGGGAAGCAGGCAGGCGGAACAGAGTTCCACAGGCGTGCAGTTCTAAGAAGGAAGCTTTGTTATGCAATAAAAATACATACATATGCAATGTTATACTGATTTAAAACATCACTGATGAATCATTATACCAATACAACATTACACTTATAAAACGCATTACTGATGCAACCCTGCACATATAAACCCTCCACTGATCCAACACATCAATGATGCAATATTACACCAATGCAACGCTACACCTATACAACGCTACACTCATGCAACACTAGACAGTTGCAACACAACACTGAATTAACATTACACCAATGCAATACTACACCAATACAAGACTATCCATGCTACACAACACCGATGCAGCATTACACTAATGCAACTCTACATTAATTGAACACTAAACCAATTCTACAAAGTATAGATACAACACTATACTGATGCAACTAGATCAATGCAACACTACACCTATACAACACTTTACCGATGCAAAATTACATCGATGCAACACTAGATCTAAACAATATTTCATTAGTGCTATAAACATACTGATGTAAGACAACACTTATGCAACATTCCACCGATGTAACATTTTAACATTTTAGAACTATACCTATATACCACTTTCCCTATGCAACACTACACTGATGCAGCACTACACCGATGCAACATTACATCAATGTAACACTGCACTTATGGAACGCTTCACCGATTCAGCACTACACTAATGCAACGCTACGCTTATGCAACACTATATCAAATGCAACACTACTCAGATGTACCATAACACTGATGCAATATTATACACTAATGCAACACTGCATAGATGCAACACTACACTGATGCAAAACTACACCGATGCAATACAACACTGGCGCAACAGACTATAGAGCTTCGCAACAAGTGCAGGACATATTATTTTAGAATTTATTTTTGTACACTATAAATAACGGAGGGGCTAGGACTTATGCACCAGTCCAGATGTTGCTTCATTTCATATAACCTTTTATTAAACGATTTCTTTTGCATAATTAACTGAACGCATTATTGTGTAAACATTTGTTTACTCACAGTGTTATTTGATTAGGCTATCAACGTATGAAATTTGACATAACAGATATATGAGACAAATATGAGACTTTGTAAAGCTCAACAATCATGTTTTTAATATTTCACACCAGCCATGCCCACACCTTATAGTATTTGCGTTATAAAATACTTGCTCACCTTTTAAGCTTCCAGTTAATCATAAAATCAATTGCTTCTTTCTATGATTTTTGCTGCGGCCCTGGCATGCGCTCTTTAAATACTCCGTTATTTTGGTTTGTATATAAATATATCCAAACTCATTTTTTTCATGTATAGAAATTAAAATGATGTTTTTTTTTTCATTTAAATGAATAGAATAAATAATAAAAGCTGCATTAGAAATGATGTTTCGTTAACGAGATAGGCCAAACGTTTTTTCAATTGATTTCATGGTTCTTAATATTTAATCCTGATAAATATTTTCGTCGTATTCATAGAATAGCGATGAACCTTTCACCAACTTGTTCATATCTACAGCCAGTCTGCTCATGATCACAGGGAATATAATTTATTAAGAAATATATCCTTAAATAGCATGTATAGCAGTAACCAGATTAGAAAATCTACAGAATGATACTAAACGAACTATTTGTTTGCATACTTTTTCAAAGCAGAAACATACATTGCTGATGTTTTAGAGATCATAGAAGATTTGCAGAATGCTAATTACTTAACAAAATATTTTCTTTTCATTTCCAATGGTGTAAATGTTATTTCTTTTAGGATTAATTCATTTCAATTACTACGAATATAAATGTCTCTTCAAAGTGTCCAATTGTATAAAACAAAATCTGTATAAGAGTATAATATTTATTTTAAACTTTTTCCAAAAGTCAGAAAACATGGGTAAGTCGATAAATATCACAGTAAAAACTGATCCAAGTGTGTTTGCATTAAAAAATATTTACTATCCTGCCATAAACCTGACTAGGTAAACCAATGTCAAAAAATAATCTGTATTTAATAGCTTTCGTAGAAAACAATAAAAAATAAATAAAATAAAAATAAAACAATAAAAATTAAAAATGGAGGTGGTGAAATTAAAAGAACGAAGATATAAAGTCATGCAAATATAAGAAAAGGGTATAGGTCACTATCTTGGAACACCCAGTAGAGATTCACAAGATATTATTTAAAAAATATCTTATAAATAATTGTTAAGCTTGGCACATATTTAATAACTAACAAATATAGGCTTAGTCATAATGTATTTGAAAACGCAAATATTATGAAAAACATAGGGAAATAACTTAAAAAGAAGACGTTTTCATGAATTTGGCAAGTATTAAATCAAATTATATCTATATTATAAAAGAACGAACAGGTAAAATTTCTAATTTAATTATTGTTCATTTCGCGATTTACATGTTAAATATTAGTTTCATAGAATTTGAAATAATTTTAATTGAGACCTTATAAATTTAAATTAAAGTCTATTAGTTTGCTTGAATATAAAATTTTGGTTTTAAATATATATTTATGAACACATTGTAAATATTAGTAAATTAACAAAGACTTTAACTTAAGAAATAAAATGCAATTAAGTAAAAGTAAATGGTTTCATATGCACGACCAAGAGCTAAAGGAGATTTAATGTAGGGTGTCCAAAAAGTCACTGAAGTGTTATAATTCTTTGTTATATATGATTAATGATCATTTTTCCTCTATTTCAAATATTATACAGATAATATTTTAAAGGTATAGCATCGAACAATGTACGCAGGCTGTGTAATTGTTTTACCAAAATCATGGGTCAATTGTTTTTATTCAAAAAGCTTATCGACGGCATTTTCATGAAAGAGATAGCCCAAGTCACAACACAATTCGAAACATTGTGAAAGAGTCTATGTTAACAAACCACAAAACGTGCAAGAATTGAAGGACAACATCAGGAACGAAATAAGGGAGTTAAATCCCAATCCAGAAATTCTGTAATCTGTCATGAATAATGTGAATCTGAAAATGGGCAATATTTAAAAGACGTCATTTTCCATGAATAAAGATTGTTTAAATTTTGCATTTTCTAAAAGGTTCTCAATGTCTAAGTCAGATTGTATTAAAAGTACAGAAAGACCCTATCAAAAAATAAAGAATCTATTAAAGTCCCAACCCCCGGAGTTACTTTTTGGACACCCTGCAAATGTTCAAATATTTATGCTTCTCATATGGAAATTAAGTGTCATGCTAAAGAAGAAACACTTTGCTTTCTGAGAACCTACTAAAGTAAAATGAAACAAGTAGAATGGGTATTACGTTAACGCACGAGTTCTCGTTAAAACACCGAAGTAAAACAATGCTCACTAAGGTGGGTAACCATTTGGGAAATAACGCTGCGCATCACGTTATTGCAGATCAATATATTTTTTTAAATTTTGAAATTGCTATGAAACGCAGGGAATTGAGATTTGGTACACTAGAAGAGAATAACAAGGTGCCTTATTTCTCTTATTTTGTGGAATTTGAACAAATACGAGGGGCGTGCAATAAGTAATGCCCCTGACCCATTTTCCATAGAAGT
The DNA here is from genome assembly GCF_053919585.1 of Euprymna scolopes. NCBI lineage: Eukaryota > Metazoa > Mollusca > Cephalopoda > Sepiida > Sepiolidae > Euprymna > Euprymna scolopes. The sequence continues at coordinate 43,473,647 of NC_136497.1, read as the reverse complement.
AGAGCAACGAATCTTGGCACAGTTATTAGTCTTTCTCTACATATGAACCAACCAGAGTTATCTGTTTCTCCCATCGTTTGATGCAGCTCTGAAGACCGTTTTTGCAGAACACCCCAGGTTGGTCCTCCAACCACGACGTGACTTCAGAAATCAAGGCTGAATCATCTGGGAAACGCTTTCCTTTCAAAAGAAACTTCATGGCTGGGAAGAGGTGAAAATCAGAGGGTGCAAGGTCAGGAGAATAGGGAAGATGAGAAGGATTTCATAACCACACGCCCGTGCTTCTGATATGGCGACATGCGAGTTGTGAACCGGAGCGTTGTTCAGCAAGAGGAGGGTACCTTTATTGATCTTGCTCCGCCTCTTGATTTTGACAGCTTCCCTTAATTTCCTCAAAAGTGAAGCATAATAGGCTCCTGTGTTTGTGGTACCCTTTGCCAGAAAATCTTTCTTCACTACTCAATCCTGGTCCCAGAAGACTGTGAGCATGACCTTGCCAGCGGAGGGCTGTACCCTTACCTCCTTTGGGGGTGGTGAGTCCAAGTGCTTCCACTGCATTGACTGGGCTTTGGTCTCTGGATCATAGTGATGGACACAGGTTTCATCCTGTGTAATCAATCTTTTGAAAAACTTTGACTCATCTTCTTGGCCCATCTTCAAATTCATCCTCGAGCGTTCTCGCTTCTGGAATGGTGTGAGCAACCTGGGAATCCATTTGGCAGACACCTTATACATATGCAAATGGTCATGAATGATAGTTTCCACAGACCCTGTACTAATCTTAACATATTGGGCTATTTGGCGAATAGTAATGCGCCGATCTTCCAAAATGGCAGCCTCAACTTGACGGACAGATGCCTCATCAATGGTAGAAGGAGGGCAGGTCTGGGAGCTGTTTCCACAGACTTCCGGCCATGTTTGAATTCACGATACCAGCGTTTTACAAGGTCATATGATGGGGCATTATCACCATAAGTTTCTTTCATTTCATCAAGTCTCCTTTGGTGGGCGTACTTTCAAATACAAAAACTGAATCACTACTTGACATTCAACAGGCTCCATTTCACACCTGACGCAGTTCAAACACCTATAAAACAGAAACCACAATTAGTTCAGAGCTGTAATTTTCCACATAATCTGCAGACATATAAGTCATTGCACATGCAAAATTTCAGACAACTGGAAGTGGGTCATGGGCATGCTCATCGTATTTTGACAATTATCCAAATTTTCTATTTGCTGGTAATTTTAAGTGTGTATAACTTTATTAAAAGTGCCTGCATATTTTCGACAATAAAACAATATTCTAACTTTATATATCAATTCATATAAAATAAAGCACATATGCAGTAACAATATTAACCAAAAACAAGAATGAATTTCACTTAATTTTTTTTAAGGAAATATTTATTTATATATAATTATTAAAACTCCCATGCTTCAAAATTACTTTGAATAGCCTGTTGTCAACTGATGATGTCAATTAGTTGATTTGAGATGCTGTGATGCTAAAGGGAACTTCCAAAGTCTTACTCCAAATTTCATCCTTCGGCCAAAATTGAACACCTCCTTCATAAACTTTAATCTTTTATTATTGACCAGAGCTGCTCGTTTGAGCTTATATCTGGAGAACAAGGTGGCCATGTCATCATTTTTTTTTTACTAATACCTAATGACTTAAGGTAGGATGTCGTTGTCTTGACTGAGTGGGATGGCGCATTGTCGGTCATAAAAAATCAATTTGCGGTGAAGCGCCAATGGAAGGTGACAAATGCTCATTTAAAAATAAAATATCAGATTGGCTTGATTGTTTGACACCTTCTGGTACTCGAAATGGTTCAATTAGTTCATCGCAGATTATTCCAGCCCAGAACATTACACGTCCACCTCCGTGTTGACGACGGAATCGATGAGGAGTAGTGAATCCAAGAGGACTCCAAACTTTGGTCCACCCATCTGGTCTATCAAGGGTTATTTTGGCCTCATCGGTGAAAAGAACATTTTCAAGCTGGTTTTCATGTATTTCTGAGCCCAAACGTTTTTCCTTATGAGTTTGGTTTAAAATAGGTCTTGCTATGGGCTTAATGCGTTTGCAATGTCGTTTAAGACATTAAAGCATGTCTTTCTAGACAAGAAAAGTATTCCAGCCTTGTCAAATATAGCATCACTGTTGCTGCCCGGCTGCTTGATGAATTGACAACGAATTTTTCTAAAATCACGAGCAGATACTGCCATTTTGTGTTTTTGTCCTTCCTTGGTTTAATGTTTAGATTTTCAACGTTAAATGTTCTTCAATCTCTTCCAAGGCATAATTATAAAAATATTTGTTTAAATTCCACAAAAATCAGAGAAATAAGTCACCTTATTATGCTCTTTGCGTTTAAATTTTTAAAAATATTGACCTGAAATATAGTGATACACAGGGTTTAGATGCTGTTTGTATTCATGTATTGGTAAGTACAATACATCAAGAAACAGGATGCCTCTGACTTGTTTAGTTACAAGACACTTTAGAGAACGGTGTATCACATGTTAACCTCTCTCTGCTATTCCAAACATACCATTCATAAGATATATGGAACCCCTTGACTGTAATGAAGGCAATATATCTACGAGAAGAAAACTCTGCTGAAAAACAAAATTCTTATAGAAAGAATCTTTTTACTTTCTGATGCAAATTGTTGCATGGAAGTAGTAAAACAAAAATTATATTCTACTGATAAATCTAAATAATGACGAAACTCGAGTCTAGGATTTTCGTTCCGAGTTTTTCATGGAATGTTTTAAGAGTTTTACAAACTAAAAATATTTAAAATAATATAAATTCCATTCATAACTTTGTTGATTAGACGAAACAAAAATCCTCATTTTCATATACGAAGATAAACATTATTTTTCGCATATGAATTTGCTAATGTTTTAAATGTGATTGCAGAGAAAGTAAAGGAAAGAAGAAATCAATATTGTTATTCACTAGCAAAATTGAAAATATATCGCAACTAATAAAAATCAACTCCAAAGAAAAGAATATTTGGACACTAGATGTTCATTCTTGAAATGAAACAACATTATGAAACAGAATTATTAGTTATATTAAAATAGAAACAAACATCGAAATTAAAAGTAATAGATAATAAAATTAATATGTATAAAAGTAATAGATAATAATATATATAAAAATAATAGATAGATAATAAAAATTATATATATATATATATATATATATAGAGAGAGAGAGAGAGAGAGAGTGAGAGAGAGAAAAAATACATATATTTAGATATAGTCTCCTCGTCAGCGCAAATGGAGGGTAGCTAAGGTTGGGAAGACAAAAACGCGAGTTTAAATTTTTGTGCAATGTTTAAATTAAATAAATGTTTATTAATACCAACGCTCTATTTAAATTTCCGTTATTTTAGATTTACAAGAAATGTCCTCATCCACCCAGTGTCTTAATTTTTAAAAATGAACATTACTGTTAAGAAATATTCTTTAAATTTTGTTCCAAAGGACAAAACAAAAATAAATCATTACACATCAAAAAATCTCCTAACAGTTTTTACAAAAAAGACCAATGCGGAACCATTCCATACAAAGGTTCACCAGCCATAATCACTTCAAAAACGCTAGTTTAAATTTGGTGTCTTCGCAATCTTAATCATCTCCCCCATTTATGCTGACGAGGAGACGATATCTAAAAATATTTATTTCTCAATATTGTATTTGTTTCCAAAACGATCGTACACATTATTCGGTGTTGTTATTTTTCTCCCTGTGAATCAGATTAATAAAATCACAATTGTTAATCTTTCATGCTCTCTAGTTAATTACATCTATAGAGTTTATAATATATCTGCAATACTCCGAGCACGACACCTTTAAAATATCAATACATTAAACTGAGATTTTTCTCTTTTGGACTTTGGTTCATTACTCTGCACAATATATATATATATATATATATATATATATATATATATATATATATATGTGTGTGTGTGTGTGTGTGTGTGTGTATGTGTGTATGTATGTATGTATGTATGTATGTATGTATGTATATGAAAAAAGGAAAGAAAACCTGTGGCTTTTAGAAAATTCGTACCCATCCACGTCAAAAGCTCTACAATCTGTAATACACTGCACAAATTAAGAATACATACAGTACAAACCACTTATTAACTATAGCTCATATATTAAAAACCATAAAGCGCCCTTCCAAAATCCCTACATCTAATGCCGGAATATACACCATCCCCTTCACCAGTTGCCATAAAAAATATGAAGATGAAACCCATCGATAAAGTGACTTTTTTTTTTAAATAGCAATACCTGAACGCACTTTTACCCATATTTCATGTCATAGCCACTCCTAATTTAGAAAGAATCTATATTTTATGACTACCTATCCCATGCAAATGATTTGCTTCAATCTTGTAACTCCTGCTGATAATTTCATTTTAAAGGCATTATTTGTCTATTTCGCTTGACCCCTTTTCTCTGTTTAAATTCTTACACTACTTCAACGTTATTTCGTCTGCGTCATTATGACATTGCCTTTCCTATTCTAAAAATAACTCAATCACCGCTCCTCGTTTCTGTTTCTTTATTCGAATTCTTCAAATTTGGCCTCGGCAGAAGCGTCTTGAAATTCTTCCATTCCTTCATTGTCCGCACAATTTATATTTCTTTCTATAATAAATATTGAACTCACTTATTTTTCCTTGTACCCACTTGTGAATTATTTCAAGGAATTCTGTCTTTTGGATGACCTCGAAATATCTTCCAGTAGCAGGATGCCTTTGGATTTTTACTTCTAAATACCGGACTTTTATCAACTTTTTTGGATTTTACCGTCATTAGATCTTCTACTCTTCGCTCGACCATCCATTCAAATCATTTCCCCCCTATTCTCTCTGCTTCATTATTTTTCATTTTTAACAAGTAAGCTCTATGGCTCATTTGCAGTTTCATTAAATACGTTGCAAGCAAAATCCGATTCCGTATTTTGCTAATTCCTACCTTCTGATGAGAAAGACAGTATTTCTTTAGAAACTCCACGGATTAAAGACAATCCATATAATTTGTGTCTCTTTTTTAAATATAATTGTTTTTAACTCTTGTTAAAGTGTTTTAATATGTTTTATTAATTCTTTGTTCTTATTATAAGCTCTATTTCCTATTTGGTTTTATTGCACTTCTACATCTGGTTAGGATAACTTTATAAATATTGTCTTTAATATTTATAATATATTTTAAGTTTGCTATTTTTAATTATCTTTCTAAACTTAATTGTAATTCTTATTTCACATATATTTAAATATATATATATGTGTGTGTGTGTGTTTAAATATGGTAAATTTGAAATCACATAGCTATTAATTTAACCCTTCAAATATATATCTTTTCCCATAATTTTTTATTTATAATCTTACCTTCTAAGCTTTTTATATTTTTAATTTTATTTCTTTTTCTTTATTTCTTTGGCCGGTTTTCCATCTGCTGTCTCCGTTTTATGGTATAAGTATACTTATAAATTAAATATATACATCAACCTACTCATTTTTATTCTATGTATTTGTTTACTTATATTTCCCTATATGCATTTACATACGCATTTATTTGCCTTATTCCGGAGTTTGTAGATACCGGCCTCACCCCTCCCCTTATTTTGTATGTAAGTATGTATGTTTTTGTTTAACTTGTATATGTTTTTGGATATGTGTATATATTTATGCATGCGTGTGTGTTTGTATATATATATGTATATATATGTATATATATGTGTGTGTGTTATTGTATATGTATACATATATGTATATATATTTATATGCTTGTGTGTATGTATAGACATGTATGTTTGCATTTGTGTGTCTGTATGTATGTATAGGTATGTGTATGTGTATAAATATATATGTATGTGTGCATATATATAATTTTCTATTTTTTATTTATTTTTTTTTTTTATTTATTTACTTTCATTTTTTTTATACATATATATATAACAGACGCCCCATTTCATAAACTTAGCCATTTATTTGTTCTTCTGATCAGTTTTCTTAATTTGATTCTGGGACTTTCACGTGCATATCTAAGCTGACCTAATTATTAACGCTAACTTTCGCGCTTTTTGTCTGGGTCAGTTTTACCTTGCTTTTCAAATTTAAACTTTAACCGCTTTTCGGGGTTTTTTTTTTGTTTTTGTTTTTTTTGTTTTTTTTAACCTTAATTTTTTTTATTCATCCAGCCTTGACAGACGTGGTTTGAATATTCTCTCCAGTGCTTTTTCTTTTAATGATTTAGAATTCATTCCATTTGCGCTTTTTTCCAAGGAACTCTGCCTTTTGGATTATTTTGGACCATTTGGAATTTATCCATTGGATTGAAATTTAAAATTCGACCGTTTTGGATTTTACCATTCTTGGATTTTTACCCTTCACCGGACTATCCATTCATGTGAAATCTTTTTATCATTTTTCTTTTGCCTCCTGTTCCCCTTACCTCACCCTTTTTTTAACCAAGTAAGATCTGTGACTTACTTGTAGTTTCATTAAATACTTTTATATGCAAAATCCGATCCTGCATTTTGCTAATTCCTGCCCTCTGATGAGAAGGAGAGTATTTCTTCGAAACTCCGCGGATTAAGGACTATCCACTTATCTTGTGCTTCCTTTTTTAAAATTAAATATGTTTTTAACTCTTTTTCAAGATGTCTTTTAACATGTTTTATTAATCATTTGTTCATATATATATATATATATATATATATATATATGCATGTACACACACACTCACACACATACAGACACATATAATATACACATATATATATATAGTAATTTATAAAATATATATGGCGATGAAACGCGGAATATTCAGCGTAGCTTAATTGCCATATATATTTTATAAATTACTAACTAGCTCTACCTACGTATTCAGCACTTTTCAAGTAAATACTTAAAGTTTACGCATAAATTTATACTTTTGCATATTAATTTTATGTGAGTAAATGAAGTAGTTATATATATATATATATATATATATATATATATATATATATATATATATATATATATATATATATATATAAGCATTCGAAACATGATTACCGTTTTCCGGATCTTGTCAGGCCACTAATTCATTTTGATTGATGATTCAGTTTGTTATATTGATTGGCAATGTGCCTTGGTTTTTTATACTATCATTATATCCTGCTCTATTCATTCTATCCAAGCTATGTGTATACACACATTTACACACTTGAAATAATTTACTCTCAGCTCATCTCTCTAGCACTTCATATGTATGGTAATTTTATCCTCACATGTGTATACGACAGTAAAACTCTTTCCATGGTAAATGCGTTTGCATGATATCTCCGCCCTCAAGGCACCCGTCCTTTCTCATACTTATACACCCATACTCAATGATATGCATAAACATAAAATAACATTTGTACAATCGTGCACATCTATAAGTACGTGTCTTTATAGTATTTGTAACTCAGCGAACATATACGTATTAACTTATTACTATGTTTATCATTTACAGTCGAGAACTTCACATCTACCTTTGTTCAATTTAAGCTAAAAAATAAATAACCCTTTTATTGGCACTGAATGTTAATTTCCAGTCCACTGTAAGATTAATTTAGTATATACTATAATCTAGTTTCCTTTAAGACTCTGTGAGTAGTTTTTCTTATGTATTTTAGTATTCCAGCCTTATGTCATTCATTCAGAAAATCATTACCGCCATTATTACAAGAACACATAGAAGTTCACAAGTATTATCCATGCCTTACTAGTTTCTTGTTTTTCTTTTTTTTAATTGGCTTGTATTTCGTTCTAAATGTGGATGAAGTATCTTACCGGATGCCAGATTTTAAACTTATACATTCCAACCAATAGATACTTTAATTATTCTACCGTCCTTTTAACTGCAATCGTTTGTATCTCTTTTGGTTCACTGGTTTATGGTTTTCAGGTAGTCTTGAAATTCTTTTGTATTAGTCTGGTGCTCCTATACATATTGAATAGTTGAAGATCCTCTCTAACATTCCAGTTTGTTCTTGTATGCGCTTTTTTTATCATACTTCAATTTTTTCTTGATAGTATCCTCCAATGTGTTGTTTATCACCAGCTGAGAATCTCATTACGAGTTTTCATCGAGTATTAAAGAAAAGAGGCCCTAAAGATATTGTCAATTATAGCATAAATAGTATGGAATTAATTCATTGCTGCTGCTGACTCTTTGATAGTTTAAGAATTATCTCATCATCTACTCACAACTTTGAATGTGTCTAAAAATTTATAGCTAATTTTCAGAAACATTGAAAATAAGATCGTAAGAGTGTGATTTGTAGTTATTGATAGAATAAACTACGTCGAGGGTTAATCACGACCCAACCATTTATACACGTGAGCGTTATTTTTAATGCGTCTAATAAAATTAAAATAAAGAAAATAGGTCATGTTCAAAAAAATTGAATATTGTATCTGATGAGTTCACATGTGAAACAAACTGTGTATAATTTATGCTATCGTTTTTGTTATAAAGCATAATTGTAATTCCGCTCATAATAACATCTGAAATGGTGAAGTGTAAAGAAATAAATATTTTGCTTTTATCCATGAAGCAATCATTATAGACAGCCATCTTTTTGTTGAAGCAAATGTTTTGTCATGCGTTTGAATATTCATTTTAAATAATTTATACCAGCAGAAGCCTGGAAAGTTCCACCAAATGAGAAATATATTTAATCAACAAATATGGTTTTATAAAATTGATATCTTTTTGCATAGCGCAAGAAATTATTTTTGGGGAAAGAACCCCCAATATCATGCATCAAATATGAGTTTATTAATATATCTATGAAAGTAGGTTCCATTGTAGTTTAAATATAAAACTGACCTTAATGAGGTAACTTAATCAGTAAAAACCCCCGACAAACCCGACAAGCTACTAAGTCTCATCCCTTTACAATAGAGATTCCTAGGTGCAAGAAAGCCTTTTACTCCAATAGTTTCTTCCCCTGAACTGCGGGTCTTTGGAACTCCCTTCCGGGATTCTGCTTTCCCAACTGCAATGATATGCAGAAGTTTAAGTGTAATGTTAACAAACATCTTTCTACTCTTCTCCCTTCATAATGACCCCCGCCAATTAAGTCCCTGATAGTAGCCCCCTGCTTCAAAGTGGCACTGTGCCTTGTTTGGGGTGAAAATTGAATTTAAAAAAAATACTCAGAAAGTAATATCGCTCTACATAGTTCAATACGAAATAAATCACATTGTAAGAAACAATCTTTAATTTACTCCTTCAGTCCAGCACCTCTTGGCAGACAATGTTTTTGTCCTTGTTTCTTTCCAACGTTCTCTTTTTTAATTGACGTATTCTAACTTCTTTTGTCGGTGCACGTCGAAATTATTACCAATACTGTTCACACACCATTACAACAACGATCATATATTATTTTAATGGTATTCGAAAACAAGACTACATCAATGGGAGGTCACCCTTATACTCTTGTCTAGGGTTTCCAGATTGGTCGACTGTCAGGAATTTGGCCTATTTTGAAGATGTCTTAATTAAAAAAAAAATAATTGGCCTTTTTTCTAAGCGTAACGTACGGACCAACTAAGGAATAATCAAACGGAATATTATATAAATCAGACAATTTTAAATAAAAATAAAAGTATAAGTTTAATGATGAAATTAATCTTATTAAGCCGCCTGTAACGTGTAAACTATTAACGTTTAGAAAGTGAGGAAAGTAAGTCGCGATAACTCTGAAAGTATCTTTAATTTTTGTCATATTAGAATTTTGTTGTTAATAACTAAAAGAAAGCATAAGTGTTTTTGTTTTTTGTTTTTGGTTGTTGTTTTTGTTTTGCTTTGTTTGTTTGTTTTTTGTTACGTGGCTTATCGATGTCTAAAGGTCACTTTATGGTTAATAGTTAAGGAATGTATTTAAGCGGGTGTTTCAACAAGAAATTATTTACATTAGACTTGAAAACGACTATGTTATAGTTAGCTGTGAAACAACTCCAGAGTATTGTGTTCCATAGATGAATAGTTCTAGGAAAGAAAGTGTGTACATGGAATCGTCGTTTCGTTTTAGGCACAGATAGAGAGTAAGTGAAACAGTTCACAGTTGTTGTAGCTAGACAAGTATTTATTGCGAATGTTTTATGGCCCAAGGTTGATGCTCAGCCGAGCACTTACCAGGGAAATATCGATAGAGGAGAGACAGACTTTCACCGTCTTTTCTGTAAGAAAGAAGGAATTCGGGGAACGTAAACTTATTGAAAGTGAAAAAGAAAACTTACGCTGACTTGATAAGCGACGCCATCTTTACTGAGTGAATCTGTTAAAGAAGTGTTGTTGAAAATGTATTCTGGAATCACGAAATAAAATGCTGAACTTCGATTACTGACACGAAGTTTTGTGTATACAATATGCGTAACGGTCATTGTAGTTTACATTCACTCCGATATGCCAGTATTTGTCTAATCTGTCATTGTATACAACTACATTTGAATTGTTAAAATTTAATTGAATTTATGAGACTTATTTTTAGGGAAAGATTACTGAATGGTAGAATAGAAGACGTAATGTTTTAATTACTTTGAAAATTTTTTTTTAGCCTTCGGCAATTATATCTCATTATTCTTTAATCAGATTGTAGCTAGTTAATCAATGTGCAGTAAAATTAGGAAGATAAGCTGAAAGAACAGTTTCTTATTAACTTAGTAACGTTGTAACAATATAGTGGAATTTAACAAAAAATGAATCAATGACGGTCAGATCTGGATAATGTATCCAATGAAAAACTGTCATTGTTAGATGTTAGAAGTGTTATAAGATTTTTGCTTGTGTATAAGAGTTACTCCGAATTCCTATATCTACGATTGTTTGCGAGATAAAGGTATATCGAAAATAATGTAGCAAATTAAGAAATCATGTTGAAATCCTATATAGCGCTTGTGTCTATAGCTCTATAGTAGTTGAAAATTCAAGGGAGGTTAAGAGTTTACTTTACCCATGTATGAACCTATATATATATATATATATATATATATATATATAAATGATTTTCAGAATGTGAGAGATTGTATATAATAAATTCCACAGCCAAACAACGCCGCAGCCCACAAGAGCCATGACAGTCAACGAACCGGAAGTCCAAGACTCAAGTTTCGCCCTCATAAATTCCACAGCCAAACAACGAGGTTGTGTGGCTGTGGAATTGATTATATACAATCTCTCACATTCTGAAAATCCTATCATAAGTTGCTCGCTTGGCTAGCATTGCTGGATGACATCGTCCTTTCGAGTTAAAACTCCTACTTGTGAGACATCGGCTTATCCTTCAGCTAACATTCACGTATGTGGAGACTTCAATGTTCACAACGTCGAATTGTTGACCCACTCAAACAAGACCGATGATGAGGGGAGGTTCTGTCATGATTTCTCCATTGCCTATGACCTCACTCAGATTGTTCAGGAACCCACCCGTGTGCCTGACAATGACGGCCAGTATGCGAGCCTACTAGACCTTTTTCTCACAACTTGCCCTGAACTATGTTCAGTTTCTGTTCTGTCGCCTCTTGGATCTTCCAACCACTTTTGTATCAATTAAGATAAAAATGAAATGTAATAAGTCCCCAGACGTACCTCTCCATCGTACAGTATATCGATACACTAAGGCTGACTGGGATAGCTTCCGTACATTTATATCTGATCTACCTCTGCATTCCATGTTTAAAAAGGATGTGTCCTCTATAGTATTAGACCTGACTGAATGGTTAATTGTAGGTATTGACCGTTTCATACCCTCTAAAAAGTTTCAGCAAAAACCTAACAGCCAACCATGGTTCTCTTCAGAATGTGCTGCTGCAATTGCGCACAGAAATCACTTTTTCCATTGCTTCCAACGTAATAGATGTATGGAAACTAAAGCCGCTTTCAGAACTGCCAGCAACCATTGTAAGAAAGGAATAAAGAACGCAAGAGAGTTGTATGCTCAATCTGTTAAGTCCAAAGTAGCTGAGCAGCGGCTTGGTTCCCACCAGTTTTGGCAAATAGCAAACAGAATCCTGAACAGAAGCGTGTGCTCCATCCCAACTATTATCAATGGACCTGAGGTAATCTCGTCAGCATCAGACAAAGCCAAGCTCTTTGTCAAGAACTTTGCAGCTAATTCTACCCTTTGCGACCAAGGCCGCCAACCCCCAATATTTCCTCCTGTATCAGAAAACACGCAATGTGATATACAAATATCTGTACGTGATGTTGCCAAGCTAATCAAAACCCTTGATTCCAGTAAAGCAACTGGCCCTGACGGTATTACAATTATAGTACTCAAAAAACTTCAACCTGAACTAGCGCCCATACTTACAAAACTGTTTAAACGTTGTCTTAAGGAGAATAGTTTCCCATCTCCCTGGAAAATTTCATCAGTATGCCCTGTATTTAAGAATTCAGGTGATCGCTCATCCCCCTCTTAGTACAGGCCAATAAGTCTCCTGTGCGTCATGAGTAAGTTGCTAGAATCTGTGTTAAATACAGAAGTAATCAACCATCTTAACAAAAATAACCTTCTTAGTGACACTCAATATGGTTTCCGTTCTGCTAGATCTACAGCAGATGTGCTTACAGTTATATCGCATAGGATTAGCAAATCTCTCGACGGTGGCAATCTTTCTAGGGCAATTGCTCTTGACATATTTAAAGCCTTTGATAGGGTATGGCATAAAGGTTTACTTCATAAGATCGCTAGCTATGGTATAGCTGGAAAAGTCTTCTCAATTATTAAATCATTTCTTTCTGATAGGTTCATAAGAGTAGTAGTTGAGGGGCAAAAATCAGAAGCTCACAGTATTAATGTCAGTGTTCCTCAGGGGTCCATCCTGGGCCCAACTCTTTTCCTTATCTACATTAATGATCTTCCAAATCACATCCTTACATCATTTGTAGACATTTATGCTGACGACACCACCATTTATTGTAGCACATCTAAGACAGTAAACGACCAAGTTCTCTCCTTTTCTCTCTTCTCTGATCTTGAGCACGTAGTACAATGGGGAAAGGAGTGGCTGGTTACTTTTAATGCATCTAAAACCAAGCTTCTCTCTTTACATCATCAACATTCTAATCCACATCTATCTATATAAGAGCCAGGTACGTCCAAGGATGGAATACTGTTGCCACATCTGGGCAGGAGCTGCTAGAAAGGACTTGTCCTGCCTTGATAGAGTTCAAAATAGACTTCGTAGCCTCGTAGGAGATGTCCTTTTCTCCTCCTTGCAACCTCTATCTCACAGAAGAGATGTTGCGAGTTTGTCTCTGATGTATCGTTATTTTCATGGAAAGTGTTCGACTGAGCTTCAATCTATGGTCCTCCCTCGCCAAACTTTCACAAGAAACACTCGTCTAACTGTAAACACTATCAATAATTCCCCCCCACTCTTTATCTGTGCCTAAACCTAAACGTAGATTCCATGAACAGAGCTTCTTTCTTAGAACTGCACTCCTGTGGAATTGTCTTCCGTTTTCCTGCTTTCCGGCTGACTACAATATGGTTGTGTTCAAGTCTAATGTAAATAAGTTCTTGATGAGCCGTTCCATATAAGTTATCAAATTTACCAAATTTTCATTACTAATGATTACTATATTGTCCATTTTCTACTGTACACTCTTTAATCCTTATCCTTGAGTGGCCTCTTGGCCTTGATAATGTGGTGATGCCTATGTAAAAAAAAAAAGATTTAAGACGTTCTGAGTAACTATAGGGTTCGTCGAGCAACCATATCTTTTTAAGATCATACGTTGCAAATTCTTTTGATTTTTTAAGGATAATCTAGAAAGGCTACGTTCATGAATTATTGTAACATATCTAGAAAATCTCATTTTGTAAAAAAAACGACAAACTGCCAACCGAATCTTTCCAAATTTCATAGTTCTTGTTTAAACGTGCCAGATTACAAGAAAGCTTAGACAAAAATTAGAGATAAAATCACTTTCAATTTTCTGTCCAGGATGTAACTTAGCTCGCTCTATTTTAAATAAAATAAAAGCGGGACAAACTTTGTTGGTCAAGCACGAATTTAAGAAGGTCTGATTTGCCTTTTAATTTTTATTAATGCATTTAATCTATTGATTAAATCAGCTGCCTACCTGGTCTTAAAAAATGAAAATAAAGGTTAGCTAACCAGGTTTCCTTCCTCACTTATCAAAGCTAAATCGAGGAAAATTCGATTTAAAATTTATATATATATATATATATATATATATATATATATATATATATATTGCTGCAATATTATCTTTATTTTCTGAGAGTATGATTTATGAAAATTGGAAGGTTCCACTTATAGACACCAGCAATAGAAACTCACCGATCAAATGGAGCCACGTTATGCTAGAAACCAATCAGACAACTATCTCAGTTCCTTAGGGGTAGAATTTTTAAATATATCGCCCTTGGCAGAACTCGAATACGAGTATAAATTTTGCTCATTAGGATTAAGCCAGTTCCAGCAAGGACATGTTTTAAGCAATCCACCTGGCGCAACTTCATGTCGCACACACTTCAGATATTACCATTCGCTGCGGCAAACATGAGCTTTACAGATTCATGAAGGTGTCTTAAAGCAGGTTGCCAGTATACCATTACGTTGAGTACTACCTCGTCGCCTATCTGTCATGTCAGTTTATTCGGGGTACATCTCCTTCAGTCAATTAAACGCGCCCCCATATACCAACATCGGAATTTTTACGATTTGGCGCGGTACATACAGCGCCTAGCCTTCCCAAATGGTTATTCATCTGGTACTGGCGAGCTTATCGTTGCTTACCTTTGGTGATCTGGCGAGAGCCGAAATTTAAACGTCATTGTTTATATATATATATATATATATATATATATATATATATATATATATATATATATATATATATATGTGTGTGTGTGTGTGTGTGTGTGCGTGTGTGTGTGTGTGTGTGTGTGTGTGTGTGTGTGTGTGTGTGTGTGTGTGTGTGTGTGTGTGTGTGGAGAGAGAGAGAGATATATACAGTCGAAAACTCAGAAATTAAAAAATATCACAAAATACGTCGATGGATTGACCTACATAGTCTATCATTCAATCATGAAAACTAAAAGACAATTTAAAAAAATACAGTATGAGTATATTTCTGGCATATTTAAGGATTAAAAAATGCCAATAATAGAATGGAATACAATTAAAAAGGGGAGGCTACTAGATCACTTTAGTAGCTTTGCTCGTTTTTGTAAATAAAAAGATTGAAATAATTACACTAAACGATGGATAAATATGACTACTTCAGAAATAGACCGCTCTTAATTGCAAGTATTTCGAAAACATACATAGCAGGGTACAATATAATCGAATGCAAGTAGACCCAAATCTACTCAGAGTGAAAATCTGATACGTGTTAGGTAAAAGCAGATCGAAGTATGTTTACACTTTCTATGAAATTTAAGTTCAAAAGATATGGATAGCAGATTTCCGGTGCATTGAACCTGCATTGATTAATGCATGCTTTGTGAATTTACTACTTTCTTGCGAAATATTTATGCAATAACCAATTAAGGGAACTTAATGCTGTCCCACAACTGAATTTTCCTTTTAACCTTAATTATAATAGATATGTTTAATATAAAGTTGGGAATGAGATGAGATAAATGCACCGGTAAAAGTACATTGTAGACTGACAATCATATATTACTTTATATCAATTGTCAGAAGTAAGTGGAACAAATTAGACAGGTGCACCTATGTAGGAATGTAGATGAATATATATATATATATATATATATATATGATAAGTATAAATTTTATTGACGTGCGTATATATACATGCATGTGCATATATGTGTGTGCATATATACACAAACATACACACACACACACACACATATATATATATGTGTGTGTGTGTGTGTGTATTTAACATAATATATATCTATAATATAAAGTTGAACGTCTGCGTGTGTGTGTCTGGTCACGAATAGGCTCCTATATGATTGACTATTTTAAAAAAACTGATTACATATAATGATAGAAGATGTATCGAGGATCAGGAATGGGTATGTTTGATCTGGCAGAACAGTGGTTCATAAAATTGTGGGGTCTGCGTTCGCGCCTGGCCCCCAAAGTATGGACATCAAAAATTTAAAAAAAACGTTTGCAAGGGTTTTTGATATAGATGTACATAAGAATACTTTGATAATGACGTTTCAACTTAAATAGGGATGGTACAATAAAATTGTGGAGTCTGCGCTCGCGCATGTACTCCATGGAAATATGGCACAAACTTTAATAAAGACTTTTCATATCTATTTGTGTAAGTATACTTTGATAATTATGTTTCAGTTTGAAGAAATATGGTATAATAAAATTATTGGGTGTTCGTTAACGCTTGACCTCCATAGAATGGAAATATGTCACAAAGTTTAACAAAGTTTTTTTAAAAGGGATGAGGGTCCACAATAACACCTTAACTTTAATCTTAATTCATGTTAGCTTTTATTTATTTTTTGAGTTGAATCATATTGTGTCGAATAAATTCACCTCATAAATTCACGTTCTTATTAAAGTGAAAGCCAAAAAAATAAAGTCCGAACTTTAGACAATTCTCGACACAAATTTTGTATAACTCTGTTTTTTCCTTCTCCACTTGCACGCGTGGCACTCTTTCGAAAATAGATAAATAATAAAAAATAAGAACCTTACTTGTTATCGTGTCAAAAGAAGGAAAAATCCTGCTCACGTGATTACGTGTCTTTTTAAAAACATTTACATAACCTTTTTATTTTTATTTATATATCTGTTTAAGCTTTTTTATCAGTGTACTAGAAGGAATTCAGTTGATTACAATCCTTTCTGAGTGTTCTTTACATTACAATAGTACAGCCCTGAATCCGACGGCGCAATACTACACCGTTCAATACTGTAAAACTGAAACGAAGCTGTTCTGCTTGAAAAGAGCGCCATTTTCTTCTTATTCATATTTATATCGATTCTTTGCTTTAAAAAACTAAAGTGATTACTTGTTTACTTTTTTAATATCCCATTTTGCTGTTTCGGATTATTTTACTAAACTAAGTAAAGCTTCATTATTTTTCCAAACTGTTTTTGTTTCTTTGTTTTTCGATATTTCGTCGATATTATTTAATAGGAGTGTTTAGCAGAAAAGCCAACAAACGACTACCCGAAAAAATAAATATACAAGAAATAAATGTTACCTTAGTCAATAAAAGTTATGTTCATGTTTTTTTTTTGTTTTGAAATAGTTTTTAATGCCCTTTACTTGAAATAATTTCAGCAAACCGAAATTAAAACGAAATTTGAGGCGATAACTACTTAAATGAATTTTTGTACAAACTGCACATGCCATAATCGAATATTCCTCAAGAACTAAATAACGGAAAACATTAAAATAAGTTTATAAATATTCCTTACGTTGACGGAACTCTCTTAAATTGTTAACACATAATGCTCAGGTGCCCCTCCTTCAAATTGAAAACGGGACTCTCCATTTTGACTTTTTTTTAAACCGGTTCGTGAATGAAAAAAATATTTTACAAACTACTTAAAAATACAAACCAATGAACTTTTCTAACATAAAAGTAATTTTTATTGACGATGGTAACATTTATTTCTTGTATATTTATATTATTATATATATATAACATTTTCTTTTTGTAAGGAAACATCATTTTGTCGGTCACTCTTGGCTACGAATGGAAACAAAGTTGATATAAAAATATATTTTTGCGAAAATTATCTTTACTTTCATCATATTTTGCTTAGGGTAAAATTATTGAGTATCAAAATCTACCTCTTTACAACCCCCTTTTCATAACCTATCATACTTTCATCAATCACAGTCCATTTTCTGTAGGCTGTTTTGAACCCAGCCAACGACGAGTACTTCTGCTAGTATATATATATATTTACATTTATTTAACATATAAATATATATATATATATGAATTTAGGTTGTTTACATATATCCATATAGACGTATACTTAGTATACCTAAGCATGAAGAGAAGGACGTATGAATATAAGCTATATCGATTAACTTTTATTTTTGTTTTCCTTTTATAAGTATGATTTGCTTTTAATGTGATTTTTATATTCAGTTTCTTCTTCTTTTTACGTCTGTTTATCTCTAATTGATTTCAGTTTATTCAGTTAATTTAATTTTAGTTTCTGTGTTGATTTCTAATTTTAATTTTATTATTTTATTTATTTGTTTTGTCTTTCATTTCCGCATTTACAGAGTTTTTATCTGTCAGATTTTACATTGATATATTCATTCCTAATCGCTTTAATTATAGAATTAAGGTGTAAAAGGAAATGTATATATATATATATATATATATATATATATATATATATATATATATATATATAATTTATTTGTTTTCGTTTTGCGATACTTTTTGAAGGAATTCATTTATATGTGCATTTTTACCTAAATGCGAGGTGGGAATAATTTTCATTTTGACCCATTTGATACCCCCAAATGAGAAGCGGCATATGCATTGTTTTTAAAATATAATTATCCACTGGCACGTGTTTCCTCGTCTACAAGTACATTCTACACACACACACACACACACACACACACACACACACACACATATATATATATATATATATATATATATATATATATATATATATATATATAGTTGTGTGTATAAACGTATACTTGTGCACCGTGTTGGATATTTAGATAGAATGTAGGAAAGGCGAATATCGAAAAAGACTATTGAGGCAGTTATTAATGTAATATAGGTGTACATAGACTGCATCAAACTCACTCTAAAGCGCTGCAGTGCCCCTTTCAAACATTGGCAGCGGACTGAGATACTTAGCGCTCCTCATGTGATACCAGGATAGCCTTCTTTAACAACGAGCATGAACAAGCAGTTATGGAGCATCGCAGATTAAGGCATCAACAATAGGCGGCCACTCACCATCAAAACTCAAACCCTGCCTTCCTGTACTCTATCTGTGCAAAGCAGTGTCGATCACACATCGGGCTTCACAGTCATCAACGGAGTCATAGAATCAATTAAAATAATGAAGAAGACATCGCCATCCACATTGATGGACTACTAATGTATGTATAGGTGGATAGGTTATGTTTATCCGAGGAAATATTTTATCTATGTATGCATGTGCATATCTATGTATGGGTATACAATGATATAAGTAGATGTTAATATATATATATATATATATATATATATATATATATACATATATATACATATATATTGTTGGAGGCGCCCCTTCATGGGATTAATGGACTATCTCAAGACGTAACGTCCTCTGGTGATGTCACTTCCGGTAACGAGTACTTGTGCCCGGCAGTCAGAGATTGGTACGCGGCCAAGAAGGTCGTGTGCAACCGCCTAACAGTTAAGGAATAGTATTGCTCAATCTACCTTGCTTGTAATATATGTGAATACGTGTTTGTTTCTAAAAGTCCTGTGTTCCTTTCGTTTTATATATAAATATATATATATATATATATATATATATATATATATATATATATATAAAGAGAGAGAGAGAGAGAGAGAGAGATGGACGTCTGGCACTGCCCGGTCGTACAATACGCTTAAACATGATATTTTAATTTACGCAGATTGCGTATATGTTATTATAGAATAAATCCTCTATTAATTATCATGTATTACGCGGAATACTTTTCCCGATTGACTAATTCGCAAAAATAATATCAAAAATAAACAAATAATAATGGTAATGTCATTCATTACATTCCGTGTGTGTTTGTTTACAATATCACGCCATCAAGCCTAAATATCAGTCGACGTGATATTGTAAACAAACACATACGGAAAATTCACTTTTGATTAATGTTAGTTTTTAAATATACAAACCAAGAAATGAGTTGCGTCGATTTTAAATGCTGCCTCTTCTTTTATCGTAAACTAAATTCATTTATAAGAAAAAAATGAAAATAAAATGACGAGATACACCCGGAGTTGCACAAGGGATCATGCGATCTGAAGTAGAATGCTCAACCACTAAGCTATATTTCTAGATATTAACAATTCTGATTTTTAAAGAACAAATCATTTGCAAAGATTTTATTATCTCTCTTGCCCGTGTAAAGTGTTACAAGTGCCCCTGTAAAAATCTTTCTTTTTAATCTATAAGAAAAATATATATTTGTGGATTTGGATTTTTTCGATTTTTTATAATTATCGGATTAATTTCTGTACAAAACATATCTAAGAACACTGCCACACATATAAATTACTTTTGTGCGAAATTTGCAAGAAATAAGCTCAGCCGTTTAGGAACCTATGCCGTTTAGGAACCTATTGGGTGCAGCAGCCAGAGATTCAAAGGTACTACCTCTACCCAGAGCCCCTATACCCTATTTCTCTTTTGTCTGTTGCTGGTAAGATTCTAACTTGTGTAATCCTAAACAGACTCAATGGATCAATCTGTAAAACTGTGCTCCCAGAAACCCAGTGTGGTTTTAGGGCAGGAAGAGGTACTGTGGTCATGATCTTTAGCCTTCGGCAACTACAGCAGAAAGCGAGGCAGCAGAATAAGGACTTGTTTGTCATATTTGTTGACCTCACAAAGGCATTTGATACCGTCTCTAGGGATGCCCTGTGGACTGTTTTGAGGAGTCTTAGTATTCCGGACAAGATGTTGAATGTGATTGTCTCCTTTCACTGGGGGATGGTGGCGACAGTACGATCTGGCTGTGAACAAAGTGAACCATTTGAAGTGCCAAATGGAACTAAACAAGGATGTGTCCTTGCTCCGATCCTATGTGCTCTTTTCTTTTCGGTGATGCTTGAGACAGCTTTCAGGAACACCTCAGGAGGCATAGGTGTTGAGTATCGATCAAGTGGAAGATTATTTAACCAGCAACGGTTCAAGGCCAAAACCAAGAATTCTGTGCAGACTGTTCTTGACCTCCTTTATGCTGATGACTGTGCTCTTGTCACCCATAGTCTTGATGACATGCAGAACATCCTCAATAGATTTTCTGGTGCATTTAAGGCTTTTGGTCTTACAATTAGCATTTTACCACTTATCAAGGCCCGGAAGCCACTCAGGGATAAGGGTTATTGCAAGTACATTTCGTTAGTGTGGAGATTGTATGAAGTGTTTAATTAAGGGGGCGGTTCATTAGGAATGTGTTAACATTAGACTTGAAGACATCCAAGTTGTAGTCCGGAGGGAAGCAGGCAGACGGAACAGAGTTCCACAGGTGTGCAGTTCTAAGAAAGAAGCTTTTATTCATGGAATCCGCGTTTTGATTTAGGCACAGATATAGAGTGGGGGAAATTTTTCACAGTGGATTCAGCTAGACGGGTGTTTTTCGTGAAAGATTGGCGATGGGGGACCAGAGATTGGAGTTCAGACGAGCACCTGCCATGGAAATAACAATAAAACAAGGATAGGCTCGCAACGTCTCTTCTGTGGGAGAGAGGTTGCAGGGTAGAGAAAAGGGCATCCCCCACTAAGCCACGAAGTCTATTTTGTACTCTGTCAAGGCAGGATAGGCTGATTTTAGCAGCTCCTGCCCAGATATGGCAACAGTATTCCATCCTTGGACGTACTTGGCTTTTATATAGATAGAGAATTGCATCAGTAGTGAGATATCTTCTGGAGCGGTAGAAGGATCCCACCATCTTTCCAGCGACCTTGGCAACAGACTTGATGTACGTGTTCCATTTCAGATCAGGAGTAAAGGTCAATCCCAGAAGCTTGTCAAAACACGGGGCCTCACCCAGACGAGAGCCATCCATCACAATTGATGCCAGATGGGGATCAGAGCGTTGATGATGTAAGGATAGGAGTTTGGTTTTGGATGCATTAAAGGTAACCAGCCACATCTTCCCCCACTGAACCACGCGCTCGAGATCAGAGGAGAGAGAATCAGAGAGAACTTTGTCATTTACAGCCTTTGATGTGTTGCCGAAGATTGTCGTGTCATCAGCATGGATGTCAACGAATGATTTAAGTATGTGTTTAGGGAAGTCATTGATGTAGATCAGGAAGAGAGATTGGGCCCAGGATTGACCCCTGAGGGACCCCAGCATTTATATTGCAGGCCTCCGATTTTTTCCATCTACCACTACTCTTATGAGCCTATCGGAGAGAAATGATTTAATAAAAAAGACTGAAATTATTCACCAGCCCAAACAAAACGTTACGTCCTCTTCACAACCAGTGGTATATGTTGATGGTGAAGCTTTGAAAACCGCATCTTCTTTTACATACCTCGGCTCTGTTGTGTCTGATGATGCTAAATTTGAAAAGGACATCCAATGTAGAATTAATAAAGCTAGTGAGGCATTTGGTAGGTTGAGACACAGACTCTGAAACAGCCACGATGTGTCTCTAAAGTAAAGGTGACAGCCTACAAATTTGTTGTTCTGCCTACTCTTCTGTATGGTGCCAAAACATGGACCTTGTACCGCAAGCATATAAATCAGCTTGATTACTTCCATATGAGATGCCTGCGTTTTATTTGCAATGTTGGATGGCAGGATCGTGTTCCGAATAGTGAATTACTGAAGAAATGTGAAATCACTGGTATTGAATCATTTTCGATCAGGATACAAATGCGGTGGTCGGGTCATCTTGTAAGAATGGATGACTCAAGAGTTCCTAAGCAACTTTTTTTTATGGGCAACTGACAAATTCTTGCCGTCCAATAGGGCGTCCCCTGCTTCGTTACAAAGATAAAATAAAAGACAACCTGAAACGTTGTGGAATTTCTCTGGGAGACTGCAGCAGGGGATCGCAGAGAATGGAGGAAGATGTGTTTTCTGGGAACCAAAGAATTTGAATATAACCGCCTTTGTCATAGGGACGTCTTTCGTGCAAATATAAAGGCAAACCACAAGAATAATCCACATAAAAATGAATATTATGCCAGTGTGGTTTCAGAGTACGCAGCAAAGCAGGGTTCACTTCATCTTTGACCGACGAGCGTATGAAAGTTCACCATCTGCGGAGGAGTGTGCCGGACGTCTACAGGATTGCATGTGGTGTCACAGAGCTTAGGAGCTGCTGAAGATTGCATACTGAACCCTCATTCATCGTCTTCGATGAGAGAATCCACCATATATATATATATATATATATATATATATATATATATATATATAACTACTTCATTTATTCACATAAATTTAATATACGAAAGTATAGATTTATGCGTAAACTTTAAGTATTTACTTAAAAAGTGCTCAATACGTAGGTAGAGCTAGTTAGTAATTTATAAAATATGTATGGCGATTAAGCTACACTGAATATTCTGCGTTTCATCCAACTATAGGACTGACGAATCCTATAGTTGGATGAAACGCAGAATATTCAGTGTAGCTTAATCGCCATATATATTTTATAAATTACTATATATATATATATATATATATATATATATATATATATATATATATATATATATATATATATATATATAATGTAATTTTGGTTCGTTAAAAGCGAATAAAACCATATTTCTACGTTACCAATTTAATTGACATTTTCAGAAATTCTATTTTTAAAGTCAAGGAATGTTTTTATGTTATTAAAATAATTTAACATTGCGAATTATAAAAATATTAAATTAAATAAAAAATATTTTTCGTAACTGCGAGATTATCGCCATTTTATTTCCGGTAGAAATTAGCCTTTCACTTATTGAGATAAGTATTATTTGTATTAATTTTTATGATACTCATGCAGAGAGTGATCCGTGCTGAAATAATGTTATTATTTAAAAAGTCATTCTTAACATGGGGAGGGAAGGATGTTTTGTACCTATTCTGTACTTTAACCTTACAATTGAATAAAAAAAACATATCGTAAAACGTTAATTAAATGGAATATGATTTAAAAAATAGCGCGGATCGCTCTCTGCATTAGCACCATTTTTATTTATTGCGGACTATTATTCTCATCTTTATTAGTTGTTTCACGACTTTTCGGCCAACTATTCCTCTGGCCTTCATGAAAAGAAGTAAGTCCTTTCATAAATGTTCAGTAACTTTTTCCTTTTATTATTCTTAAAGAGTAAAACTTTTCTTATTCATGAAAAGAGTTAAGCCTACGTAAATAAATAAATGTTTGTACACGTGACAAATTATCAATAAATGGTTTAGTTACTTTTTTTTAAAGTTATTTATGAAAAGAGTTCACGTAAATAATGTGTGTAAAAGTGCGAAAGACGACGTTGTACAACCATCACTCCCATGCTTAATTTCTATAATCATTATTTCGACATTTGAAAGTGGTGCTTACTTTTTAGTTACAACGTTCTGATAAATCAGTCACCCATTTTGTAAGCAATAAAAACGCGGTATATCAAAACCATAGAAAGTAAAAATAATATGTGCCTCTACCGCATTTGTAAGTCAGAAATATATTTGTTTCTCAAAGAAAAAAAATAGATTGAACATGACTTTTTTATTGTTTTATGAAAATAAAGTTTCGAATTTTTTAAATTGTTTTTATGAAAGGTGAGTTTTTGTTTTTTTTTCAAAACTTTTGGGGTTTTTTAAATTTTTTTTAAAGTATTATAAATTTCACTAACATGCTGGAGAAATGTTTAATAATTTGGTATTTTTTTTAGATTAGGTCCACCTCCACAATTTTCCTTTCAATGACGACATTTATAGGTTTCCGAGTATGCTGAACACGCAAATTGCATTGAAATGTTGCGGAAATAAATAGTTGCATTACGTGCACACGCGCCATAAACAAATACACGAACGTAAAAAGATGACCGCCAAAGATTACAATGCATAATACAACTTTTTATATCTTGATAACTACTTATTTCTGCAAAATGTCAATGCGATTTTCGTATTCAGCATAGTCGAAAACCATTTCAAGTTGTCATTTAAAAGAAAATTAAGGAGGTGGACCTAATATAAAAATTTACCAATAATTTTTCATCCCGTACGCCTCCCGATACATTGCTTCGTCAACATGCGACCATTTTATACTCCCGAAGACACTGCCGTATTTAGAAAAAAAAAATGAGTGACCGATTTACCAGAACGTGGTGACTAAAAAGTGAGTACCCCTTTCAAATGTTGAAATGTTTTGTTTTTTTTCAATTTTTTTTTCATAATCTGGTTAGTGTTCAATCAATAATAATCCAGTGAGAAAATTTCAAAAAACCTATCAGTATAGAAACTCCACTACGTAAGTAAATAAATAAAAAATGTTACGTGCGCATGCGTTATCCTTGACTAGGGGGTATTAAGGGAACGACCATTAAATAATTCTGCGGGTCGCCATCGAACTCAACGCCCAAAGAGTACCAAAATAGTTTTCATGATCTGAAGAAATTTTTTTTTCGAAAAGTGGGTGATCACTTTTTCATGAAATTTAACTTAAAATGAGCACCCACTTTCTGGCCACCTAAGGAAGGGGCATTTATTTTCGTGTTTATTGGCTTAAAGGTTTTTTGACAAGGCAGTTTAGTACGCGAATGGATATTTAACAGTTTTCGTTTATGCTCGCGCATAGCATAAACAAAGGCTACGTCTGTGAAATGGAAAATAGTCTCAGAGTTCAGGGGTTAATACCACGCAAAAGAAATCAAACAAACAAACTTTTTAGCCAAGAAACACACAGAAAAAAGAAAAAAAATAGCATCCATTTTTTTTCTATCGAATTCATTTGCTGTTTTTATTGAAAACTATTTTCCCCCGGATTTTTGATATAATTTTCCATTAAGGGCCGTGCGTCTCACGTTCGTAAATAACATTTTTTTTTTTGTAGATTTTGGTGTGCTAAAAACGAATCTGCAAACCGTTTCCGTCGCAAAAAATTAGTTTTTATGATATGAAGAAATGACTTTTTCGAAAAAGTGGCGATCACTTTTCCATATAAATTTAACTTAAAATGAGCACCCACTTTCTAGCCACCTGAGAGAGGGGGGATGTTTTCCCATGTTTATTGGCTAAACAGCTTTCGTTTATGTCCACGATTAGCGTAAACGAAGGCTACGGCTGTGAAATGGAAAATAGTCCCAGAGTTCAGAGGTTATTACCATGCAAAAGAAATCAAACAAAAAACTTTTTAGCCAAGAAACACAGAAAAATGCCCCTCTCTCAGGTGGCCAGAAAGTGGGTGCTCATTCTAAGTTAAATTTACATTGAAAAGTGATCACACACTTTTCGAAAACTAATTTCATGAATATCATAAAAACTTTCTTTTTGCTACGGAAACGGTTTGCAGATTCGCTCTTAGCACACCGAAAGCTTCAATAAAATATTTCGTTATATATGAACGTGAAACGGGCCTTAAAGTAAAATAATACCGGATTTGTTGGAGCAGATTTGCCGTTTAGTTGTACAAATATCCTCAAACTAGGTAATCACCAAAAGGGACTTTTAAAAATCGTCACCTGTATCGAGCAAAAGTTTAAAACCACCGATTATATGCCAGCCTACGTCATGGTAACATATATTGAGTGAGTTCCTAACAGTATTTTGTATAGTTTTTTAGTTTAAACTCATTTTCCCAAAATTTCCCCAAACTTAATGTGTTCGATACAGTCTGCCGCTATTTGTATTTTTTAGATATACCGATACACATTGAATGTTTTTGAACCGATTATAGATTACATAAAAACACTAAAATCTTATCCAGTTAGGTAGAACATTTACTTTTCTTGCCTTTGATAACATTTATTTATATATATTTATTTTTGACAACTTCTTTGTATCTGTGTTTAGTAATACAAACCCTTTTCATTTAATGTAACGTTTATTCGGCTCGAAAAACAGTGTTTATCGGGGTATTTGAAAGCTACAAATGGTGGCGGACACTGTTGATTACTTTAAGTTAGAGAAAGTGAGTTAAAACTAAAAAAAGAACTATACAAAATACTGTCAGAAACACACCGATTATGCCAACTTATGTCATGGTAACATATATTCGGTGAGTTTCAGTCACTGTTTTGTATAGTTTTTAGTTTTCAACTTACTTTCCCAAACAAACGTATTCAACAGAGTCCGCGACCATTTCTGTTTTTTGAGCCGATTAAACATTTTTCATTACATAAAAACACTAAACAATTATCCAATTAGGTAGAAACGTAACTTACCTTTGCTTTCATTTATTTGTTTTCGGACAACTTTTTCGAATCTGTGTATAGTAGCCCCCTCCCCCCACCATCAACCAAATATTAATTACTAACTCACATTTTTGTAAAACAACAACAACAAAAAAACATTTAGCGTTTCAACATTTTTGCTTCATCCACTGATTGTTGGTCAAGTCCAAACCATGAATGATTGACAGAAACTCTCGAGGATCCAGATCAAATTCTGCAAGAGTACAATTTTTTTCTCATTTTCGCCTTCTGTTTCACTTTTTGCAGTGGATTGCTGTACTAATATAAGAAACATGCATTTTCTCTTTTTATTAAATTTTTCCATTACACCAAATTGAGCCACTGCAACGCGTGGCAGGGTACAGCTAGTATATATATATATATATATATATATATATATATATATATATATATAGAGAGAGAGAGAGAGAGAGAGAGAGAGAGAGGGAGAGAGCTTACCAACCTTATTTACATGTTTTTTCAGCTTATAAGTATGTTGTGTGAACGTCAGTTTTTTTATGGGCTAGAAACTGTGTTACATTAGGTATAGCTTAACTAATTTTTAATCTTTTTTATCTTAAATTTTAACTTAAATTTTCATACCTTAATTATTGGTTGAAATTACTAAAGCTTTTTTCGATTATTATAAAAAATAAAAATGATTTAATCAAGAAGCCAAAGTTGCACCCAAAGAAAGTCCTGCTGACTGTTTGGTGGTTTGCGACTGGTCTAATCCATTATAGTTTTTTGGATGCAGGCGAAAACATTACGGCGGAGAAATACTGTCAACAAATCGATGAAATGCATCAGAAACATCTACCACAACACTCAGCATTAGTCAACAGATAAGATCCAATTCTCCTCCACGACAATGCTCGACCGCACGTTGCTAAACCGACCCTGCAAAAGTGAAACAGATTGGGCTACGAAACTCTGCCTTATCCGCCATACTCTCCTTACCTCATACCTACCGACTACCACAATCCCTCAAAAACCTAGGCGATATCAAAAACATCTTAAGCGATTTAATTTGCGACCAGAAGGTAAGGTGTTGTACGTTACTGGCATAAATACACTTGTTTTGTGTTGGAAAAGGTGTGTTGATTCTGATGGTGCTCATTTCGAATCATTAACTTTTGGTTAAGCTAAGATTTGTTCATCTGAATTTAACATTTAAAAACCGCAAAAACTTTCTTGCCCATTTAATATAATTCTAGCCGTTCTCATCTTTTGGTGAGAAATATTTAGCTTCGAAATGTCATGGCCTAAAAAAGCTTTTTCAATATTTTCCCTTTCACTTTTCCTTATTGTTCTTATGATATAATAAAGTTATATATAACTTTTATTCCTCGTCTTTTATTGTTTGGTCCTCTTAATAGTGTTGAGCTTTTTTATTTTGATAAGTTTTGCTTTGATAATATTATATAAATGTACATACATTCATACATACATACATATATATATATATATATATATATATATATATATATATATATATGGAGAAATGTTGTCAGAGGGTCTTAGAATCGTGACGCCCACATTTTAAAATATTTTACCTGAGGTGTCTGCTTTTTTTGAACAAGAGTATCCAAATAGGTTTACAATATGCATAAAGAGGCAATTATATATGGTACTAATCATAAAACCATTAAAACTACTTGCTTTAATATTATTATGGAACTTTTTCCATTGTAATATGTTGATTTTACTAGTAATACCATGTTCTACATCTCACCATGCATCTTATAAACTTTAGTTCTATAGACAGGGTATCGCTTAGGATGGTTTCTAAGAGCGGTTTACAATTGGTAAAGAAAGAAAAAATAACGGTAAGATGTTTCCACTATGTATTTCCACTTTGTCAAACGAAATTTAGTGAGTAAAATGCATGTTTTTTTCTGGCCAAAAGTCGAAAGCATTCCAAGTTTAACCGCCTGAAATGAGGTCGGAAAGAAATTTGTCACGCTGTTATGAAAAGTAAACGGTGATGTTTTAAGCAATTAGAAATGATAATAATTTACATATGAAAAGTTATATTTCTCATATGTAATTCTATTATTTGAAATATATTTACTGTATCTAAATAAATAGTCCGAACATTAGGCAAGCGTAATTATTTTCCGTCATTATTGATCGAAAGTTTACACACACATGTACAGGCATATATATATATATATATATATATATATATATATATATATATATATATATACCTATACATGTGTATGTAAACTTTCGATCAATAATATATATATATATAATCTGTTTATTATACAAACATTATTGGATATATATATATATGTATATATATATATATATATATATGCATACATGTTTCAGTGATAACAGTTCATCAGACCAAAAAAGAATTGATATTTGTTTGTATGATAAACAGACTATATACAAGCTCTGTTCTGCATTGAGCGCTCTTTAATAATTACGGTTTCGGTTATAACTGATGGCACTTCAGTCATCTATATTTTTTTTATTAATTCCATCAAGAATTCTTCATACGTTTTGGTTTCGGTTTCGATTATACTTGAAGGAACTCAAGTTATACACACACACACACACACACATATATATATACATATATATATATATATATATATATATATATATATATATATATATATATATATATATATGGCGATTAAGCTACACTGAATATTCCGCGTTTCATCCACTCTAGGATTCTTCAGGCTTATATATATATATATATATATATATATATATATATATATATATATATATATATATATATATATAAAATAATTATAAGGTTAAAGAGTTAGGAGTCCTCTGTTGATTCAGTCTAATGGCGGACAAATAACAGGTCAAACAGTAGACCTTAATTTCATCTTTGACAGACATTGTATTGAAATGAAGAAAGTCAACAGTGTAAAATAATATAATCATTCGCCCAACATAAGGGCATTGGTGTTTGCAAATGATAATAACATTTCTGCCCCACATATTTGGCATTAAAACGGCTCATAGTGACTAGGTAAGTTCGAGGCTTCGAGCCGCGAGTGAGAATTCGATGTCCATTCAAGCCTGCGTCTTGTTGAATTCTTGAGATGTGAAAGGATAATTTTTGCGCCAAGAATATTCTCGGCAGTTAGTAATAACATGCAGTCTGATTCAGGGGCGGACAAACCGTCCAATAAAGAGCGTGCTTATTTCTGCAGAACTTCTTACAATTTTGAAATGCTTAACATCTACAGAATGCCAGCATCAATATAATACCTATGAATTAGTTGCCTGCGGAATATCACAGGTGCCACTAGTTAACATTTTATTTATATATAATGATGTCCCGTTCAGTCTCAAGAGATAGTGGGCACTGCTGTAAGTGTAGCTGCGCGTGTAATTGTGATGCAAAGGTTGCGCAATCTACAACCACACTTCTCTTGAATCGGCACTGCTTTCACCCAATGGCAAGAAGAGGTCCAATACTGACTGGAAACAATGCCGGGACCTGGAATTCCCAAATGGTTACCCATTTTAGTACTGACCATGTTCAAAGTTGCTTAACTTCGATGATATGACGGAGACAGGGGATTATATGCATGCGTGCATATATATTACATTTACATGGATATACGAGGTCCTTCAATAAGTTTCCAGATTTTTTAACAGGCATTAAAAATTGTTGTGGACGCTTGGAAATGCTATATGTTATTGCTATACACCTAATGAGATTACTGACCAATGTTTATGATTTCATGTTCAAACGAACAGCTACAACATGAATTGGAATACACCCTACTAAAAACTGATTGTCACAGTTGGTAAATTTCAAAAATGCAATCTGGACGAGAGGACACTTTAGAAGAAAGATATGTAAAATATTGTTTTAAGCTTCGAAAAAAATCCACAGACACGTATGGAATGCTTCAAACTGTTTTGGAATATCTTGCATGAACCAATCATCAACTTAGGAGTAAGAGATTCAAGAAGGCAGTCTGTGAGGGATAATGAGAGGTGTGGGAGGAGTAAGGAAATCAGAACACCAGGGTTGATTGGCCAAATAAAGGATTTCATGTATAATGCTCGTTGTGTGTCTAAAGAGACAATAAGTGCACAGTTTGATGTCAGTGTGAGAACTGTACATATTTTTTTGCGAGGAATTGAAGAAGCGGAACATTTGTGAGAACTTTTTTCTAAGGATGCTTAGAGAGTAAGGCGTTTTCATAACAGCAGGAAGATGGTCGACCTGATTAATTCAGATCCCTACATGCACTGGATTCCCACTGGACAGACAGTCAGTAGAGGATACTATATTGAAGTTTTAAGGGAGTTGTGCAGTCACGCATACACACGCGCGCGCAAATATACGAACGTTTATTCCTATTCAATTTCCCCGCACATTTTTCACAAAAAATAAGTTCTTCTAGCAACGGCATAATTTCAAATACGCGCACACACTTTTTCTCACAACAAAAGTAAAATTAACATATTTCTGGCGGACGTAGTTAACAACAGTATCACGAGACACAAGCGTCCAATGAGAAAATTTAGAAGATTGTCTTTTTAACGCTTTTTCAAAAGCTAAAATATCAGCAGTAGCAATCTTTTTGGGGGGCCGGTCCAAATTGTATGAAAACGCATCAAACATTATTTCTTCCCTTTTTCCCCTTCTTGTCGATTCGACTTCACACGAGAACATGCCTCTCCTTTTCATTTTTTTTTTATTCAATTTTCACCCCAAACAAGGCACAGTGCCACTTTGAAGCAGGGGGCTACTATTAGGGACTTAATTAGCGGGGTCATTATGAAGGGAGATGAGTAGAAAGATGTTTGTTAACATTACACTTGAACTTCTGTATATCATTGCAGTTGGGAAAGCAGAATCCCGGAAGGGAGTTCCAAAGACCCGCAGTTCTGGGGAAGAAACTATTGGAGTAAAAGGCTTTCTTGCACCTAGGGATCTCTATTGTAAAGGGATGAGACTTAGTAGCTTGTCGGGTTTGTCGGGGGTAGTTACGTCGGGGAGGTTCAAGTGTTTGCAGTTCGTCAGAACATTCACCATTAAAGTATTTGTAGAACAGGCAGAGGGATGCAACATCTCGTCGATGGGACAGAGGCTGAAGCCTAGATGACAGTTCAGGACCTATCAGGTTGGCGACTCTCTTTTGAACCCTGTCCAGGAGCGAGAGACAAGCAGCAGGTGCACCAGCCCAGATGTGACAACAGTACTCCATACATGGGCGAATGGTGGCCTTATAGAGGTATAGGATACTGTCAGGCGTAAGTAGTTTTCTAGCACGGTAGAGGGAGCCAACCTTCCTTGCAGCAGCCTTAGCAATGCTCTCAGTGTATCTATTCCAGTTCATATTCCCTGTAAACGTTAGGTCGAGGAGTTTAAAAGAAGTACTTTCAGGCAATGTGTTCTTGGCCATTTCTATTGGTGGTAGAGAAGGTTTCTTGTAGTTATTGAAGGAAACAAGCTTAGTATTAGCAGCATTGAATGTGACCAACCATTTTTGTCCCCATTCCACTACGGATTGGAGATCATCCTCTAGTGTTTCTTCCATTTCCTTGGATATGTGTTCATTTGTTTTCCCCTCATATCTGTTATAGAGAGTGATGTCATCGGCAAATATACCCATCTCCGAAACAATTTTATCATAGAGGTCATTTATGAATATCAGGAATAATAGAGGTCCAAGGATAGACCCCTGAGGTACTCCCGCATTTATGTCATATTGTTTGGATGTACGACCGTCGAGGACAACTTTGATTTTTCTATTACTTAAGAAGGATTTAATTACATTATGAATTCTTCCAGTGATTCCATATGATCTAATTTTCCTTAGAAGACCATCGTGCCATACCCTGTCAAAAGCCTTAGATACATCAAGGGCCACTGCTCTACCCTCCCCTGTTTTGTTCAATGAACGGTATATACGTTCAGAAACTACAGTTAAGATATCTGCTGTTGAACGGGCTTGCCTGAATCCATATTGTTTGTCAGTCAGGAGTTTAGCAGCTGTTAGGTGCTGGACTAAGGCTTGATTAACTAAGGACTCAAATATTTTGTCGAAAAGCGAGAGGAGGCTAATGGGGCGATAATTTAGTGGGTCAGTTCTTTCACCAGAATTCTTGAAGACTGGTACCACAGAGGCGGTTTTCCAGCAGTCGGGAAAACAAGATTCGTTAAGGCATTTATTGTAAAGTTTGGACAGAACTGGAACAACCTCGGCAGAGCATTTTTTTAATAGCACAGCTGGGATGAGATCTGGTCCACATGCTTTTGAGGTGTCTAGGTTTTTTATAATAGCATGTACCTGAGAAGGGATACATTGTCGCTGTCAAAGCCGACAAAACCCTAATTACACATGCCACGCGGGCACTCAAGAATCACACTTATGCATGCACGCACCCATTCCTCACATTTTCTAATTAATAACAACGAATTACTCTCCTCACAAATTACTTTCCTCATGGAACTTTTAAATAAGGCGAACTTCGCCAGTTAAAACACCAACTTTAAAATAAGGACATTATTTTCACACAATACTTTTACCTTCTAATCTTATTAGTTTTACGAAGAACTTTCATCTCACATTCTAATCATAATCACTTCGCAAAAACTTTCAATGATCGCATCTTGTTGTTTTTGTTAAAAAATAAATGCGGTGCATTTAAACCAGAAGGAGGTGTCATTTTGTTTTATTACTTTTTTTTTATTATTTTGTTTGGGGCAAAGAGATTTAATTTCACTTAAACTTCTTTTCCCCTACAGAGTTCAGGAAGAGATTCTGTCTGAAGAGGCCAGCACCTTTCAAATCGGATCAGTGGCATTTTCACCAGGATAATGCACCAGTCCACAATTCTATCCTTGACACAAACGACTTGACCAAGATGGACACTAAAACAGTTCCTCACCCTCTCTATAGTCCAGACCTTGCTCCCTATCACTTTTGATTATTCCCTAAGCTCGAGGAAAACCTGAGAACTTGTCATTATGAGACAATTGAGGAGATTAAAGCCCCGTTAGCGAAGATCTTAACATTGGGCCTTCAAGAATTGTTGGAATGGTACAAGTACATTGCAGCGGAGGGCGATTACTTCGAAGGAAACTAGAGTTCCATGAGTGTACTCTCAATAAAAGTGTCCATACAAAAAAGGTCTGGAAACTTATTGAAAGCATCCCGGGTATATATATATATATATATATATATATATATATATATATATATATATATATATATATATATATATATATATATATATATATATATGTGTGTGTGTGTGTGTGTGTGTGTGTGTGTGTGAGCGTGTGCGTGCGTGCATGTCTGTATGTGTGCATATATACATAAAAATGTATATCTATCGCTCTCTCTCTCTCTCTCTATATATATATATATATACAGTTATATTACAAGATAAGATATTATGTATATATTTTGTTTAATTATTTACTTCAAGCGTGCTCAATTCATATTTATGAGTTCGGCAGTTGGCCTGGTGAATTCCTTCGTGTAATGAAATACATATACACATACATGTTCTTGTGTAAAAAGATTTTATATGGCTAATATCAATATCATGGAAGTTTTATCCAATGACCATAAATTAGTAAACATAGTTTTATTTTTCTGTAGTTTTATGCGTGAGTGCACAAACCCCTAATAAAATATTAATAAACACGAAAGCACAGAATAATTAAACAATACCCTTATTTATAAACACACACATACACACACACACACGCACACACACATACACACACACACAACGGAAAGGTTTCGCAATAAGAAGGACTATGTCGGAGGCGAAAGAAAAGAAAAATGAACATAAAGTTTTCGACTGTTTTACTGTCGGGAAGCAGAAAACTTAAAGTGCCCCCAGGCTGTCCAGGGGAAGCCTTCAGTGGAGTAGTCACAACCTCGGAGATTCAGTGAACAGAGAGGGAAAAGAGAGAAATCCGTGTTCTTTGGTGGTCTAGACTTCACTGCTGGCCGCTGGATCGTTCCTGACAGGGGTAAATAGTCCTTAATGAAACCCATAGGATTAATGCGCCCTGGTAGCTAACTGGTCAGTACGTGGCCGCATCAGTCAGCAATGAGGGCATTAATCCACGAGCAAATAGTCTGTTATGGTGACTGCTACAATGTGTTAAATGTAAATAAAAGATTGAAAAACTGAATGGATCGGTTTAATCCTAGGTGTATGACAATTAACATGGGTTTTTTTTGTGCATGAATTGCAACTTGTAAAATTGCCACCACTATTGCGTCGATCAAGCATGGATATATCGTTCTTTTTTATCTTTAATCCCCCTTTCATTAATTCTTTCTATATCTCTCTATCTCTCTCTTTCTTTCTCTCTCCGTATGCTTTTTAATTTTCTTTATCATGCGTGTGCCTGTACATGTAGGTGTATGTATGCGTGTGTGCGCGTATATGTGTGCGTACGTGTGTGTATGTTGACGCGTGTGGCTGTCTCTGAATCTTACTACATTTGTAGTAAAAGAGGCGTACGCCGTTGCCGTGGTGACGACGAGGACGTTACAGTGCGTTGGGCAGACAGTAAGCCAATCGGATTCATCATCCGCGCGTCTCTCCATTCACCAATCGGTGTCTTTCTTCTGTTTTCCCTTTACACTTGCTTCGCAAATCATTCGTGGGGGAAGAAATTCGTATACCCTCCCCCTCCACGTGAATGAAACTACATTCAACTGTTCGCCGCAATACCGAAATCTACAAAAGAAAACGAACACGGAGTGGATAAAGTGCGCGCAGAAGTAAACGTGAAAAAAAAAAACAGAATGAGAGAGAAAGCGAGAGAGAGAGAGAGAGAGAGAGAGAGAGAGAGAGGGAGGAAGGAAAGATACGGAAAAGTTAATTGAATAGAGGAAGACAGGACGAAAAGGCGGTAGAAGATGAAGACAACTTAAATCTATTGGAGAGAAAGAATACAAAATAAAGACTATAGAGAATCGAAGAGCAAGGATCGATAAGTCAAAATGAGAGAACGGGACAGTTAGTGTCTTCAGGTTAGCATCAAAGTATAGAATTTGTTGTGTCCTCGGTGTGAGGAGGAGAAATTTTTTTTTGGCTGACTCAAATTGTTTCATCTCATCCATTGTAACTGTATACCCCACCCCCATGCACACATAAAAAAAGACTGAGACTTGCGTGTAGTTTTTCTGTCGTTAGAAGAACAAAAAATAAGAACATATCACATGTGAAAAGGTAAGAAAGAGAAAAGAGAGAAATAGAGAAAGAAAGAGATAAAGAAAGAGAGTAAAAAAGGGAGAAATGTTTTTCAAGACAAAAGACAAGTATACACGAAAATAACGAATTTCACAAGAATAGTATTAAAAAACAAGAATAAAGAAACAAAAAAGAAAAAAAGAAAGAAAAATAACGATATGCAAAGAGAATAAATGACTTGAACATTTAAAGGAAACGAAAAAAAAGTAGTAGCGAAAGGAAGAAAAGAAAAACCGTTTTCAAATCCACAAAAAAGTAGACAGTTAAAACGAAAGAAAGGAAAAAAACAATAGGCATAATAAAAAAGAAAGAAAGAAAAAAGTAAAAATAAAGGAAAGAAAAAGAGATAGATACAGACGGACACAGAGACAGATAGGGAGCGTGCACTCTAAGTCAAATAAGATTCGGAGATCAGCTTAAATGAAAACGTGGTGTTTTCAGAAGAAGGGATAAAAGAAGAAATAAAGAAAATAACAGAATACAAAGAAGCACGAAAGTCTATTTTCCAAGATCCACTGAAAAAGCAGCCGAGAATTGAATGGCAGAAAAAGCGTGAAGTAATTAATCTGATCAAAAACAAAAAATGGAGACACCTAAAATAGAAAGAAAAAACATGTAAGCAAAGAAAAAAGAAAGAAAAAGCTTCTAGTTCGACCAATTACAACTTTCTATTGTATTTTAAAGATACTTCTACACTGCTGAAAAGTCCCGTACTCACTCACAGATATACGTATAAACGTGTACCTACCTTGCAATACACATGGGTTTTTCAGCACCATATTCATGCCCAAATGTATCCACGCGCACACGCGTACACAAACTGGCTTTCTCGAACATTTATGGACTCCGAACTTGTGCACACATAAGGCTTTCTATCTTCCCGCACTGCTGATTCGAAACTTACATTCCCATCGATAATTATATATATATATATATATATATATATATATATATATATATATATTATCCAGAGACAAATGTTTCGTCTTTTCAAGATTCATCAGTGTGGCTAAGTATAGCTTACGTAGCAACCTAGATACTAAAACCATGAACATTTATAGATAGAGAAAGGGTGAGAGAAACAGAAAAAACTCGTTTCAGTTAGGAGAGACAGTGGATATCCTTGTGAATGTCCATGCGTGGGAAATCTATAATAAAGCAAAGATTGTGTAATAAACAACTGCATCTCTCCTACACGGGCATTTTTTAAGTGCACTAGCAAGAACACCGGGAAGACGGAAAATAATGACAGATTAGCAGGGAATAAATTCAGGTTTTTCATATTGTCTTGACATGTATTTTGATGGAATATAAATAAGTATATGCCCTCAAATCCCATCTTTGGAATTACCTCCTGTAATTAACAGTGTCTGCAAAAGTATTTAATACATGTGAAAACCTCAAGAGAAGTGTTTTCCCAATGAATCCATGTGTTGTCACGGGTAACTTTACACGTATTTAATTTTATTTGCATATTCTTCATGCGCGTGAATTGTTCTGACCATTAAAAAAGGGCATTTTTTTTTTCGCGAAATCGTGATTTACCGGTACACAATTTTATCCGAGAGGATATTTTTTTATAAAACGGTGCATAAGATGCTCTAAATTTCCTGAATCCAGGTAAGTGGGTGTTTCTAATATTATGTTGTGCGCTTGATTATAAAAATACATTTTTTAAGTACTAACACAAATAAAAAAAATTACAGTTTTCTACAAAAAGATGAGGCAATTTGCGCTCATTTATTTTATTTGTATCAACCCTTTTCCGTTAAGTTGTCCGATATGTATATATATATATATATATATATATATATATATATATATATATATATATATACAAGAAAAGTTTAGATTTAGTAATAGGCAATAAGTTTCAGATATATTTACATCTTATTAGTAATAAATACTAAAAACGTTATCAGCAAATACCCTATTTACTTTCTTATTCTGAAAAATCGACTTAAATGAAACAAAAGATATGGTTAGGGATACGTGCTAGTCTAGCTGCACTGATAGCTGTGGTATAGCAAAATAGTATGCTTGTGGATTACTATATTTTAAGCCACCCTTCTTTGGTAGAGTACTGTCATAAAATGATTTCACCCGCCGCTTCATTTGCATTATGCGATGTTCTTTGTTGGCTTGTTTGTGAATAAACATGCAGGATGAGCATTGTAAAAGCGGTGGACAAGTGTGTATATAAATGGACAGTTAATGAAGTCGTTTACTGGCACCAATCTTATAGGCAGGAGATTAGAACTGCCGACTATAAACTAGATGGTTGTATGTTTCATACCTGGCTAGGGTTGGTGCTAGTCTAGCCGCAGTGATGAGCTGTGATACAGAGAAATAGTCTCAGTGTTCATGACTATATATATATATATATATATATATATATATATATATATATATATATACCTAATACGTATGATTCTCCCTGTATGTAAATCTATATATGTAGGTTTATGTATGAATATATAAGGAAATGATTGTATATATCAATATCAATATATATATATATATATATATATATATATATATATATATATGCATATATTTCTATATGTACGGAATATATGAGGAAATGCATGTATATATCAATATATATCAATATATATATATATATATATATATATATATATATATATATATATATTTCTATATGTACGGATTCAAATATATATATATATATATATATATATATATATATATATATATATATCAGTAGTTTACATTACAGACTCTAAGAATTTTTTTTTTATTTTATAATATTTTATTTTGCCTTCCATCTATTTGTTGAGTTGCGTACGGACACCAAACAATTTATCAGAGGAAGTTAACATTTTCTTCAGAAACACACAACAGTTCTACAGTTATTTTCATGTGTAAAGAGAATATATATATATGTGTGTGTGTGTGTGTGTGTGTGTGTGTGTGTGTATGTGTGTGTGTGTGTGTGTGTGTGTGTGTGTGTGATCGGAATTGCAAATAGATTATTAGGAAAATCGAAAATTTAAAATAACTCTAACACGAAAGTAGATTCGTGTAATTAAAAAAAAAATTTCTTAATGAAATCATCCTAGCTAAATACACACTTATACACCCACACCCTCAATGAGATCAGGTTATACGCAACTATTTCTATGTGCGTGTGTGTTTGCGTGAGCGTTGAAATATCCATGTGCAGATGTTTGATTGTGTTACATTTCTCTGTTCAGGCATTTTGCCATTTTCGACAAACTGAGAAGAGCACAATACCTTTTCGATAATTTCGTTTTTTTATTTATTTATTTATTTGCACACCATGAAATAAAAAATATTATATTAATAAAATATATGTGTGTGTGTGTGCGTCTGTGTGTACATGTGTGTGTATTTGTGTGTATACGTGTGTTT
The DNA here is from genome assembly GCF_053919585.1 of Euprymna scolopes. NCBI lineage: Eukaryota > Metazoa > Mollusca > Cephalopoda > Sepiida > Sepiolidae > Euprymna > Euprymna scolopes. Next base: position 43,433,849 of record NC_136497.1, on the reverse strand, counting down.
ATATGTATATATACACATACATATATATGAGTGTGTATGTGTGTGTGTGCTTATATGAATTATTTTGTTTATATTACATTTATCTCTTTCATCTTTGTCTTCCTTATTATACTGCATTATGTTTGTAAAATAGAAGTTCTCAGTGATAACCTACTTGCAAACAGTAGGGTTTTTTTCTCTGGAATCGGATTGACACTAAATATCCTCAGTACTCTTCAGTTGTTTTAATCACCGTTGGTAACCACTCTGATTAACATATAATTTTAGCTAACAACAGCCGTTCGTTTTCTCTGGGATATTAGGGACAATAACCCCTTTATGATTTTACTGCTCTCCCTGCCTTTCCAGTCAAGGTCTAGATCAGGGTTCTCAACCGGGGTCCACATGGATCCTAGGGGTCCATTGAGTATTTATGGGGGTCCACAGGCAAAACATAACAAAACTTATTATTATTATAGTTGTTGTAGAATAGTTTATTTGCATTAAATTAGTTTTCATTTAAAAATAATGCTTAATTATATAATATTTCTTTGATTATTGAAACCTCAAAATTTGAATGAGTGAAAAATAGAAAATTGTCTTATGACCAATAGTTATGAAGGGGTCCACCAAGATAAAAAGAACGGAAAAATGGTTCATGAGTAAAAAAAAAAGGTTGAGAACCACTGGTCTAGATTGTGCTCCCCTTTCGTATTTTCTTTCGTTATATTATCACTATCATTTACTAATTGGGAGTTTCTAAACGATACATTTTCAGTAATTTATTATGTGGAAATTTACTAGTGGTGTTCTTAGGACGCCAAGCGACAACAAGTGTCCGTAGGTTTTCAGCATTTTCCGCCTCTTTTATTAACCTTTTTAATTTACTTTTTGTTATAGCAACAGTTTTTAACCATTGATGTTCTCTAGCAATGACCTCTGGTCTTTTCTGGACGCTCACAAAAATAAGGCTCTCTCAGTTGCAATTCAGTTTGCACATTTCCAGCTTTAGCATTTGGATATTAATTTTTAGTTAGGTGTATCAATCTGTTATTTTCAGCGACGAGTACAGTGGAAAATGTTACTTTTAAGGCATCTAAAACCAAGCTTCTATCTTTGCATCATCAACGCTCTGATACACACCTGCCATCAATTGAAATGAATGGCTCTCGTCTTGGGGAGGCTCCATGTTTTGACAAGCTTCTGGGCTTGACCTTTACTCCTGATCTAATATGAAATACCAACATCAAATCTGTTGCAAAAGTCGCTGGAATAACAATGGGATCCTTCTATCGATCCAATAGGTATCTACTTGGTGGTGCAATTTTCTACCTATATAAGAGCCAGATACGTCTTAGGATGGGGTATTGCTGTCACATCTGGGCAGGAGCTGCTAGGAAGATCTTATCCTGCCTTGACAGAGTTCAGAATAGACTTCGTAGCCTAGTAGGGAATGCCATTTTCTTTTCCCCGCAACCTTTTTCTCACAGAGGAGACTTGCGAGCCTGCTTCTGTTTTATCTTTATTCTCAAGGAAAGTGCTCGTGCGAACTCCAATCGATGCCCTCTTGTCAAACATTCACGAGAAACACTTGTTTGGCTGTAAACACTTTCAATAAATTCCCCCACTCTTTATCTCTGCCTAAACCCAAACGTAGATTCCACGAACAAAGCTTCTTTCTAAGAACTGCACATTTGTGAAACTCTCTTCCGTTTACCTGCTTTCCAGGTGACTAATGGCCGTCTACAAGTTCAAAGTAAAAAAAAATTTTAATGAGTCGTTCCTCTTAAGTAATCCAATTTACCAAATTTACACTTCTAACTATATTGTCCTTTTGACCAAGGTACAATCTTTAGCCCTTAACCTGGAGTGGCATCTGAGCCTTGATAAGTGGTGATCCTTTTGTAAAAAAAGGGGGAAAAATCAGTAAAAACGAGGTTTACGTGCCGCACCAATTTTTGGAATATTTTGAGGTTTTATGATTGAAAACTGATCATTTATTCTGACATAATTACTCTGAAGTATCGCACTTGAATACTAATTGTCATTAAAATAATCATTTCTAATCCAAACAATTATTCGAGATGACATATTACCCTCCCCAACTTTTTCTAAAATGCTCCACACATGCATATGTGTGGACAAAAACGTAAGGAATATGTGACCATAGCTTAAAAATTTGAAAAGTTGCCTGATTGATTTGATTGATGAGATTTTTGCGTTCAGCGCATCAGATTCGCCCTTACTCAGCAGGAAAATTGCAGATGACAATTTTTTGTTTACCAGTACAATCGTAGCAAAATTATCGGCTGTTATCGCAACAGTCGTTTTCCATTGATTTCTCGCTAGCAATGACCGTTCGCCATTTTTGTGGTTTCTTCTTCTTCTTCTTCTTCTTCTTCTTCTTCTTATTATTATTATTATTATTATTATTATTATTATTATTCATTCATTCATTCATTCTCTCTCACTAAAAGTTTTAAAATAATTCAGTAAAAGCAATTGCTCAATGCAATAAGTAGTGTTTTTCTCTGGAGTCCAAGTAACAAGAAGTCTCCCTAGATTTTCAGTACTCTTCACTTCAGTCGATAATCGTTGCAAAATTGGGTTTGCCATTGATTTCTCGCTAGCAATGGCCGTTGGCTATTTCTAGAACTTGAGTTGCAATAATCATTCCCAGGATGCTAATACTCTAATCAATTGTGCAGTGGATGCCTAGTTGGTGCTTATTCTCCTAGGCCTTCTCAACCTTTTTGAGTATCGAGAACTATTTTATATGGTAGTAGTCGATGGTAGTGCCACCACATGCGTGTATGATTATGGGGGGCACAGTTTATAGGAATTTTCAGTTTCAGTTCCCTTGGGCTCGTGCATTTTTCTTTTTATATTCCATGTTCCATTTTTATTTCAGCTAAACTGTGGTTATTTAGTGTTCGTTGGTTGGTTGCCGCATTCGACGATTTATTATTATTATTATTATTATTATTATTATTATTATTATTAACGTGAGAGAGACGCCAAGTGGGGCAATTATGCTCCATTGGCGTTGTAGATAAGGCGTATACACGGGGTTAAAACACAAATAATCCCGGTCGTAGTTAGTACGTTAGGAGTAGTATCAAGTCGTCTGGAAGGACAATTGAAAAAACTACGAATCCCCGATGTTTTAAGCAGCCTTAAACCCTCTGTTATTGTAGGTACCACCAACATCCTTAGGAAAACCCTTGATCTTTGAAGCTTCTGGTTTGGAGCCGGGATCGAGGAAAGTCCTCTGGAAATTAATCACATCTCTTTTAAGGGAGACGTTGATAAAAAAAATCAGAATTATTGTTATTCACTAAGAGTTTTCACACGCCATAATCATGAAATCTTCTTTAAAAACTACTTGTGATGTTCTCTCGAGTCTGATTGGCAACAAGTCTCCCCAGATTTCCAGTACTCATCACCTCTTTCAATAATGAAATAAAGGTTTTCCCTAATATTTTAGCCGTTTTTATTACTGTCATCCGTTGTATCTTTTCAGCCATCCCTCTGATTCCAATTTCTCCCATTCTTTTTTTTTTTTTTTTCAAAGTTTGTTAATATTGTTTCTAGTGCTCTTACTATTATTGGTATTATCTTAATTTTCTTAATCTTCCATATCCTTTTGAGTTTTATGGCCTATTTAGTCTATTTGCTTTGCTTATCTGTCTCTTTGAGCTTCATTTTGCGGTCTGCTGGAACTGCAAAAACTACAATCTACAAAATATTTTGTCTTGTTAACAATTATGACATCCGGTCTTCTTACTTAGATGGGTTTATCTTTTTGTCGCATTAGATTTTGTAATTTTCATTTTCAAATACTGATTTCGATTTCTGCTTGTACTATTGGAGTGTTCAAGGTGCAGTTGTCTACATAATTCTCAGTGTACTGTCTTCACTTCTTTATCGTATCTATTCTTATATTATTAGGGGCTAGTTTGCTGCATTCGTTTATTATGGGTTTTTTATTCGTTCCTTTGTCTACAGATTCTGCATTTGCTGTTTTCTGGCTGTGTTTCTTAGCGTCTCTAGTTCCTTCCATGTACCCTAGGATGTTCATTTTTCCATCTGCATTAGTGAACTTTTATGCGGCTTGGCATTTTCTTGATAGATTGTTAAGGGGCATCGTGGCTATGATGAACAGTAATCGTGATAGAAGATCACCTTGGAAGAGACCTATTTGTATTTTAATCTCAGTTATACACTGTCAACCAGTTTTCATTAAAGTTATTATTATTATTATTATTATTATTATTATTATTTATTATTATTATTATTTACACACCAGTATTAGTCACACAAGCTATCATCAAAGATTGCTTTTTGAGTATAACTTGTGGTGTTTCCTGGAGTCTAGGTGCCAACAAGTCTCCCCAGATTTTCAGTACTGTCTACCTCTTTCGATAACCTTTGCAAAAAGAATTTGCATCATCGCAACAGCCGCCTACCATTGATTTTTTGTTAGCGTCGACCATTGGTCTTCTTTGAAATGTATATAGCAATAAGCCTCCCCAAGGTCCCAGTCCTCTTTGCACTTATCCAGTGGAGGTTTAGCTAGTTCTTTCTCTCCTTTGTCTTTTTATTCTCCTTGGCCCTCATTATTTAGTGTGGTGCCCGTTATAGGTGACACTCACAAAAAAATGGTGGGTGCGGTATCTTAATGCTATAAAGTTTCAGTTTTCATGATTTCATGTGGTGTTTCTTTGTGTTTTGAATCTGTAGCCGTTTCTATATCCAGTTTGTATGTAGTTTATATGTGGTGTTAGTCTCCACATTCAAGAGTTTTCTTTAATATTTCTCCAGTTTTCATCACTGAAATTCATTATATTTTCTCTGCCATCTAATTCCAATCCCTCACATTCTCTTTTTCAATTTTTTTGGTATCGTTCCTAGCGCTCTATTATATTCACTTTCTTCATTTTCCAGATCCCTTTGAACTCTCTGGCCAGTTCCGTGTACTTGCTCCGCTTTTCAGTCTCCTTGATCTTCACTCTGTGGTCTACTGGCAAAATCTACAATCTGGCAAGATTTTTCCTTCTTGTTAACTGTTATGATATCCGGTCTTCTTGCTTGGATAGGTTTATCTGTTTGTATATTCATTTCCTTAGTGACTTTCATTTTTTAGTACTGCTAACGGTTTGTGTTTGTACGATTTCCTGTACGTTCAAGATGCAATTGTTTGCATAATTGCCAGTGTACTGCTTTCCCCACTTGATCATGTCTATTTTATATTCTCTTTGGGCTAGTTTCACGTATTATGTGGTTTATTGTTTCGTCTTTTTTCCGGCAGAGTCTGCATTTGATGTTTTCTTGTGTCTTGTTGGTCCTTGCTTGGTTTTAATTGCGTTATCTTGTGTATTTGTTATTAGTGATTCAGTTCCCCTGCTAAGGTGTCCTTTTTGTAGCCATTTCCAAGTGTTTTCGATAGACTCGTCTTTTGTAATACTTATGAATCGTCCATGTTGCTGTTTCTCTTCCCATTTTTGTCCTTGTCTTATTTCTCTTCTCTTCGTTTATTTCTTCCGTGTCTATTGCTGCAGTAATTATTTTTGAGTGTTTTGCATTATGTATTTTTCTAATCTATTTTTATATTATTCACAGTCTTCTATACAGACCAGCCGTTTTCCACCGTCTTTACATTTCACATATAATCGGTCAGTATTATCCCGCGGGTGTAATGCATTGTGCATCGTCATGAGTTTCCTGATCTTCTGGTGGAGATTCTTTAGTTCTTCCTTGTCCCAGCTTATAAATGGTCTAAGGTATTTTATTAGTTACACTGTACACGTGTTTATTCCTTTAATAAGGTGTCTATTATTTAGTTTAGTTTCAATGAATTTACTTGTTCTTCTGAGGTATTCCTTTTTTATTTTCTCTTTCATTTCCGTTGCTTTGATGGCATCTGCTTCCAGCACTACCAAGTATTTGTAGCTATCATGTCCATCTAGCGCCCTCATTTCTGTTTGATTGGGCAATATTATACCTTCTGTTCCTTCTAGTGTTTCCCTCTTCATGGTCAGCAGTGCGAACTTTTCTATACTGAATTTAATTTGGTATCCTGGCTAAAGATTCTGGTCGTGTTTATTAGTGTTTTTAGTTCTGTCTTTGTTTTTGAAAACAGTTTCAGATTATTATTATTATTATTATTATTATTATTATTATTATTATTATTATTATTATTATTATTATTATTATTATTTAATCACTAGACTTTATCACACGATTTCTTTACAAGTGATCGCTCACAGACAAAAGCAAAATTCTGAGTGACAAGCTTTCCATATTCCCAACGCGCTTCTTTTCAGAAATTTTTGTAAAGTGCGTTGCGTTTTGCGTTGTCTTATCACAACAGCCGTTTATTATTGATTTTTCGCTGTTAACAGCTGTTGACTTTCTTTAGAATTTCAGTGAGTATAAACATACCAAGAATTCCAGTACTCTTAGTGCCTTTCTTTATGGCACCTTATGCCTTGATAATTTCAGGCCCTTTTGGTTGTGTTTCATGTGTCCTTCTGTATATCTTACCCTGTTTATACAGTGTTATTTTATTTGTAGTTCATCCAGAAATATCATGGATTACCTGGTTATCTGAGTTGATTTTTGCAATCGAATTATTTTTTAATATTCCAGCTAGTTTTATTCATCAATACCCTGCTTCATATGTATTCCATTTTCTTCTAATTTTATTCTCTAGTATTTTTAGAACTATCTTTCTTGCATTCAGTATCCTTTACTTCTAAAGCTTTTTTATTTTTTTGCTTGCACCATCGTCACCTTTTGATATGCTGAGGCGGAAAAATCTAATATTTTACATGTTTTGTTTGTCTCGTTGACTATCATCACGGTTTTTGACCAAGATCAAAGTGCAGTATCTATTCTGATAAACACTTCAACTTTTTTTCTGTCCTCGGTAAGTAAAAAGGAAAATTTTCCAGACTGAAACAACATTCACTTTTGTCCCAATCAAAAGTAGCCTGTTTGGGGAAAGTGTCTTTTTTTTTTCAAATTAAAACCCGGACTTTTTTTCTGTGTAGGCAAATAAATAGGAACCGACTCATTCCTTTAAATCTAGAATTTCTCACACAAGTCATTAACAGTGATCGTTCATTAGTAAAAATGGGTAGTAATTTCGTGAATATTAGTGTCCGCATATAATTATGAACGTCCGTTTTTTTATGCTTTCTATTTTTACCTCGATGTACTAATTCTAAATCTGTATCAATATGAGATAGACTCGATGTGAGTTATTTGTATATTTTATGGTATCAATTCAGAATGCTAAAATATATTTTGTTGTCACATTCACCAAATGCCATCATCACCCATCAAGTAATTCCAGGTCTTCCGTTTTACCCAGATTTTTCTTTTTTTTATCGCAGTTATTGTCTTCTGGTTGTATTTGTTAAGTGTTTCTAGCGTCATTTTCTTTCAAATAGTTTTAGATCATCCATACATATGAGGTACATGCAGTATGGTAATAAACTTTTTGCTAAATTACTTTCATGCCTTGTATATATGTAACAGCCAGGTAGACGATCTCATAGGAGAACATAGACATTTTCCTGTAGTTTGCTTAATATGGATTTTATACAATTTTATATTTCTGCATTTCGAAGCCTAATGCTTTTCATAAAAAAGAGGAGAAGGTGGTCCGTTTAAAAATATAGGGAAATGCTACATTTAGCTTAGAGTATAATAAGACGGAAATGTAAAATAAACACGAAAATAGACATGAAAACATAAAATAAATAGAAAATAACATGGGATGTAGATTGATCAAATATATGGCATAAGGATGAAGGAAGAAACGAAATAAAGAGTAGGAAGATGTAGTTGCCGTTATATAAGAAGGGGTTATTTTGATACTCTCTAAAAGTATGTTTTTATTGACTTGTTATGTTCTGTGGAACGCCAGTATTTTACGCTCAGTATTTACACTATTCACAAAGTCAATACGTCTATGCTTTACATATTCTGAGGTAATTTATCCATGGCACTTAGTGTATAGCCGTTTAATAAAAGTACCCAGATATTTTCACCTTCAGCAATATCGTAGTCTGGTTGTTCGTGATGGAGCCTCAACTTTTTTTCTCAATTTCTGTCGACTTATATCGTCCCACAGCATTCGTTGCACGTGTTTTCCTTTTCACAAATCCTACGCCATATTTTACAACTCTGTCCCCAATTTGATGGGCACGTATCTGTTCAATTTGTGTCGGTACTCATCGTCAAGTAGCCTCCGTGCGTGCTGTATGGTTTTATTTACATCATCCAGAGAAGTTGTCGAGGAACTGGTAAAAGCAGCTGATCTCTGTAGCTTGATTCGTACAGTAATTCTTTCAGCAATATACACACATAATAAGATGGTGAGTGATTCGAAACCTGACTTGAAAATAGTTATATCATCTATCACATTCTGAAAATTATAATATTAATTTGTTCGCTAGGTCAGCTTGTTTAATGGCCTCATACTACCGAGTATAAAAAATCCTACTTTTTAGACATCGGCTTGGGTTCTCAGCGGTTGGATGACCACACCCTTTGTTTAAGACGAAAGTGGTACATTCTATAGTTGGATTTCGCCACGATTTGCTTGATTTGTGTTAGCTAATCGTATTGTCGAGATTGGCTAAGTGTCAAGGTGCTCGCTTCGCATGCCAGAGATTCCGGCTTCGAATCCTAAATCGGATATGTACAACTGATGAGTATAAATTGGACGTCCGGCTTCTGTGAGTTGCGACGTTGTTTATACTGTATAAATAAGTATATCATCTTTCACATTTTGAATATATATATATATATATATATATATATATATATATATATATATATATATATATATATATATACATATATATATATATGTATATACTAGCAGGTACTCCGGCTTTGCCCGGTCGTCAAATAGGCATAAATATTTATTTAAATTCGTGCAGATTTAGTATGTATTATTATAGAACCAATTCTCTATTCATTATTATTCAATATATATTTATGGTTTCAAAAGTTATAAAAAAATGGTAACCCCAAAATTGAAACGGAAACGTTTAACTGTTTCGTTTTAGTCGTTATTTATCGCTTCAGCATCTTTATCACCTGAGCTACCGACAGATGGATACAAAAGGTAAAAATTAAACGACTTTAAGCTATGAATTTTTAATGTTGCGTATGTGCAAAAGCAACAGAAGAAGGATAAGCTTTATTCTATTTACTTTTGCCAAGGTCAACAGTTTTTTTTTTCATTTTGGACTTTATGGCAGCTCTCGTATTTTTACAGGCTAAAACCAAAATCGAAATCCAAGTCTTCTATATATCGCTTCATGTTTGTGACAAAAATTCACAGAATAGTTTGTTAGATACTGTCCGCATACACACATACAATTTACGCTTCATACACACCACGCACGCACGCACACACACACACACACACACACACACACACACACACACACATATATATATATATATATATATATATATATATATATATTTCTGAACGTATATAACATTCACTGGACAAAGCGGGGGAGGACAGAGCGGTAGCTCTAGATATATCTAAGGCTTTTGACAGGGTATGGCATGAGGATCTCCTCAGGAAAATCAGATCATACGGTATCACTGGTAGAATACTTAACATAATTAAATCCTTCTTAGATAAGAAAAAAATCCAGGTTATCCTCGACGGTCGTACATCTAAACAATATGATATAAATGCGGGGGTGCCCCAGGGTTCTATCCTTGGACCTCTATTGTTCCTGATATTCATAAATGACTTCCCCGACAAAATTGCCTCTGATATGGGTATATATGCTGATGACACTACACTCTATGGCAGGCACGACAGGAAGACGAATGAACACATTTCTAAAGAAATGGCAGAAACACTAGAGGAAGACCTCCAATCTGTAGTGGAATGGGGACAAAAGTGGTTGGTCGCGTTTAACGACTCTTTATCTGAGAGTCCATCTTTCAAACTCCTTGGCCTAACGTTCACAGGAAACATGAGTTGGAACAATTACATTGAAGGCATTGCCAGGGCCGCTGCAAGAAAGGTGGGCTCTCTCTACCGTGCTAGAAAACTACTAACACCCGAAAGTATCCTGTACCTCTATAAGGCCACCATTCGCCCATGTATGGAGTATTGCTGCCACATCTGGGCTGGTGCATCTGCTACTAGTCTCTCACTCCTTGACAAGGTTCAAAAGAGAGTCGCAAACCTGATAGGCCCAGAACTGGCATCTAAGCTTCAGCCTCTGCCCCATCGACGAAATGTTGCATCCATCTGCCTTTTCTACAAGTATTTTAGTGGTGAATGCTCTGACAAACTGCAATCACTTGTGCCCCCACGACGTGAGCACCCTCGACAAACCCGACAGGCTGCTAAATCCCACCCCCACACTGTAGAGATCCCTAGATGTAAAAGATCTTTTTACTCCAATAGTTTCTTCCCCAGAACCGCTACACTCTGGAATTCCATTCCAGGTCCCTGCTTCCCCAACAGTACTGACGTGCAGAAGTTCAAGTGTAACGTGAATCGACACCTTGCTGCCCAAATCCCTACATAGTACCCCAGTAGTTGTTGCCCCTGATAGTAGCCCCCTACACCAAAGTGGCAATTTGCCTTGTTTGGGGTGAAAAAGTAATATATATATATATATATATATATATATATATATATATATATGTGCATGTGCGTTTGCTAGAACCTTTTTATTTAAATCTCGCAAGGAGACCTGACATTGCCCTAGATTGAATGAGAATCAACGAATCTTTCGACCCTTCTCATATTCTATCGTTATTGAAATTGGTGAAATCGCTCAATCAAATCTTCATGCTTTAGTTAGGAATCCACCGATGCACCGGAGGGAAGTTTCACATGTCACCCAACAGTGACGTTTAGTTTGCATTAATTAATGAAAATCGTTTTTAAAGAATATGCGAATTCCTTATTTCTTATTTATTAGCTTTTTTTTTTTTACACAGTGATCACCACTTATCAAGGCCCGGAAGCCACTCAGGGATAAGGGTTATTGCAAGTACATTACGTTAGTGTGGAGATTTGATGAAGTGTTTACTTAAGGTGGCGGTTCATTAGGAATTTGTTAACATTGGACTTGAAAACATCCAAGTTGTAGTCCGGTGGGAAGTAGGCAGACGGAACAGAGTTCCACATGCGTGCAGTTCTAAGAAAGAAGCTTTGTTCATGGAATCCGCGTTTTGATTTAGGCACAGATATAGAATGGGGGAAATTTTTCACAGTGGATTCAGCTAGACGGCTCACATATCCATGACTGAGTATATTAAGAAATTACTTATAATAATGTTATAGAAAAAATAGGTTTTTAATATCAATGTAAGTGCGACGAAAACTTAACCCTGTATAGATATAGATAGAAACATTATGTTTTATGAAGACGCGCCCTGAACAAACAACCTCCTAGATATAATTTCCAATAGAGCTTAAATCTATAATTTAAAAAATAAATTGTAATAAATTGTTACACTAAGCATAATTTATTACTATTAAATAGGGATATATGAATAAATACCCATATATATATATATATATATATATATATATATATATATATATAAATGTATATAGGTATATAATGTAAGAAAGAGCGACACTAGAAAAATGTGGTGGCCGAGTTAGAATTTTAAATGTGAATAAGTGTCCTCTAAACCCCATTTAAAATACTCAAAAAGAAACTAAAAATCGGAGAATATTAATTAATTGATGTCAAATATTTATTGTTGTAATTGAAAGTCAGGGAATAGTGTAGAACTGCTGTCTAATACCATTTTTGTCGTCTAATTGATTGATCAAACAATATATGAGTATCTATGAGTAGCCTCCTTGCTGTGTAAAGGAATCAAGAAAAACATTGCATATTGAATTGCTAGCTATTATAAGTTTTGTCTTTTCAGTTTCAAAAGAGATAATCTCTACTTAATATTTATGAACTTAATTAGAACAGAGAATCGAATCAGGAACTATAATATATATATATATATATATATATATATATATATATACTGTGAAATTATATCATCAAATGACAGCTTTAAGGTTAGTTATTTCCAAATATTTTATTAAAATTCCTGCGATATTCAAGTAGTTATGATATTTTATTCTTTATCGAAGAATTTCCACTGTCCATCGCTTTATTGCAGGTCTTCAAAAATGTTGTTTTAGGGCAAAAATACAATGTCTTATCAGTCAAACTTTACTTTTTATCATAACTGTCTGTCGATTAATTATGTTAAGTATTCTACCAGTGATACCGTATACAAAAACATATCCTAGATATGGGACTCATATAAAACAATTATGTATCGGCATATCCACTTTTTTTTTAAATCACAACTGTTTGTCCCCCGAGGAAGTCAATTGCTTGATTTTAAAAGGAGTTATTGCTCAAGCAACATCAACTATGTTCCTCCACAAGGCATCCTTTGTAGTAAATTGCTCTCCTCCCTCATAAATTCCTCGTTTTAATATTGACTAGAGATATTCAATTGGGTAAGGTCTGGAGAACCCGGTGATCAGATCATGAGAGTTTCCCCAACGAATCGCATAGATTCAAGGAAAGCTGCAGTCGCCCCAAGCAGAATGGAATGGTACATTGCCATGTATAAAAATCATCTGAAAGTGACGTAACAATGGTAGGTCATTTAGTTGTGTCGACAAATGCTTATCCAAAAAGGCCGTGTACGCATTGCTGGTAATCTTTACACCTTCTGACAGGCGGAATGTTCCAATCAACTTATCCCCAATGATTTCCGCCCCAAACATGATGCCTCCACCTCCTTGTTGGCGATGAACTCTGTAACGAGTCGGAGTTCCGTTTTAATTTCGAACTTTGGTCCATATATCCGAACCGTTAAAAGTAGCATGGGCCTCATCCCTAAATAAGACCTGTTGGAAATCCATTTTATTTCATTCAGTCTTATAGCCATTTGTTTTTCCCTATGTTGTTTGCTCAATGGAGGCATTGGAAGTGGTTTGATGTACCTTGCAGTCTCATTCAACACATTATATCCGGCCTGCCTGGATTTTGGAGCGATTCCAGCTTTTGCATAAATGAAAGCACTCATTCTGTGTGTGTTTCGGTATATTCCCTACGAATTTTCCGAATATCACGATCTGCAAGGTTTCTCCTGGTGCACTTATTTTTCTGGATTTGGTGTTCGGGTTGTCCAAGAATGAAGCCAAGGTTTTTGGATTCTATTCCAGCTCTGTGACTAAATTTTTGATGGACAATCCTTCTGCGAATCCAGCAACTATCCTTTAATATTCGATAACCTTTAATCACCTGATTTTTTGGCAATTTAAGAGATCTGCAATAAAGCGTTGCACAGTATAATTTCCTTGATTTTAAATAAAACGCCATAACTTCGTGAATATGGAGTGAATTTTGGGGAAAAAATTACTTTAAAGCAGCCCTTGGATGATACAATTTTCATTTTTTGTGAAATATTGATATTTTACTAATCTGCAATCAGCGATTGACAGTTATATATATATATAGTTTTGGACGCTACAATATATATATATATATATATATATATATATACATATATATATATATATATATATATATATATATATATATATATATATATATATATATATATATATTGTAGCGTCCAAAACCAAGGAACAGAATTTAAAACCTAATATTGAAAGAAACAATAACTGTGAAAAGCTGACACTTTTACAACTGGTAGTCGATATCATCCATAATAACATACATATTAAAATGTGAATCATTTCTAAAGGATAGAAAAAGAATTATAACAATTATTCAGTTATTTTCAAAATAGGAACTCCAAAAGTAAGGGGCAAAATGGAGAAAAAAATTAAGAACTATATATATACAAATATATATATATATACATATATATATACATATATATATACATATATATATATATATATATACACATACACACATAGTTTTTGATTCGATTCTCTGTTCTAATTAAGTTCATAAATATTGGGAGAGATTATATATGTGTGTGTGTGTGTGTGTGTGTGTGTGTGTGTGTGTGTGTGTGTGTGTGTGTGTGTGTGTGTGTGTGTGTGTGTGTGTGTGTGTGATTATTCTGCCGGTTTGACTAGTCGAACTTAGACCGAAGACAACGTTTCAGAACTCTATCTAAATTAGAATCATACAGAAATATGTTGGACGTATAACTAAGTGATTACAGAATAAGTTTCGATAGCAACATTGCATTTCCTGACAAAAAAAGTCCGTTGGGAAGCATTCATTGAAAAATGGAATACTTAATAACGCAATTTAAAAAACAGACATTAAGTGACATGTACTCTTTCTTCTTCAATAACATTGTTTAATATATATATATATATATATATATATATATATATATATATGCTAGCAGTTCAGCCCGGCTTTGCTTTGGCCCTATGTACTGTTCATAACTTGCCCTACATGTGAATACACTTTATGTAAGCTTTCAAATGTTTAGACCAAAAGTGTAGTAATTTCGTAGAGACCGTAAAGGTAATGATTTTTTATCTTTTACCCCAATTTTGACCCCCTTAACATTTATTATTTTGGTCTCAAATAAAAATAAAAAGTTTTACCCATGTTCAAGTTACCGACATCTAAAATGTCAAGGTGTTTAGACCCAAAATTGGCGGTGAAATTTGGTAGAATCTGAAACGGTCAACTCTTTCAACTTTGACCTTTTGATAGCCAAATTATCGCCGCAAAACTGTAAAATGATTGCCGCATATCTAAATACCCGTTATGCATAAATTTCAAATGTTTAGCCCCAAAATTAGCTGAGTAGTTTGCTAGATACCACAAAGGTCAAATCGTTTTACCTTTAATCACTTTGCAGCTCAAATTTTCGACCCAAACCGATTAAAATGCTTGTCCTGTGTCTGAATACGCTTATGTAAAATTTCAAATGTTTAGACCAGAAATTGGTTGAGAAATTCGGTAGAGACCGCTGAGGTCAAAAAGATTTTTAACTTTGATCCCAATTTTAACCCCTTAATATTTATTTTATTGGACTCAAATCAAATTAAAAGTTTGATCCATGTCTAAGTAATATACATTTAAACATTCAAGTGTTTAGACCCAAAATTGGCGGAGGAGTTTGGTAGAGTTTTCAAATGTCAAATCGTCGAACTTTAATCCCTTGACAGCTAAATTTCAGTCCGAAAACCGATTCAAAACAGTTTGCACAAATCTCAATTGCCCTTATGTTAAATCTCGAGTGTGCAAAGTTTTCCGCGTTTCATCACCTACTAAGCAATGTTTAAGAAAAAATATAATTCGATACATGTGTCGGATATCTATATATTCTTCTGTGGACGCATCGAATAACACACACACACACACACAATCATATATATATATATATATATATATATATATATATACATATATGTATAATATTTTTTGTAAAAATCAAGACAACAAAATATAAAATAAGAATATCATATGGTGTATTTCTTTATGTGTTTACAATTATTTTATAACCATTTGGACAAATTTAATCAGTATATCATTTTTATATACTCCAAAAATAGTAACTCTTCAGACACCAAAAGGCATTTTTCACATATGTATGAACATATTCAAAATCCCTATTTTAAAGGATAGAGCAATGGACTCACCTTGTTTCTCCCTATATATGTGTAGAAACTTAATCAGGTTCCGTGAAAAAAAAACGTCTTTATCATGGTAGCATTAATACACCGAAACAGTGGATCCGTATAAAAAGGAAATGCAAGTCCAATTCATGCAGTTTTGTCATCTTTGCAATCGATTTGTGAAACACGTGCATTCTTAGAATAAGAGAACAATTCTCTGCTTTGAATGTGTCCACTTTTTTACGAATGTATCTTTCAAACGCTTGAATAATGCTTCATAATGTTAGCTTGTTTGTTTGTTTTTTTTCGCCTTCAGAAGATAATCGATAGACAACATACTAGATTCATTCTGATTATATTTGTGTCTTTGTTCGTTTACAACCACCGATGTTCACTCAATTGGCTGCTGCTCTGACTCCGAAGTGAAGTAGTTGATTTATATTTCATCCATTGTTAGTTATTGGCGCCAAACTTTTGTTGCATTGCAATAGTTAGAAACAACTCTCTGAATAGTTAACTCTCATTAAATCAACGTTTGAGCTTTCATTTACAGAATATTGAACATGCTACGTTCTAATTCTTCAAATTTATTGCAACTTCAATTCACAATCGACCAGAAGAGATTGTAGACTTTTTGCTGCTTACTGAGACATCTTGTTCCGTATTATTTATCTCCATACTACCGCATTTAAAGTCAGTGTTGAACATTTTGCCTGTTGTTTCTGACAGTGCAGATTCCACATAATAATAAGTAAGACATTTCTGCGCTCAACTATTTTATTGCTTTGGCCCTATGTACTGTTCATAACTTGCCCTACATGTGAATACACTTTATGTAAGCTTTCAAATGTTTAGACCAAAAGTTGAGTCACCAGAAATAAATCCTTTATTAATACGGAAAATTAAGATTTGCTTGTTATTTTGCAAATTTGCAACAGGAGCATTATCCGAATAACTAATTTGTAAAAAATACTTCCATTTGGGCTCATATTTTGACTCGTAATGTTTAAGTGTTATTACTTCATAACATCATATGGATTTTGTGTAGTGTTAGATCCGAAACATTGAATGATGTGTTATAGATTCTACTATTTGTCTTTATGGCTAGAATAAATTTAAAATCCTTTTAGAGATTGCAAGGTTAGTATGTTATAAAATCATATGAATTCTGTTTAGTGGCCATATCTGCCCGTCAATCCTGGAACATCTTGATCGACGTGTTATGTCTTTTATTGTTCGTCTTAATGCATAAGATAATCATAATACAGACATCCGAACAAACTACATAATACAAATGCTCATTATTTTAATTACAGTTCTGTCAAATTGCTACGACAACCTGATCTAATTTTTTCTTATTTTACGCAGAATTGTATATATATATATATATATATATATATATATATATATATATATATATATATATATATGGATGTATAATTGCATATATAAACAAATTTAAAATATAAAAACAAACAAAATCAATAGTTTGAAACTATTGATATTGTTTGGGGTTTTTTCCTTTTGAAACTGATTTTCAATTAACAAATTATTAATCATTTTACTTAATATTAAAATACTTCTAGGATATCTATACCTATTGAGCTTATTAGATATCTACATTACAAAGAGCACTGTTTTTTTTTTAATAGTATTAATAAATTTACTAATACATTAAAATAAACTCTCCTCTTTAGACTCTAGTTCTAATTCCCCAAAAATTAATATATACAGTAGCGTCCAAAAGTTAAGGAACGATCGATCATTTTTTTTAATGGCTTCTACTTTATCTATGAAAAAGAAGAAAAACAGTTTTTGGTGAATTTTCCAATGTTTAATAATGGTAGTTAAAGAAAAATTTTGTTTTTTATTTTTGATTTTAATACATATTAGTTTCTTTTACACTTAAATAAATTTAATTAAATTACATCCGTCCAAAAGTTTAGGAACAAGGAACATTCATTATGAAAAAATAAAGAATCCTTTCAGTATTTAGTGAAAAGCCCCTTGTTTTCAATCACACTATGGCATCTTTTGCTGCAAGACAGAACCAATCGTTCACATGTTATAGGTGAAATATTATTTCAGGATGTTTTTTTACAGTCCCATAACTCATCAAGATTTTTTTTGGGGGGGGGGGGTTCTGTGATCTTATCACCAATAATTTTCCAAACATTTTCAATTGGATTCAGGTCTGGGCTCTGAGCTGGCCAATCCATGACGCAAATATTGGATCTATTTAGCTCTTCTAAAACTATTTTTTGCTTTATGGCATGGTGCGTTGTTTTGCATAAAGAAACCAGAATCAGAAAGATTAGGAACCACATGTTCTCTAATCAATTCTCTGTACATTCGAGCATTAACTTTTCCATGAATTCTCACAAGGGGACCAGTTCCTTTTGAAGATATCATGCCCCATACCATTATACTGCCGCCTCCAAATTTTACTGTACTTTTAACTCACTTAGGGGACAGTCTTTATGCATTTTTTTTCTGACATGTGGTCTTTTGTCTGATCCGAAAAGATTAAATTTAGATTCATCAGTAAAATGAACCTTTTCCCATTTTCCCCCATTTTTTCCCCATTTGTATTCCCAAATAGTTACCCATACTATAGGATGGGTAACTATTTGGGAATACAAAATGCTTTATATAGATCATCAAAGTTAAGTAACATTGTCTTGGTCATTCTCAAATGGGTGACTACTTGCGAATACAAAGTGCTTTACGTAGCTTACCAAAGTTAAGCAACAGTAAGTATGGTCATTATCAGATGTGGGACTACTTGGAATACAACAAAATGCTTTATGTAGATAACCAAAGTTAAGCAGCACTGAGTTTGATCATTATCAGATGGGTAATTATTAGGGAATGCAAAACGCTTTATGTACGTCATCGCAGTTTAGCAGCAATGAGTTGGTGATTATCAGATGGGTAACTACTTTGGAATGCAAAATACTTTTTGTAGATCACCAAAGTTAAGCAACAATGAGCTGGGTCATAGTCAGATGGGTTACTAATTAGGAATAGATAACGCTTTTTGTAGATAACAAAAGTTAAGCAACAATGGTTTGGTGATTATTAGACGGGTAACTACTTGGGAACCCCAAATGCTTTATATATATATTACCAAAGTTAAGCAACAATTAGCTTGGTAATTATAGATTGGTAACTATTTGGGAATACAAAATGCTTTATATTGGTCACCAAAATTAAGCAACATTGTTGTGGTCATTTAAAAACGGGTGACTACTTGGGAATACAAAATGCTTTATGTAGCTTATCAAAGGTAAGCAATACTGATCCTGGCCATTATAAGATGGGTGACTGCTAGGGAATACAAAATGCTTTATGTAGATAACAAAAGTAAGCAACAGTTAGCTTGGTCATTATGTGATGGGTGCCTCATTGAGTATAAAAAATTCTTTATATAGATCACCAATGTTAAGCAACAATGAGCTTGCTCATTATTAGATGGGAATACAAAATGGTTTTTGTAGATAACCAAAGTTAAGCACCAATGAGCTTGGTCATTATCAGATGAGTCACTACTTGGGAATACAAAATGTTTCATGTAGATTACCAATGTTAACCAACAATTAGCTAGATCATTATCAGATGGGTGACCACTTGGGAATACAAAATGCTTAATGTAGATAACCAAAGTTAAGCAACAATGAGCGTTGTCATTATTAGGTGGGTAACTACTTCGGAATATTAAATACTTTTTGTAGATCACCAAAATTAAGCAACAATGAACGGGGTCTATCAGATGGGTGACTTATTAGGAATACATTATGCTTTATGTAGATACCGAAAGTTAAGCAACAATGGGCTCGGTGATTATTAAATGGGTAACTAGTTGGGATTACCAAATGCTCTTATGGATCACCAAAGTTAAGCTACAATTAGCTATAATATAGGAGAGTAACTACTTAGGGATAAAAAAATGCATTATATAGATCACCAAAGTTAAGCAACATTGTCTTGGTCATTCTCATATGGCTGACTACTTGGGAATACAAAATGCTTTATGTAGATCACTAAAGTTAAGCAACAATGACCTTGGTCATTATCAGATGGGCAACTACTTGGGAATATTTCATGTATATTTTTAACACTGGATCGAGGGATATGAAGACAGTGCTGGAAATCGCAGAAACAGTTTACGAGTGAACATGACTATTGATTGGTGTGTTTGCAATGAAATAAACATCCCAAACAATGTGTCAAAGTTATTACTTTAATAAGAGGGATGCAATAATGTGGGTTAAATTATGAAAAATGATTGTCCAAATTAATAACATATTAAAGAATTATGAAAAATTATGAAATGTGAGTTATTTGATTGGTGTGTTTTAATGAAATTAATAGCCCAGATAATGTCTCAAAGTTATTATTTTAGTAATAGGGGGCGATAATGTGGGTTAAATCATAAAAAGTGATGGTAAAAATTAGTAACATATCCAAGAATTATGCAAAATAATTAAATGTGAGTTATTTTATTGGTGAGTGTGTAATGAAATAAACAGCCCAGACAATGTATGAAAGGTTTTATTTTAGTAAGAGCGGGATGATAATGTAGGTTAAATCATGAAAAATGATTGTCAAAATTAGTAACGTATCCAAGAGTTATAGGATTAAACGAGATAGGCCCAAATATATACTATCAGAATACCCGGAGTGAGCCAGGATTGAATGCGATACATGCAAATGTATGCTAGCAGAATACACGGGCGCCTGGGATTGAATGAGATAGATGCAAATATATACTAGCAGAATACCTGGCGTTGTCTGGGATCGAATGAGATTGACTGAAATATATACTAGCAAAATTCCTTGCGTCACCCAGGATTTAAGGTTGGAGATATATACTAGCAGAATACCCGGTGTTGCCTTGGGTTGAATAATGTAGGTTAAAATATATACCAGCAAAATACCCGGCATCGCTTGGGATTGAATGAGATATGTAGAAATATATATTAGCAGAATTCCCTGCATCGCTCTGGATTGAAGAGATAGGCGGAAATATATAGAAGCAGAATACCAGGCATCACCCGAGATTTTCTAAGGCAGGTGTAAATAAATACTAACAGAATATCTGGCATCGCCTGGGATTGAATAAGATTGGTATAAATACAGAATAGACCAATACTTGGCGTCGCTCGGGATTGTATAAGATGGCTGCACATATACACTAGCAGAATACCCGGCATTGCTCAAGATTGAATGAGATAGGTGAGAAAATATACTAGCAATATCCCATATCTATTAGCAGAATTCCTGGCGTTGCCCCGTATTAAATGAGATAGGGGCAAATTTATACTAGCAGAATAATCAGCGTCACTCTGGATTAAATGAGGGTGGTAGAATATAAAGTTTGTCCCAGAAATGGCTTAAACAATTTTGTATCTCAAAATTACTTTATTTGTGAAGTCGATTCCGGATATCGCTTAAACAGTTTACGATCTAAAAATTAGATTAATACATATATATATATATATTATGAAAGTTTACTAGGCCAGTTTCTATAGGTAGTGATCTATATTTTTTTAATTTTTTATATTATCATCCGGGCATGATGTGATGGTTAGAGAGGTAGGTAGAAAGAAGCATGATTATGTTAATTTTAAGTTCTCTTTTGAGGGTTGGGTTAATTTTACGTTCCATTTTGGGGGTTGGGTTTGAGAGAGTAATCTCCGTTTTGGGGTCAAAAAGTATGTGAAATTGTTTCATATATGTATTTAAATTACCCGTCTTAGTGTAGGTAAAATTATTTAAATATGTGTTGTATATTCACCGTCCTTGCAAAGGTAAAATTATTTCATATACATACCCTAGGTAAGATATTAAATATGTCTAATACCCGTCCTAGGGTAGGCAAAATATTCTTTTGCTCGAAATAGCAAATGATACATAGACATTAAAAATTCCTCTCTCCTAAGAATAGCAAATATATTCAAAATCAAATTCAATTTTCTTATGGTTGATACGGTCCCAAGCAACGCCGGGTAGCCCCGCTAGTTCATAATATAAAATGATGATACGGCATTATATTGTTTTCAATAGGTCAGTGTTATCTGCATTTCCTTTGTAACTCGGTTTTTTTAGTTGGCTTTTCAAGAGATATATTGATATTCATGTGATATTACATGGCCCTTAAGCGAAATCTATTTCACCTTGCAGTTTTTTTTTTTTATATTTCATATAATCATTCTAGATAGTTATTTACTTTGACTACTTCACACTGTTCTATAAATTACCATGGGAAATTAACATATTATTTTCATTTGCTTGAAAAATCCCCATCAATCCAAACTCGTGTCCTTTCCTAATGAATTTTAACGAAATAGCAAGAAACAAGCATGCACACAAATCCTCCGTAATCACAATAACAGTCCAAACTTTAGTTCCTTCTCTTCATCGAACATCGCAATGCGTTTAGGTAGTCTTCAGTGATGTTTGCTGTTTTCATTGTCGATTCCGGGCTTCTTACTCATCATATCTGCTTGGACAGCCATCACCGACCTGCTATTCGATCCAATAGGTTGCCGCCTTGTAAATATTTGTGTCACTGTTCTATCTGAATAATTTATAATTCCCGCTCTTCTACCTATTTGCGAGTCAGCCAATGAAAAGGAAGCGTGTTTTCAAAAAAAAATATATATATAATATAATAAAGTCGCTATGTTTTTATCAAGTTTATTCATTTATTAAGTCGATTAATCTAACCAAATTAATTTGAAAAAAAAACCACCCGCCCTTGTCATCTGTTTGTATTTTTTAAACAAATAAGTGACAAAGGCAGTTCTTCTATATTATCATTGACTAATTGGGTTACTAATCATACTTGTTTCGCTCAAACGGTTTGTTTGAAAAGATCGAATTAAAACTTTAATCTCGTCCAACAATGTGAGAATTTTAAATGAGAGTACTTTAAAATATATGACGAATACGTATGGAAAGGATATAATTTATTTAACATATTAACAATATCGTATGGGACTGATGGATTTTAACTATGACACTATCATAAGTAGGGCTGTGATAACATCATAATCTTTTCATTGTTTTAACGTTGATATCTTATATGTTTTTATATAGACGGATGTGGTTATCGGTTGATAAACTCTGTCTAACTGAGTCAGACATATACCCGAGAGTCCAAAGAATGAAAAGAATATTCTGTTGTCACAGCCCTGATCATAATTAATGGATGTAGTTTTAAATTTCTAAAAGTTAAGATACATAAGAAATATTACCGTATAAAAGGCTTTATTTTATTATCAATACTAATATATATATATATATATATATATATATATATATATATATATATATATATATATATATATAAAATATCGACTGGTAAGGATGGACTTTATTCATGGTAATTAACATATAATAATAAATTACGTCAATAATATCCGGTGCATTGTAGTTTCCAGTTAAATACTAAATCATTCGTCAAACATAGCAATTGTAATAATAATGTATCAAAATTTACAATAGAAGTGCCTTCTCTCAGCTGCCAAATTCCAACTCTCTGTCTTTTAAAATACACTTTTTTTATAAATCACTTAATCTTGACACATGTGCTTAAGTGTTTCATACATGCAGCTTATTTTCAACTCCATCACTATTAAGACTAATAGATTGTTTTATCTCTCTCTCTCTCTCTCTCTCTCTCTCTCTCTCTCTCTCTCTCTCTCTCTCTCTCTCTCTCTGGAAAATAGCCGTCATAACATCTAAACTCCCAAATGTCCGTTTTCATTTCTATTATTATGATTGGTATTAATCTTGTTTATTTTCGTATACTTGAAGCAGCTTTTAATAAAGTCCCCTATTTCTTTCGAATATTCCAACAAACAAGCTTTCCGTGTTGTTGATATTATGCATAAGTGTACATCAACAATTATCCTACTATACTATCACTGTATATCACACTCTTGTATATAGTTATAGTAATAGGTGACGCGCACTATGCTAAATGAGGCAGAAAGGGTGTTAGTTTTTTTTTATTATTCAATTTTCACCTCAAACAAGGCACAGTGCGACTTTAAGATAAAGGGCTAATATCAGAGACATAATTTGCAAAGATATTATGACGATAGATAAGCAGCATGATGTCTGTTCACATTACACTTGAACTTCTGCATGACAGTACAGTTTGGGAAGCAGAATCCCGGAAGGAAGTTCCAAAGTCTAGCAATTCTGGGCAAGAAACTATTGGAGTAGAAGGCTTTCTTACACCTAGGGATCTCTACTGTGTAGGGGTAAAATTTAGCTGCTCGTCGAATTTATGGGGGATATATACGTCGTGGGTACAAGTGCTTGTAGTTCGTCAGAGCATTTACCCTAAAATACTTGTAGAACAGGCAGAGGGATGCAGCATTACATCGATGGGACAGAGACTGAAGTTTAGATGATAGTTCAGGATCCATCAGGTAAGCGACTCTCTTTTGAACCCTGAGCAGGAAGGAAGGAGATATGCTCCAACCAACAGATGAAAGATGAGGGATATTATGAGAGTACTAACATTAATCAATCGTATGAACCCCGTTTAATTACTTATGGGGCCACATATTACATAAATTTCTTTGCATTAGAGTTGAAGACAACCGGATTATAATAAGTTGAGAAGCAGTTTCGTAGAAATGTTATCCATACATTTCGCCTGATGCTATGTGCATGGGGTGAGAAATGAACGCTTCGTGAATTTCATTATATTAAGTTTACTATTTAGAAATAAACAATCCCATTCCATTAAGAGTGTATTATGTTGTCTTCGGCATTTTCATGGTTCCCTATTATCTAATGACAAAGCTCTACTTTGCCCAAAGTGTCTACAAGTGGATATATAATTCAACAATCGATTTTCTGGTTAAATACCAATTCGGTACTTCCATAGTTAAGAATGTTTCTGATTGGGAATTACGGAACAATTATGGACCAAACATTCTATTGCTTGGAATTTGCGATAAAAAGCAAACGATATTAAAGTTTACGAATGCAAAATCGCTGGTTTAGAGTTAAATTTGAAAATCATTGTCTTCTGAAAATGAAATAAAGTTTTAGAATCTTTAACAAAATATAAAATGTAAAAAATAAAGTTAATTAATTTTCTGATTTAAAGGAAATTAGTAAACCGAATTCTTTAACAGGGAATGGAGGGGGTAATTTACTCTAACATTATCAGATAAACAAAGGAAAACATTGTTTTAATTTTATGCCCGTAAATGACTGTTCGGTGACGGCTATGTGAGTTCTGGCTAAGTCTATGATTGTAATGGGAAACATTCTGACCTACATAGATTTGCATTCTATAGAATGCAATTCATTCTAACGGTTTATTGTTCGCCATTGGAAAAGGCCTTCCTCCCAATAAGGGGTTACGTGCCATCTCCTGCTATACACTTTTGCAAATATTTATTTTTCAATATTAGCATCATTTGTTTTTGCTGCAGATAATAACTACAGTTTCGTTGTCTTTTAATAGAATTGTTACCAAATATTTTTTTCGCGTTTGCGGTCAGATTTGTCACCTTGTAATCATTAAATAATCCTATTTCATTTTTTATAGAATGCTTTCATAGAATGTATGTGTTCTGTGGTGCCCGAGTTCAACGTCTTGATTCGTATAGTCCATAATCTTTATTACATGCTGCCAAGGCATCCATTTTGGATCGCCTTTTTGCTGTGTCGCATTTCCTAAAGTATCCATTATTTTAATTAGGTTCCATCAAAATGTTTCAACCTTATTTTCTGCTTTCATAACTTCGTTTATTTTTCATCCCTTCAGGGCTTTCTCTGTACAAAAACGACATCACTCTTTGTACTGACTTGCGTAGAAATATGACATTCAACTATTTTTTCTCTAGTTTAGGTGTGTGGAATTAATGCAAATATTTCGACAGTGAAAGGCTGTCTACATTCTATCACATCCGTTATTCTTTTGAAATTACAGTTCCTGACCATTACTCTTCTTCTGGTGGCTCGGTATTATTTTCTAAAGATTTGCTATTCACTTTATGCATCGAATTGCATAGGAAAAGATGGGTCATTAAAGTATCGTGTTCGCTGATCCCAATATGTTTACTTATTGCAAATATACTGGCATCGGAAGAATGTTGGGTTTCTGTTTTTCTTCTTAAATGACAGGCCGCCTAAAAGATTTTTTTTTTTTTTTTTGCGTTTCCATTATATTTCTCCGGTTGGCCATTTACCATTATTTCTTTGGTGATCCCGTTCACAGAAATTTCTTTCTTTATGCATACGTTTGTGTATGGTTTTAATGAAATATGTTTATATGTATCCTAGCTGCTGTGAATTATCCATGTTACCATTAATTTTTAAACTTTTTTCATTCAAAAGCAGGATTATTTCCATTAAAGCATAAGAAGTACTAAAACAAATTTAGGATTTTTTAAATTTTGATTAGAAAGATAAGCGGTAAGTGGTTTGTTAACATTATTCTGAAACTCATATAAGTTTGAATTGTATTTTTTTCTATAGTATTTTCGATGTAGACATTACAAAGTAACACGGTTACACCGCACCCACCTCACACACGCATACATATACAATTTAGAAAAGCATTTCATCCAAGGCATGAAAATTGTTAAACAAAATGTTTTTTCTATAGGCTTTAAAAATAAAGGTACAAGATTTAATTTGAAATTTATTTATCTTCAAAGTGCACTTTTATAAATTTTACAAAGTAAGGTATAAAAATTAAAAGTGCACTTTTATACATTTTACAAAGTAAGGTATAAAAATTTTATACCTTACTTTGTAAAATGTATAAAAGTGCACTTCAAAGATAAATAACTTTCAAATTGAATCTTGTACCTTTATTATTTTTTAAAGCCTATAGAAAAAACATTTTGTTTAACAATTTTCATGCCTTGAATCAAATGCTTTTCTAACTTGTAGTGTATCCTTTTAAGATTATATTTTATTTATTAATTTGGATTTTAAAAGATGAACGTGGTTTTGCATATATTTATAAAAAACTATCCTACTCTCTATTTCAGTTAGTATTTCTCCTCACACTACAACTCATTTTTGCAACCCCCCTCTTTGTATTATTACAGGTCTGAATATTTTCTCTGTTTCAATTTGTAATTCTCCTCACACCACAACTCTTTTTTGCAACTCCCTCTTTGTCATACATGTCTGAATAATGAGAAAATCGGAAGTTTTTTACAAAAACTTTCAAATAACTTTTTTAGATTAAATTTTTTTAAACTTCTTTCAGAATAGAAAATCTTTACAGTTTAATAAGGAACATATTTCATATAGGTGTCATTAAAAGTTTTCAGTAGATAACGAGAAAAATAGAAATGAAGATTTCAAAAGGAGTGTATAACTTGTTACGCTCAATAGTAGTCCTCGCTAGCGAAAGTCTTTGTTATTGTTATTCTATTATTATTATTATTATTATTATTATTATTATTTAAAACATTTTGTGCCCTGCTCTTTCGCGCGAGGACTAATATATGTATATATATATATATATATATATATATATATATATATATATATATATATATATATATTTGTGTTTGTGTGTGTGTGTGTAACTGTAATTTAAAAATATTTGCAGATTACCAATTGTATAAAACTGAAAAATTAAAGTCAACATGAATATTGGTATTATCTATATTTTAAATCTCAACTTTTTGCTTGAATGTATGCATGTATGTTTGTATGTCTGACTTAAACTTTCAACAGAGACAACGAATTTTCACGCAATTAGCATTGTTTTAAACCGCGATCCTTCGGACGACAAATATCGAAAAATTGGCTAAAAACATTCATTCTTCACCCTCAATTGAACACGTTTCTGCAGCAGGGGGTCGCTTATTTCGCAGATATATTCGGAAGTCATTCCCTCTTTCCGACTGACTAGCCTTAATTTAAACCTACGTCACTTCCGGTTGGGCAATGGGTGCAACATCAAAGAAGTAACATTTTTCACGTTCTTTTCCTCCTTCGCAATACGGGTTCCAATCTTCCTGCCTACTACATTTTCTTTTGCTCAACACACACACCCAAACACTCGGGAAACGTCGAGCACGCACGCTAGTTTATAATATAAATATCTTCTGTCTGTTTAAATATATGTATGTATGTTGTCTGCCTAAAACTTTAGACAGAGGCAACGGATTTTCACGAGATCGGTATCATTTTGAAGCTTGATAAAAACACTAATTCTTCAACCTCAACTGGGCACTTTTCTACAAGAACGGTCGTTTTTTCGCCAATATTTTCGAAAGTTGTCCCGTCTTTTCGATTGCCTAGCCTTAATTTAAACCTTCGCCACTTCTATGTTGGCGATAGGTGAAACGGCAAAGACGTTTTTTGGTTTTGGTTTTTTTTTTACGTTCTTTTTCTTCTTTGCGGTACAGGTTTGAGCCTGGTTGCCTAATATCATTTTTTTTTTTTGTTTTGCTATACACACCCATTCAAACACCCGGGCAACGCGGGGCACCCAGGCTAGTCTATAATATAAATCTCACCCGTCTTTAAATGTATGTATGTATGTATGTATGTATGTATGTATGTATGTATGTATGTATGTATCTTTGCCTAAAACTTTCGACGGAAGCGACGGATTTGGACGAGATTGGTTTCGTTTTGAAGATCGACCTTTCGGACGACAAACATCGAAAAATTGGCTAAAACATTAATTCCTTCACCCTCAACTGGCACTTTTCTACAGGAAAGTGTCGCTTTTATCGTCGATATTTTCGAAAGTCATCCCTTATTTTCGATTGACCAGCCTTCGACACTTCCAGTTTGGTGATGGACGAAACGGTAACGTCGTCATGTTTTTTACGCGTTTTTCCTCTTTCGCGGTACGTTTTGGGTGCTAGATGCCACTAGGACTTTTATATTCTGCAACCTACATTAAATAGATTATTGATCTGTGTAGATTTCTATTTGGAAGTGGTCGAACAATATCCCGAGTGTCTACGTTCGCGCCGAACTTCCATAGATTGTACGGCGGCAATATACAACGGATGATGGATTGGAGAGAACTGTAGAATTTCCGTGTCTCCCTGTAAGTAAATAGCTAAATCGCCTCTTTCTAATTATGTCAAGTATATCGATTTTTCCAATGAGTATATCGTTTTTTCCAATGAGTTTACAATTACCGTCGTTATAAACGGGTTCTAGTATTACTTTTTTGGTATAAAAACAAAAGAATATAACACACTGTAACTGAGATTAGGAAAGGAGGAAAATGTATTAGCTTAAATAAAAATAAAGAATATGTTTTGTTTTTTTTTTTTTAATTACTAAACTTTCGACAAATATTAAAGATGATGTAAAAGTTAAGTTTTATAACTTCGCACTAATTTCTATAAAATGTTGTTATAATTTTTTTATTTGCTCCATATTCTTTCTGCAGCTTAAAGGATACTGTGATAGAGGCCTGATTTATCAGGGAGCAAGCTGATTGATGAATTGAGCAAGAATATGTTTGTTCACGTAGGATTTTAATTCATATCTGTTGTTTTTATAGTATTTTCATTTCTGCATGTTGGTAATGAGCAGGGAGGAATTCTAAAGAAAAAAAGTATTAGAGTAGAAAATTTGCCTTATACTTAGGGACATCTATCGTAAAAAGGTAGAATTTTTCTGCTTGTTAGGAGTATTTTTGTTAAGGGGTTAAATACAAGGTTCTTTGGTGAATTCTCTGCTGAAATACTCATAAAACAATCACATTAATGCAACACTGTCGCATGGACTATAGTTTGGTAGATAACGCGTATCATATGTAGCAACAATACCCTATGCCCGGATGAACTGAATTAAGTGGTTTTAGAAATCTGGGAGACATTTATAAATAACTTAACCAAGTGGCGGTGTTTAAGTGGTTAACAACACAAACTGACGACATAGGTGTTCGAATTCAGTTCGTTCCACATAAGCATTTTCTCTTAAAATGTTGGCAACTATCACGTGATCCGTCTCGTAACTATCTGATGTTTTTCTAGTAAGAATTCTGGTTAGAAAAATATCGAGAAAGCCAATGCCAAGAATAAAATCTTCGGATTCATACAATATGATGATGAGTTCACCGGACATATACAAGGGAGAGGTTAAATTGATAACTTTTAAAGAGTGTTGATACAACAATAATACGGAGATACGTTACCTTCCTTTCTTTTACAAAGTATTACTGCCTAACTGTACATGAGATGCCTTCAATAATTTTTTCGTACGCGCACTTTTATTGCTAGTACACACATGAATCTCTAGTCTCCTTCAAAGTAATCTCCTTCGGCTGCAATGCACTAGTTGTGACGTTTCACCAACTTCTAAAAAGCTGCATGAAAGTCCTCTTGTGTGAACATATCAATGACCCTCGTCAGAGCCTCTTTCATTTCCTCAATTGTCTCATAACGACAGCTTCTAGCGTTTTCTTTGAGCTAAGAAAAGACACAAAAGTCAGAGGAAGCAAGGTCTGGAATATTAGGAGGATGTGGAACTGTCTTGAAGCCTCTCTTGGTCAAATAGTCTTTGATAAGGATATATACCCCTGGGACACATTTCGGGTAAATCTTCCGCGTCCTCAATTCCTCACAAATAATTGCGCGTACAGTTCTCACACTGACATCAAACTGTGCAGTTATTGCCTCTATAGACACATGTTGTTCCTTATCCATAAAATTCTTTATTTGGCCAATCAACCCTGGTGTTCTGACTTCCTTACTCCTCCCACACCTCTCTCCATCCCCCAGAGACTCCCTGCCCTCCTTGGATATCTTATGCAACTCAGAAGCTGATGCTTGAATGTCTATACGTTTCTGTGACATTTTTTTCCAGGTTTAAAGTGGAATTTTATTGCATATCATGCTTCTAAAATGTCATCACATTCAGATTGCATTTTTTAAATTCACCAGCTGTGACAATGAGTAAGAGGTATGCCAATTCCTGCTGTAGTTGTTGATTTGAACCAAGAAATCATAAAATTTGGTCAGTCATCACATAAGATGTATAGCAATAACATACTGAATTTTTAAGAGTCTACGACAATTTTAAATGCCTGTACAAAATAAAAGTTAGGAAATTTATTGAATACCCTCTATCTGTATAAGAGCCAAATACGTCTTAAAATTATGTACTTTTGCCACATGTGAAATGGAGCTGCTTGGTGCAACCTATTCTTCCTTGACAGAGTTCAAAACCGTCTTCGAAACCTGAGACCTATTTCCCACAGAAGAGACTTTGCGAGCCTGTCTCTGCTCTATTATTATTTTCATGGTAAGTGCTTTACTGAACTTCAATCTATGTTTTTCCATTGACAAACTTTCACAAAAAATACTCTACTAGCCACAACTACTGTATATTTCCTCCCACTCTCTATCTGCGCCTAAATCCAAACGCCGATCTCATGAACAAAGCTTCTTTCTTAGAACTTTCCGCCTGTGGAACATTGTTCCGTGACCTGCTTCCCGGTTAAATGTCACATGGTAGCCTTCAAATCCAATGTAAATAAGTTCTTGTGTAGCCGTCCCCATGAATAATAGAACTCTACCCAATTTACACTATTAATAATTGCTACACTACCACCTTAAATTCATTAACCCACGAGAGGCTTTCGGGTCTTGATAAGTGTTCATTCTGAAGTAAAAAAAAAAACCGGCTGCCTTCGCTCGTTCGTGATAGCTTCGATAAATAAAATACGAATTTCTGTCTCTGTCTGTCTCTCCCTGTCGCTCTCTCTCCCTCTCTTTCTCTCTCTCTCTCTCTCTCTCCCTCTCTTACTTCTGTTTAGTTAATTCCACGTTCTCATTCCTTCTCCTTCCTCCCACCATTTTCTTTTCATAGTGTGAAGCGCATCAGACACACCTCGGTTAACTTTTATTCTATAGATAAATTAATTGACAATTACAATCTAGATATAATAAAGTGTTAATTAATGTTATATCCTATTTCGACAAAGTTTCTGCCGTTTTATAACTAGTACGAAAAAAGTATCTGAGAAATTTCGTGAAAAACACCAAGCAACCCCTAATAGTATTTGTATTATAAAAGAAGTAACGGAGATAAATATCTTTACGTATTGTTTTCACTGGTAAAAGCATTAGAAAACATAATAGGCTTTGAACTAATGCAAGATATCTTTTACGTTTACAGCTTTAAGGATTACCTAAAGACAAAAAGAAAGAATAAAAAAAATTATAATGTAATGTATTTTATGTTATTATGTTATGGTAATATCATTAAATTTTCAAAGGAAGTATATTATAGATAATACTGATGATCTCTTAAAATAGAATTTTGTTAAGAACAATGTAAGATTAAATATAAAAAAGGAAATGCTAAAAATACATTGCACTTAAAATGACTTCTATTTTCTATTTTTAATATGTCTAATATATAAATATTTTCAAATGAACGACCTGTCTCTTAACTTGTAAATGAACGTCTATTCATGTGTGTGTGTGTGTGTGTGTGTGTGTGTGTGTGTGTGTGTGTGTGTGTGTGTTGCATAGCGGTACATATTTAAGAGATGACGGGTTCATATCGGAGACATCAACGGGCACTCAGAACAGATGACGATGATAATGAGGGAGACATTTTATATATATTACATGATGACGACGACTGTGACAATTCTTTATTTATTCTTATTATTTATGCGGACTGGGAGATATGATGCAAGTTCTTAACACAGCGCAGGAGAGACTTCACTTATGATGGAGGGGAGGACACATAATTTGGAAAGGTTTACACAAAGTTCGCTATAGATGATGATAAAACACATTTACCTTTTTGTTGTAAAGAATGACGAAACGATCAGTTACAAACATATTTGGTTCTTTATTCAATCGACCGATCGGTGACGTCAGGAAGTCAAACTTTGATTATCATGGTCTATTTTTCCTCTCTTCGCTCCGAAGCGGCTCTCCTCTCCAACTGACTCTAACTCGTCAACTGACAACTCATGAACTGACAATCGATTTTTAACTTGGAACCCTTAGTTCCTATATTGAGAAATGTTCTTTTTATGACGTCAAAAGTGTGCTTTCAAACGTGACTAATTTTCACGTAGCTTTACATATGTTTGTCCAAACACCCTTTTGGCAAACAAAAGAATACTCAATTCTAATATCTAATCTATTTTTAAACAATATATTTTTAATTTGCATTGCCCATTCTTTAAACTGACATATTTAATATTTAAATTTCTAAAAGAATGGAAAATCGACTATTTTTCTGACATAAAAAGTATTTAACTATTTCTAATAGAATTAACAATGGGCTTAATTTCTAACATTCTATTTTTCATTATTATCTAACACTTGCCTACAGCGTTCGATATAATTTTCACTTATCTTGTATGTCTTCTTACTTACATGGTAAGAGGACAGCCCTTCATGAAACACTCCTTTCGTTCTTATTTTTAAAAAAATGTAACATTTTTAAATTCCAGTACATTTTTACTATACCCGTACAGCCACTTAGCTAAGAAAGATCAGAGACTATCAAAAAAGTATAAATAAACGTCTTTAGTCATCCCTCTTCCAACTGACTCCATGAATTATTTTTAGACCAGAATCTCTATCTGATCTCCCTGGAATATTCTTTTTGCGTGCAGTACCTCCTATGATCCATATCAGCTGCTCCATCCAGCCACCTTATGCCTTAACCGAGATCCGATTTTACCTCTTCAACAATACGTCAAAATGTGTCCTGATCCTTTCTTCCGCATGGTTGTTCTACTAATTAGAGCTTTGTCTCATTTTCTAAATATTTTATTCCTTTTGGGACATACATCAAAGCTCATTTACTTAAATCTTTGTGGTTCGCTTCTTAGAATATATATAAAGATATACCTTTTCATCACACTGATTCATTCGGATTTCCTTGCTTGAACTCTTGGAACTCGATAAAGACTCAGAAAAATTACCCTTAACTAAATAAACCCCATCCCATGCGCCAAAATTGCTAATTGCGCACTAAATTCGTACTATGGCTCAGATTTCTGTGATTTTTCCTTTTTTTTTTTCATCAGAGCCGTCAGATCCCAAACAGAAATATCCCGCATCGATACATCTCTAAAAAAATGTATAAGGTAATACCTTTTCATCCTACGTACTTACGGCATATATTACTTTTTCTTCCTTCTTATTACTATGTGTGATTTACCCATGGTACTCACTCTTATAGTCCTTTGGTACCTAAGGAATTCTCGTATCATTTCCCACACCTGCCTTTTTAATTTATTGTGCCGAGACTTATAATTCTGCTCGAAGCCGTTACGTGCAGCATGCTTTAAAATCACACAATATCGCAGGTTCACATCTATATTTTCCCAAGAAGGGTATATCAAATGCTGTCCCCTGGCAAGTTACTCTTCTTGCGAAAAATGTTATGGACATCCATAAAAAAAGAAAACATTCTATGTTTTGGCTCTGAAAACCTCTCAAAATACCCATTTACGTAATTTTCTTTTGTCTCCTCTCTAAAATTATAACTTATTTCTAGGCCAACCATCGTTTCATTTTATATTCTTATGACTTTTTTCATTTTAACTCATCTACTTAATTATGGCTTGAATTCCTTACGACGAATAAAATACATTATACATACATTTAAAAACAATTTTTACAATATTTGTTCAAACATCATATAACATCTTATCTTCTTCGAAACAAAATACATCAGTACATTACATTACTCTATGATCTAGAGAAAAACACATCCAAGTTTTATTCCAGTGGGAAGCAGGCAGACGGAACAGAGTTCCACAGGCGTGCAGTTCTAAGGAAGAAGCTTTGTTCATGGAATCCACGTTTTGATTTAGGCACAGATATAGAGTGGGGGAAATTTTTCACAGTGGATTCAGCTAGACGGGTGTTTTTCGTGAAAGATTGGCGAGGGGGGACCAGATATATATATATATATATATATATATATATATATATATATATATATATATATATATATATATATATACTAAAATGCCGCCCGGCGTTGCTCGATCGTAAAATACGCATTAACATCAATTAACAATGAAGTACTATGTTTTTTTCTAAACAGTTCACTTCTTGTATTTAAAAAATAATAATACTAGAGCTGAGATCGAATTCAAAACCTAAAACAGTGAGTCAAGTCCGATAACCATTAAACCAGCTTGAAAAGATTTTATAAATCTTTCAAACCTTTCTATTCATTACATAAAAAGCTGCCATGTTTCATCGCCGCGCATGCGCATCCGTGAAGCAGTTGACAAACAGATAAAAATAACTGTCACGAACCAATTTTTATAGCTTTGAGTCTTTAGCAACCTTTTTCCCCCGAATGAAAACAGATTAAAATTTTTCCATATGTTTGAATACACTATACACCAAATTTCAAGTCTGTAGATTAAAGATGTTTTGAGCATATAGCTTGATAAGTGTTCTGATACACACACACATTCCTTCTTTTTATAGATATATAGATACGTGCATGTGTCTGTGTATGTGTCTGTGTATCTGCATATGTTTGTGTGCCTGTACAAGGAATTATTTGAAATATTGCAGCGGATAATGAAATAATTATAACTTTTACAAAAATGAAATACTAAACATAAATAAAGCAATTTATTTCAGAAACATATGTACAAAAAAGAGACAAGTAAGTATAAAATATTCTTGAGATATTAGCTTTTATCATTTTATCACATGTTTCTATTTTTTAAATCTCAGTACATTGCGTATATATATATATATATATATATATATATATATATATATATATATATATATATATATATATATATATATATATATCTTTTAACGATATTCTGATATTCCAGCATAACGTATATGGCTCAAGTGATCGTGGAGAAATTCGGAAGCAAGAAATATTTAATTAAATAAAACGACGTTTATAATTTAGGATTCTATCATACAAATGTCATTATTATTATGGCGATCTATAAATGCTTTCTATTGCTTGTATCCTTTTCCCTCCCACTTCTTCTACCTTTCTCTTTCTCCCTCTCTCTCTCTCGCTCTTTCCCTCTCATTATATATATATATATATATATATATATATATATACGATTATAAGAAAATATAAAATTTGAGGTTCATCGAAAATAAATGTTCCCTTTCAGAGCATGTATATCATTTACTAGTATGAGGCGCCCGGCTTTACCCTGGCGTAAAATACGCTTAAATATGACATTTTAATTTGTCCAGATTTCGTATATATTATTACAGAGTTGTGATTTCAAAAGAAAAAAGTATTCAGATACCATCAACTAGAATAAAATCCGAAACTGTAGCATCCAAAGTAGGTAACGTACTACTGTTACAACGTT
The DNA here is from genome assembly GCF_053919585.1 of Euprymna scolopes. NCBI lineage: Eukaryota > Metazoa > Mollusca > Cephalopoda > Sepiida > Sepiolidae > Euprymna > Euprymna scolopes. The sequence continues at coordinate 43,397,880 of NC_136497.1, read as the reverse complement.
ACACGCATATGAACTGACTAAAAAATATTTATAAAAATGAAAAATAAACTAAGATAAATGTATAAAATGTATAATGTTTCTTTTTAATTTTGACTCATTTTTTACTTCTTAAAAACTTTTTTAACCGACTAAAGACCCAGAGGAGGTAGAGTTTGAAAATATGGAGACAGACTAACAGAAATATAGATTTTTATACATTAGACTATTACCATTCCAAAACCAAAAGATTATTTTATTAAGATTATTTATTTGTTTATTTATTTTATATGGTACGCATTTTATATTTAAGACGTACTTTATTAACAATAAATAAATACAAACGTATGAATGTGAATTAAATTGATCTTATGGTTTTGGAATCTATATAATTATAAAACGTAAATGACCTTGTAACGAGCGTTGTAACCCAACATCCGGTTTACGACTTCACATGCACATGCGTACATAAACATTTTTTTACTGTGTGCGTTTTCAGCGTCCCAATTGTTTTTTTTTTTGCGTTTAAATTATCCAAATAAACAACAGTTAATACTTTCTGTTTTTTTTTTACAACGTGCATTTCCGTATTACGTTTAAGTTTAAATAAATAAATCCGAAAACATTTGTTTAAGTTACACTTTATTTAATTTCTATTTAGAAAGCCATTCTTAACATGGGTAGAGTGTTTTTAACTATTCTGTACTTTCAAGTAACAATTTCATTCAATTGGGTTTTTTTCGCGTTTAAATTAAAACATATATCAAAATTTGAATTTAACTTTAAGTATTATGGTATCTGTTTAGTACAAATTGACCTAAAAGTATGGCAAACCACTTATAATTAAATGGCTGTAAGTTTGTTTTTTTTCAAAAATAAACAATTATAAACAGAACGACTCATAGAATCTATCTATATTTTTTTTTCATTTTAATATACTTTCATAGAAATGTTTCTGTTATGTCACAAAAAAACTATTTTCTTTACACAAGTGTCACGCTCATACATTAATGTCATGGCTAATATAACATACTGACCCTACGAGTCACGGGTAGTCTAGTTATATATATTCAAATATATATGCATATGTGTGCGCGCGTGTGTGGGTGTGCGTGCGTGCTTGGGAAAGATAAAGATAGGATAAAGGAAGACAGAAAGTTTGTTGTTTACCCGCCAAGGGAACAGTTATTTTGCACAGAACATATTTTGCAACTACTTGTATATATTTACTCTGATTATACCAATCTTTCATGTATTACTCATTATAGATGTTTGGACGAAAAAGCTTGAGGCAAAATATCGTTACGATGGTTTATACGGTACAGATAATATCAAGAAGCCAGAAAAAAACTTCATTGTACACGATGTTAGTCACTGTTGCGTTGAGTCTCGAATCATGCTTCGATCTGTTACGCACATATATACACCAACAAAGACATGACTGCCAGGCAGTCAAAATAGTAGAAAGTATTCTTAACTGATCGAAACTTACTCGACCTCGTTAATGTAGGTTCGTTATCTTATGTTAATATCGGTGAATCTTGCCTTTTAGCAATATAATTTTATCTAACTGAACACACGTTATTTTTGGAACCGTTTTAGCCCAATTAAGATTATATGTGTATATTCGTTGTACAAATAATATTTTTGTCTTAAATATGACTGAAAAATAGATACGGTTGTTATGCACCAATGTAGGAGATTTGTAGTAGTGTAGAGTAATCATTATTACCAGAACCATTTTGACTTAACGTTGTAGTACATGTTAAAATTCTATCTACGAAGAAAGATGTTGTCCATGACACTAAATTGCTGCAGGCAACTTTGGGTATGGCGATGGCGTCTACCCAACTACACTCTTAAATCCACTCTGCAGTACTTGGATTATTTGACCTTTTCTAGGTACGGGCAAAATGAATGCCGATGCTCAAAAGGTATAAGAATCTCTCGACAGAGGCTACCTTTCTAGGGCAATTGCTCTTGATATATATAAAGGCCTTTGATAGAGTATGGCATAAAGGTTTATTTTACAAGATCTCCAGCTTCGGTATAGCTGGAAATGTCTTCTCAATTATTAAATTATTTCTCCCTGATAGGTTAATAAGAGTAGTGGTTGATGGGCAGAAATCTGGAGCTCTTAGTATTAATGCTGGAGCCCCTCAGGGGTCCATCCTAGGCCCAACTCTCTTCCTGATCTATCTTAATGATCTTCAAAATCACATCCTTACATCATTCGCAGACATATATGCTGATGACACTACTATCTATGGTAGCACATCTGAGACCGTAAACGAACAAGTTCTCTCTGATTCTCTCTCCTCTGATCTTGAGCAAATGGTACAATGGGGAAAGAGGTGGCTTGTTACTTTTAATGCATCTAAAATCAAGCTTTTATCTTTACATCATCAGCGCTCTGATCCCCATCTGGCATCAATTGAAATGAATGGCTCTCGTCTTAGGGAGGCCTCATGTTTTGACAAGCTTCTGGGCTTGACCGTTACTCCTGATCTTAAATGGCACACATACATTAAATGTGTTGCCAAGGCCACTGGAAAAATGGTGGGATCCTTCTATCGATCCAGTAAATATCTCACTGCTGATGCATATTATCTATATAAGAGACAGGTACGTCCAAGGATGGAGTACTGTTGCCACATCTGGGCAGGAGCTGCTAGAAAGGACTTATCCTGTCTTGATTGAGTTCAAAATAGACTTCGATATATATATATATATATATATATATAGAGAGAGAGAGAGAGAGAGAGATAGAGAGAGAGATAGAGAGAGAGAGATAGAGACATAGATAGATAGATAGATATAAATATATATACATAGATAGATATAAATATATAAATAGATAGATATAAATATATATATATTTATATATTTATATCTATCTATGTATATATATTTTTATATCTATCTATATATATATTTATATATATATATATATGACTACTTCATTTAATCACATAAATTAATATACGAAAGTATACATTTATACGTAAACTTTAAGTATTTAGTTCAACAGTGCTCAATGCGTAGGTAGAGCTAGGTAGTAAGTTATAACATATATTTGGCAATTAATATGAATTCCGCATTCATATGTTATATATTATAACATATATATCCAGTTCAACACGTTCTATATATTTCGCGTTTGGGAGTTGGAGCGTTCTGGTTTTACCTCTTATATTGTAAAACAGTCTCAGAATAAAAATAATGAATTTTCAAATCTTATTAGATATATGAGTATAGGCACCGCCAAAACTGGGGGGGGGCAGATCAGTACTTTTTGACGGACCGTCTTTTTAAAAATCTACAAAAAATCAGGTAATTATCCGATCAATACGAAATTTTCAGCGATTATTAGGAGAAGAATGAACTTTATAACAGTGTACTTATTTTTCATAAAAGATATTTATATATATATTTTTTTTTTGCTTATAAAACCCCCCTTGTTTTGAAGTGGGAACAAATATGCTTAAAATAATCATCTGAAACTGAACAAAACATATTGTGTTGTTGTAAGGGACAGAATTATAGATTTAAAAAAAAAAAATGTTTGCATACCTTATTTTGACGTCTGAATATCAGAACTTCGATTGTGTTTAATTATCCCGCTTTTGAGTTTTGAAGTGTGAAATTCGGTGAATATGTTAAGTAAAATAATTAATTTAAGTTAAGCAAAACAAAAAAAAAAAAATTTAATATTTATACGAAAAAAGCCATTTTAAAATTTTGGATAAATAAATTAACAATTTTTTTTTAGCGAGCCGAATAATGCATGACCATTATTAAACAGAGCATGCTTTGAATAATCGATACAAAAAAAAATTCGATAAATATTGTGCCCTTTGTGTTAAAAATAGCATCATTTTTTTCGATCTCGTTTGAAAACGTTTGCCGCCTTTCGACTACGGTGGACCAAACGCGCTGAAATATTTTTTTTTATTCTGCTTTAAATTGCCCCCCCATTTTGGGGAGCCTGGTCCCCACACACATACACATTAAAAAACAAACTCATACAAATGGTCACCCATCTGGTACTGGCCAGCCTCAGCTTAATAATACATTGAAATTTTCGTCACTGAAAAATAAGTTTTTTTGGCCTGTTTGGTCTTCCATAGTTTTCTTCTTATCAAAAGAAAACGTAAACAGAGTCGATCTGAACTCTACGTCGACGCGAAATATTTGGTTACCTATATGAATAAGTGGAATTATTTTAAATTCAGGTACTTATATTATAATGTTTTTGCATATTCTCTTAGAAAATCATCCTAAATCTTAGTTAGACAATAAATAAATAAATAAATTATTTCAAAAACCCTTTTTTTTTAATATTTAAGTACGTTTTTTGTGCAAGACAAAAAATGTCAATTGTTAACTTTTTGGGAAAATTTAACATTTAAAATTGAATTAAAAATAGTAGAAAAAGTTTTACATTATTCTGTTTTCTATATGATAAAATTCAGGGTTTTATCTTTCTGGAAAAAAAAAGTTACTCAGAAATAATGGATTTTAATAAATGTAATTTAGTTTTAAAAAACAACAACTTGATTTTGCGGCCATTTTTGGCGGTGCCTATATGAGTAAAAAAAGTAAAGATAAAAACGCAAACATTAATAGGTACTCTTACGCTTTTTTTTTGGGGGGGGGCTAGATATAAATATGCTATCTTATAATAATTGTTTAATATTTCTATTTAAAAGAAAATGACTTTGGTTTTTATTTATAAGGGAAAAAAATCTTTGTACTCCGAAATTATCTCCTTTGCTAATAATCGTTTTGATCGGCCATAGTTATCTGCCTCTGATTTGCCCAGTTTGTATTAGAAAGATTAAACGAAATACTCTTACCGACATTGGTACAGCGACAGATAATTAAAACATCCTCATTGCCCCAGTGGTTCTGGATATGATCTTAAACTATATCCAGTGGTGAGGCCTCAGCTGACGGGTTGAAGAGTGTGGAACCGCCTTTTAATTGCCATTGCTCCCAGGTCCACTCTGACTCGGAGTGGTAGTACCTGTTATGGTGCCAACTATGAGTTAAATAGAAACCGACTTGAAAACAACAAATATATTCTATTTAAAAAAAATTCTGCAAAATCTTTGGATTCGGCATTAAATCACCTGAAAAGGCGTGATATGCCGTAAAACAAAAACAACCAACCAACCATTGCTCCAGTATAAAGCTTTAGATTACATTATTTATATCGTTCAATCGTTATTATAAATTTATTAATTAATATTTATGTATTGCTTTTCAAAAACACATAACAATTTTGGATGACATATTGATAATACTTTCCAACATATAATAATTTCTAACAACTCAATGTTTTTAAAACAACATTTTTATTGTGTACTTTTAGATTATACACTTTGGCAAATATCTTTGCGCTATAAATCGGCATCAATTTTAGCACAAACCATAATTGATGTGTACATTTCTATGGCATTATTTAAACATTTGCAAATAACAATCTACTCTTTTACTGACGAAAATGGAAGATTTTTTAAAACGTCGTCAAAACATTTTCTCAATGAAAAATCGTGCATTAAATATTTTATTTCTTGATAAAAGTTGAAAGTCTGAGTGCATTTTACGTTAATTATTTCTATTATGTTGTAACAATGTGAGCGTTTTGTTTTGTTTTCCGTTTTGCGATCTCAACAGTTTTATAGTAGTTATTCAAATAAATCATTTCTAAAAGTATCCTCAATTACTCTTCCGATATTTGGTGTGGGTTGATGAAAATAATGTTAAAAACGAAATTTTCAACTTAAGGTTAGATTCAGAGGGGAAACGAAAACTTTGATGGCAATTTAAAAGTTAGAATTAGGTCTACGTGTTTAGATTATTGCATCCTTGACATGAAGACTTTAGTGACGACTTTCTCTCCCATTATGGGGAATGGGTTGTATGAAGCTTTACGGATTATTGAATTAGTACTCGTTTCATTTTTTATTTTGCGGTAGTCTTTCTTTATTTCTAGCCTCGTGGTCTTAATAAATACCTTCTTTAATGTTATTTCCCAGAAGAAAATGAGTATGGAATGTAATACATCACACACACACACACACACACACACACACACACACACACACACACACACACGCATATGTATATATATATATATATATATGTATATATATATATATATATATATATATATATATATATATATATATATATATATTAGTGTTTGGACGATTAATCAGAATCGAAAATCGGAAAACTCGGAACTTGTGGGGATATCGGAATCGGAAAAATGTTTTCCGATGCCAAAACGATTCTTTTAATTATCTTTTTTTTTATCGCATTCTGTTTAAAACAAAACCTTTCACTACTGGTAGTCATAATAAAATAATAAATATTTATTGATTTTAAACTACGAGTAAAGTAAAAATCTATAAATCACCCCCCCCCACATACAGACACAATTGTCTATTTACATTTTCGAAAATATGTGCATATTTAACACGTGTTTTTATGATAATAAGGAAATATACCAACGTAAAAGTTAAATATTTAGAGATTTATAAGAATCGGAATCGGTAATTGTATCGGAATCGGAAATTTACTGCGGAATCGGCCATTGTATCAGAATTGAGAAAAATATTAGAATCGCCCCATTACTAATATATATGTACACACACACACACACACACACACACATATATATATATTATAAAGGGACAGAGGGAGAGATACATAATATATTTTCTTGTGCAAATTTTTTTATTTTATTATATACAATATAACAATTCTATTATCTATTTATTAAATGCAGTTACTATTTCCACTAAGTTGGGAGAGCTTCGCTACAATTTAACGACACGCGCCAGCAAAATTCCGCTATGCAAATTATCTGCCATCGGATGTTCTACATAATACTCATAATTATTCTATCGCTAAACCCGTTATAAATGACTTTTCTTATGCTCATAATTTCAGTGTCAACAACTTATTCTACATTCTATGTAAGTCGCACTCGACCTATCATATGAAGATTTTAGAAAACATTTAAATTAAGTTTCTAAGAACATTTCTCTTTGTAAACAAAAACTAAATTCTTGGACTTTATGTGGTTTTTATTTTATTCCTTTTTTCTTTCCTGTTTCCTTCGCCATAATCAGCATATTTTTCTTTTGATTGTATTCCTAACCTACATTTAGCTGGGTCTAATATAAAGTATGGTCTTTATATATATATATATATATATATATATATATATATATATATATATATATATATATATATATATATATATATTATAGTATAGTGGGCCCAATATATAGTAATGATTTAAAATGTTTTAAAAAAGGACTCCTGCACCACAACCGAGAATCGAAGCCATAACGTTTAGGTTACGATTTACTTTTTCCTTTGAGATTAATTCCTAAGCTATGAAGACATATTTTTTGCAAAGCTAAAAGTTAAAACAATAATAGCTATTACGTTACGCATGCATATTCGTAATGTCGTCGTTCGACCTTTATTGGCAAATTTCATTTTTTTTTAATTATCACACTTTTGCACCGATTTTCACCGTCTAAAACCCAAATATAAAGTTTCGCATATATTAAGTTTCATGTCTGTAGATCAAAAGCTGACAGATGAGTTTGGTAAGCAAAATATTTTAAATAAATATATATACGCATACATAAATATATATATAGACAGAGGTTTCTGTTTACTGTAACTTTTTATGCAAATATTATGCAAGCATAAATCATGTAGAATATCTGCATGAATATAAATATAATTACATGTAATAGTTAACTAAGATGATCATGTCATAAAAAGGAAAAAAATCTAATAAAAATGCGTGTCTAAAAGATTATACAAATTAGCTAGATCTTTTGTAGATGAATGCAATTTCACAGCCCATATATAAGACAGTTGTATTTTCTTTTTAAATAAATAGAAAAAAGTTTTTTTTATGAATATGAATACACAAAAAGAAATTATATGTATATATATATATATATATATATATATATATATATATATATAATTGATATAAATTATCAATCACATTACTTAATACTGAATTAGCTCTAGGATATTTACCTATCGAGCTTATTATATATCTAAATTACAATGAGAACTTTCTCTTTCCTGTATTTTAATTAAACTGGTAATTTCACTGTTACATTGAAATACACTCAGCTCTTTAGACTATTGTTCTAATCTCCTTTAATATATATATATATATATATATATATATATATATATATATATATATACATTATCATATTGTTATACCTATTTACTATGCCTCCCCACGGGACAAAGTTAGACACCAGGGTCGTTTTTTAACGTGGAGAAAAGGTACAAAAATAAAAATTGTCTCAGTCGTGAAGGATTTCTCCTCCATCGAAAGGGAAATAGAAGTGCAGCATCTGAAGAACAGATTGTTATAAGTGGGATTGTTGCTGGAGATACAGCTATTTAAATGTCTAAAACAATAAGCTGGACGATTACAACTATTTCTTTCATATAAAGGATCTTGAGCAAAAAATAAGATAAAATGGGAAAATGGGAATAAGGTTATTGAAAAATACCTTACTTCAATTTGATGGAGCTCACTAATCTTTTAAGACGGTCTGTATTAATAATTGCGTCCTTTATTTTTAAGTAGTAGTGATGTATGTCGCTATTACAACCAATTTGAGAAAAAGGAAACTCTGCTGAAAAGCTCTGAGCAAAGTGATTTTTAGGTCCGTGTATTTTTATGGCTGACTCGGTAGGAGACATGGTTTTGAACGCCGGCTGATTATCGTATTTTTTGTAATTTTCGATTACTTTTTTATTGTGTTTGAAAGATCATAGCTTACAGTTTATCTTTCAAAGAAAAAAAAAGTGTGTGAAATAAAAAGAAAAAACTGCATGGAAAAATCTTACTGTAAATTTGAAAAGCCCTGTATTTCATGTAAAAAATGCATTGTGAGAAAGACCGTGCTTAAACTTTTCTGGCAAAATGAATATAAATTTTCTGGAATTATTTCCAAGAAAATTATTAAGTTAAAGTCTTAAGATAATGAATTAATAGAATTAATGAACTTAACTTTTGCTAAAAAACGTAATAATCATCTAAACATATGCAAGCTCTAACAACGAGGTTTCTTTATTAAGTCTAAATAAAACATGGCGACAAATGCAAAGAAAGCGCATAAAAATGTCTGCAGTTGTCTCTGAAAATGACGTAAGGTAGTTTGAGTGAGGGAGAGAGAGAGAGAGAGTGGGGTAAGGGAAAATGTAATTTTCTGGTTTTCTTCTTTTTTTTCAGAGAGGTGCATCCATACATACCTATAGTGAATGTACATGCCTATAGTGAATGTTTGTATAATTTTCACCATTTGTTTATTTTTGTGTTCCTGCTTGTAAATTGTTTAAATTTTCTTTCATCTTTCAAGATCATATACGAATTATGTTACGTTTAAGTTACACGATCATAGATGCAATGAAAATCTTACATATAATAATTACGCTAAAAAAGAAATACGTTTTGCAATTATATCTTTTTTATGGGAAACTATTAAATAAACAACGCTTAGTTCAATGGTAATATCGTTAGCTCGTAAAATTAATTTTTGTTCGAGTTACATCGAATTCATTAATACGGAATTTAGGAGTTTTTTCCTAATGTTCCTGAAAAATTATTTTTTTTTGTAATTGCTACACTTTACAATGCTATATTTTCATAAAAAAAGCAACAAAAAAATTAATTCATTCATTTTTTACTACAAAAACAATAACTTAAAGGTGATTTTGTTTAAACAAAATAATATATTTTCTCTAAGATTCAAACAAAAAGTAATGCATTCCTTATATTCCGTGATCCTTATTTGATTAATATTGCAAATTCCATTAGAATTGGTAAATTTCCTGATTTTTGGTGAATATTTAAGTTAAGGTAGAGGTACAAATGTTTATACATTTTGAGCATCGTCCATTCATTTTGCACGTACCTAGTGATTACCTGTAAGCTTGTTAAATAATATTTAAATAATATACAGATATTTCTCTGTGATCTCACGTGTAAACAATTTGGTGCGAAAAGTGGAGGTATGATGTGTTGCAGAATGCAGCACACAATCAAGTTGTACGGATTTTAGAGTCTATGCACACCGGCAGGTGATTTAAGAAATGACTACCATTTCGAGTAATGGATAAAAGTAGATAAATGTTATGAGACAGAAGCCATCTGAGAAGATGTAGCGATATCACACACGCATACACTCATATATGCATACATGCTACGCACGCGCATATATAAATGCATATATGTGCGTGTTTTTGCATGTGTTGATACTATTTATCGTGAGAAAAAATTAACCAAAGTGCTATACAACAGCAACAGCAGAATATGTTTCATTTTTTTAATTTTCTGTATAAAGATTAGAGCATCAAATACACGCACACACACACACACACACACATACACACACATATATATATATATATATATATATATATATATATATATATATATATATATATAAAAGTGAACGTGCCTGTGTGTCTGTGTGTCTGTGTATATTTCCCTACGCAATAACTCAATTTTAAGTCTACAGACTCCAAATTTGATATATAGGGAAATGAGATTTGGGATATTCTTTGTGATCGGTTTTCGGTCAGAAATTTGGTTGTTATGGTGGCAAAGTTCAAGGCTTTGACCTTTGAGAACTCTACCAAACTCCTCGGCCAATTTTGGGTCTAAACACTTGAAATTTTAGATATAGATTCCTTGGGCATGGATCTAACTTAATAACTTGATTTGCGCCCAAAACTATGAATGTTAGGGGGTCATAATAGGGGTTAAAGTTTACCTCTGTAGTCTCTACCAAATTGCTCAGACAATTTCTGGTCTAAATATTTGAAATCTTACGTAAAGGGTATTCAGAGATAGGGCAAGCTTTTTAATCAGTTTTAGTTACAAATATATAAATGTATATATGCATGTATGTTTGCATGTCTGCCTAAAACTTTCGACAGTGGCGATGGATTTTACCAAGATCAGTATCATTTTGAAGTTCGATCTTTCAGACGACAAATATCGAAAAATTGGCTAAAAACATTAAATTCTTCACCTTCAACTGGGCACTTCTCTACAGGGGGAGTCGCTTTTTTCGCCGAAATCTTTGAAACTCATCCTCTCCTTCCGATTGTCTAGCCTTAATTTAAACTTACGTCAATTCCGGTTTGGCGGTGGTCGTAACAGCAAAAACGTCAGGTTTTTTTTCGTTCTTTTCCTCCTTTGTGTTACGAGTTCAAGCCTGCCTTCCTACTACCACTTTTTTTTTTGCTGAACATACACCTCCAAACATCCTGCAACGCCGGGCTGAAATGCTAGTATATATATATATATATATATATATATATATATATATATATATATATATATATATATATAGAGAGAGAGAGAGAGAGAGAGAGAGAGAGAGAGAGAGAGGGAGAGATAGGAGTTAAGTTTAATTTTTACTTTTTTATCCACTTTATTCAACTATTATTTATTACTTTTTATTCCCCTATACTTTTTATTCTCCTATACTTTTTATTCCCCTATCCTTTTTATTCCCCTATACTTTTTATTCTCCCATACTTTTTATTCTCCTATACTTTTTATTCTCCTATAATTTTTATTCCCCTATACTTTTTATTCTCCTATATTTTTTGGTTCTCCTATACTTTTTATTCTCCTAGACTTTTTATTCTCCTATACTTATTATTCCCCTATACTTTTTATTCCCCTATACTTTTTATTCTCCCATACTTTTTATTCTCCTATACTTTTTATTCTCCTATAATTTTTATTCCCCTATACTTTTTATTCCCCTATACTTTTTATTCTCCCATACTTTTTATTCTCCTATACTTTTTATTCTCCCATACTTTTTATTCCCCTATACTTTTTATTCTCCTCTACTTTTTATTCCCCTATACTTTTTATTCTCCCATACTTTGTATTCCCCTATACTTTTTATTCTCCCATACTTTTTATTTCCCTATACTTTTTATTCTCCTCTACTTTTTATTCCCCTATACTTTTTATCCCCCTATACTTTTTATTCTCCTATACTTTTTATTCCCCTATACTTTTTATTCCCCTATATTTTTTATTCTCTTATACTTTTTATTCCCCTATACTTTTCATTCTCCCATACTTTTTATTCCCCTATACTTTTTATTCTCCTATGCTTTTTATTCTCCTATACTTTTTATTCCCCTATACTTTTTATTCTCCTATATTTTTTATTCCCCTATACTTTTCATTCTCCCATACTTTTTATTCCCCTATACTTTTTATTCCCCTATACTTTTTATTCTCCTATACTTTTTATTCCCCTATACTTTTTATTCTCCAATACTTTTTATTCTCCCATAGTTTTTATTCTCCTATACTTTTTATTCTCCTATACTTTTGATTCTCCTATTCGTTTGATTCCCCTATATTCAATAACTACGTACCGCTTAGAACTACTATTATCTATTATTATTTTATAATTCTTATATTTTTACAACTATCCGCCCCATACCCTTGTTTTTTATACTCTTATACTACGATCTGTTTATCCTCCATAGAAATCTTCATACGCTGCCCCCGCCCGTATAATTCATCCTTTCACATTAAATATCATACTGTTACTCCTAATAACTTATATATCTTTTAAGTGCTTCTATAGTATCAGATACGCCTGCTAAAATAAAAAACCGACAAAGCGTAAACCCCCTATCTCATGTAAACCCCCTCCATAGCTACAATACATCTACACATATGCTTAAATAAGAAACTTCTTTCAAATAATTTACCCTATATTCTCTCTAGGCGTTTAAACACACATACTACCACGTACATATAAACCAAAATGACAGATATTCTATATACATAATTACATTATATATATTTCTAACTACATTCTTCCTTCATTACAAATATCAATATAGTTCCCCCAAACCGCATCAATAATTTATTTCACTCCTAATGTAACTATCGCTAGACGTCTTATCCCAATTATGTTGCCGAGCATCTTCTCTACTCTTTTCATCAGAAGCATTAGGTTTCGAAATACCATGGTATAAAACGTTTCCACATACCTAAAACACCTAATTGATGTATACCCATATTAAATAAATAATTAATCTATATATATAAATTTATTACTATATAGTTTTTATACATTCATTTTATCTCTTTATTGACTTCTATATATATATAACTTCTCAAATATATATGTATATATACAACTTCTCAAAATCAGAATGGAAGATTATATAAGGAACCAAATCCTTGATAAAAATCTCTATACAATGTATAAATACCGATAATTCACACACACACACACACACACACATATATATATATATATATATATATATATATATATATATATATATATATACGAGCAAACCGTTAATAAAACATGTTTAAAAACACTTTGAAAAAGAGGTAAAAACATATTTAATCTGAAAAGGAAACATTTGATAAGTGGATAGTCCTTAATCCGCGGATTTTCGAATAAATACTTTCTTTCTCATCAGAGGGTAGGAATTAGCAAAATGCAGGATCGAATTTTGCGTACAAAAGTATTTGATGAAAAAACAAATAAGTCAAAGATTTTACTTGATAAAAAAAGTGAAGCAGAGGAAATATGGTGAAGAAAAAGGTGATTACACGTGAATAGTCTGGGGAAAGATAAATAATCCAATGCCAGTAAAATCTAAAAAATATAACTTCAAGAAAGTTAATTGAATTTCCATTTGCACAAGTAAAATCCAAGCAAATCCCGTAATTGAAAGATGGTCCAAAATAATCCGAAGGCCGAAATCCATGGAATAATTCACAAATATGTACAAGGGAAAGAGGAAAAATTCACACTGCTGCCAAGACATAATAAACATAAATAAGAAAGATCAGGAAAGAAGAAGAGGGAAAAAAATTAAATGGTGATAGAATTAAATATAAAATAGAAAACAAATGTCAAAATGACCCAGACAGGAAATGTTAAAAGGCACGAAAAAAAATATATAGGGCAAAATAATATAGGTCAACTGAAATGTACAGATCATTACTTAAGAAAATTTCAGCAAGAGTTCTTAAAAGACACTAAATGGAAAATAAATAGATAAATAAATTAATTAATAAATACAAAATAAATAATAAATAAACAATAAATAAATAAAAAAAAAATAAAAATAAAATATAAAATAAAAAATAAAAATTATTTAACGGGAGAGGATGGCCGGTTTCTGCGAATTCAGGAAAAAGCAAGAAAGTAAGTAAGTAAATGCAAATAGTACAGTATAAGTAAATATACATACAAGATATGAAAGCGTGGGTAGATTGATATATTAGATAGATAGGAATATTTAAAGACTAAAACAGAAATTGCAGATTAAAAACCGGCAAATCAAAGAAGAAATAAAGAATTAAAATAAAGGATTATTAAATTATAAATTATTAAGAAAGTATGTAGAAAAAACGATAAAGTTAAAGAAAAAATATATATCTATCTAAAAGGTAAAAGTAATAACTATGTAATTTCCAAATTGCCATAATTAAATTTGGACTTATGTTTACAGAAAGAGATCAGTTAGTTTTTAGAATTTATTATATTGTTACTTCGAGGAGAAGTAAATATAGTTATAGCTTCGCTTGTGCAATGGCGACATAACTTAGAGCCTGGAGTATAAGACTTAACTTTTTTATGATGGACCATTTCATTGAGAAGGGGGTACTATTAAAGTTAAGTTTTTTTATTAAAGTGGTTAGAGAAGTTCCTTGGTTATTATTAGAATTATGGTTGTTAAAAGAAGAAATGTGGTTTGATATTCTTTTCTTAATTAATGTTGAAGTAGCGCCGATATATGTATGTACTTTATTAAAAGCTCGAGGTCTGGTATTAATATTAATTTGCTGATTTGTATTAGTTAAATGGTTTGAATTTTGTTCATAGTATTCAACAAATGGCGGGACAATGATTGTATGAGGACTATTTTGGAGGGGATAATGAGTGTTGTTAGTGTTAGGATGGCTGTTAGGAGAATTGTTATTATTCTCATTATTATTATTATTATTATTATTATTATTATTATTATTATTATTATTTATATTATTATCATTGCTAGTTGTATGATTGTAGATGGAGGGGCTGATCGAGTGGTATATTGGATTAGTAACTATATCAGATGAAGGATGGGAAGAAGGATAACTTGAAGACGAAATATTAGTGTCTCTTATGGGAGGATTGTGTGGGAGCTCAGTAATTGTGCAAGAATATATAACATCTTTACGGATGCAATCATTATTGAGTGGGCAAAGATGTTTGTTATTACAATTACAGTTCGTTTGAGGTTTAATTGGGAAAGGGATTTTTTGGGCTGATTTAATTTTTTTGTTATTAGATGTTAAGATTCTTTGTGCTAAATTAGGCATTGCTGAATAAGAAATCCGGATTGAATTTTTATTGAAAATAGAACTATATCTGTGTGGGTATTTGAAAGAGTTTTGTACAATGTTGAAGAATTCCTTAGGTATATTAGTTTTGACATTTACGCTAAATGGAGGATTAAACCAAATATTTTTCTTCCTCCTGATGCGATTGAGTGGTTAGATGTATTGCGATTAGTATTTTGGTTTAGATTATATATGTAGACTGGTTCATTGTTATTGAGAGTGGCAAATCTTGTTATTTGAACTGGTTTCTTACGAGTCATATTGTGTGTGATTACAGATTTAAGACGGCCTGCAGGAGGAGCATAATCTTTGTATTTAATCTTTTCCTTGTGTTCTGAGTTCCATAAGGCATTATTGAAGAAAGTAGCATTTTGATTAAAAGTTTTTTTTATCAGCAAAAGAGCAAAAATTCTTCTAGAGATGGATGGTACTATAGATTTTATAATTGAGTTGGGGTGGTTAGAAGATTTATGGACGTATAAAAGCGTAATATTAGGTTTATGATATGAGTTTCGGTGTTAAGATTAAGTGTAACATCTTTTATAACATTTTTATTTTATTTTATTTTATATATACATATATATATATATATATATATATATATATATATATATATATATATATATATATATGAACACATAGATATTATAGATTTGCTGTGTATTCTCCTAGCTTATCCGTTGAGATCTTTGCTAGGAAAACTAGGATTTCCACTCCGTAAAATATTATACACTGCTATACAAAACAGTGTTCTCTACGTTATCGACATAACTAAAATTAGCAAACCAATAAAATACATAATCACTTTAATTTCATCTGGCATGATGCAGATGTAAGGTTGGAAGTGACATAGCGTTCTGCTTTCGGATCACAGCATAAGCACAGTTGGTCAATATAGCTAGCGAGTGAATAAAAGCGATAATACTTTATGATCGTCGACGAAAAGATGAGAGGAAAAAGGTAGAGAAAGAGAACTATACATACATATATCCATGCGTATATACACATTCACACATATAGTTATATGTTTATATAATATCTATATATTTATATAATATCTGAATATGTATATTAAGTGTATAGATACGAATATATACACCGTTTTTTAGAATGCTCAACCATGTTACCGGCCTATGTAGAGATCTAATCAGTTACAGCCATAAGAAAATCGGTCACGACGGTGAATATATAGGGCGTATACATACCTCATCGTGACCGCTTTTCGTATTCTTATACTGATTACATCCTTATATATGTATGTAAGTGTATAGGCAGAGAAAAAACAGAAGTACAGAAAGATGAAATGCAACTGATTTTAGAGGGCACAACTCATAATATGCACATACAGATATCCGGCACTCTCTTTTATTACTACTAAAAAAAATTTTTTTTAAACTATAAATACACCAAGTTTCAAAGAAAAAGAAAAAGAAAATAATAACAACAAAAATCGCTCTTGATGACGATTAGATGCACCGATAGAAAGCGCTTGAGAAGAATATGGCTTAATAACAATTTTGATGCGCCATTTTATACAACACGCCAGAATGGAAAAGGTATCCAGAAAAATCGGGAAAAAAGAATAACTCTGTCGTTTTCAATCAGATGTGCTTGAATAATTACTTTCTGCCAATATATATATATATATATATATATATATATATATATATATATATATATATATATATATATATATATATATACATAGCAGAACCCGTTCACCGGCGTTTCCCGACAGAAGCAAATAAAGTAAATTACGGTTGCTGTTTGTGGCCAATGCTGTCCCTGGCCAATTGCGAACACTAGCGGCCGTGGCCGAAATGAAATAATCTGGCTTTCACTTGCGATTAGTGCAGGTACTGTTTGAATTTAATATAACAAGTAGGCGATAAAGAGCAGGTACTGTTTGACTTTTAAAAAAGCAATTAAGAGAATGCGTAAATCACTATGAATTTAAAAAATTACGAAGAATCGTCCATTAGAATTATAATGGAAAGTAAACACCGACGTTTTAGAAGTTAGGGATTCTTACTGTATATAAACTGTTTAGTGTAGCAGTTCTAGTTATTTCCGTTTATTGTTTAAGTCTTCCTCTTCTTTTCAACTCTTCTGCTTATAGTATTAAATTAAATTTCGGTTTCAACATGTCAAAAAAAACAATTATGACTTTTTTTTACTTTACTTCTCTGAGTATTCTCATGTTAAGAACGGCGTTTGGAATAGACATCCCAAATTCCTCATGTAAAGAACGGCTTTCGGAATAGACATCTCCAACATCTCCAAGTAAAGAACGACTTTCGGAGTAGACAACCCCCTTTTGGGGGAGAATTATTCCCTCAAATAAAACCGTTATAGTTGTTGTCTGCATACCCATCCGCAAATGCTAAAAAATAGGGATGGCAATATCGGTAAATAGATTTGTATATCGCGCGTGCGTACGAACCTGGCGGCTAATGAATTACAGTAAATAATATAGGTCTTTATATCTCTATGAGTACTTGTCTCCGCCAAATTTAAATGAGATTTTCATAATCAGCATGGTCGAAAACTTATAAAAGTCGTCATTCTAAAGGAAATTGTGGAGGTTGACCTACTGAGAATTTTAAACGTTCCTTTCATTTGCAAGCCCCGGAAAACCTATAATAGTGGTAATTTTAAAAGATTTTTTGAGGGTGGAAAGATGTTGTTCTTTTACCAGGTATGTTATGAAAAGGGACAGATTTCAGTAAGTATGAAAGCAACTCTAGATAAGTTTACAAAATGTTATTAGGAAAAGGCTAGAATCGAACCCAGTAAGCAAGTGTTAAAAGATAATAGAGATTGAAATGCTCGGGATGCAGAACGATTGGCATTGTTCTCGCAACTAACTATTATTTATCTCAGAGTTTCTTTTAGAAATAATTGGATAGTAAAACCGTCAGTTAAAACAATGGACTATAACAAAGTTAAAAATGTTATTTAACAAATAGATTAAATGATACAATTTAATTTACGGATTTCTTTTATTTAGGAGAGGTGTTAGATACATGTGCAAAAGGCACGGGTAAATAGAAACGTGGTGAAATCACGTTGGTTCACCACACCTCTTACGTCATAAAGAAAAGAGATTCTCAATATATTGAGGAGAAGAGTAGACCATGTTGTACAAGCTTGAATTCCTGAATCATCAATCAGCCGGCCGATGAATAAAAGAATCACCATCTATATTTTTTACATAGGCAGAACCACTTATCAAGGCCCAGAGACCACTCGAGAATAAGGGTTAAGAGAGTGCAGTTGTCAATTGGGCAATATAGTAATCGTTAGTAATGGATATTCGGTAAACTAGTTTACTTAAGTGTAACGGCTCATCAAAAACTTGTTTACGTTCGACTTGAAGACAACCATATTGTAGTCAGCTGGAAAGCAGGAAAACGGAAGACAATTCCACAGGAGAGAAGCTTTGTTAATGGCATCTACGTTTAGGTTTAGACACAGATAAAGAGTGGGGGGGATTATTGATAGTGTTTTCAGCTAGACGAGTGTTTCTTGTGAAATTTTGACAAGGGGGGACCATATATTGAAGCTCAGTCGAACACTTTCCATGAAAATAACGATAAAGCAGAGACAAACTCGCAACATCTCTTCTGTGAGATAGAGATGGCAGTGAAGAGAAAAGGACATTTTCTACAAGGCTACGAAGTCTATTTTTAACTCTATCAAGGCAGGACAAGACAAGTCCTTTTTAGCAGCTCCTGCCTAGATGTGGCAACAGTACTCCATCCTTGGACGTACATGGCTCTTATATAGATTGGGAATTGCATCAGCAGTCAGATATCTACTGGATCGATAGAAGGATTTCACCATTTTCCAGCGGCCTTGGCAACAGATTTGATGTATGTGTTCATTTAAGATCAGGAGTAAAGGTCAAGACCAGAAGCTTGGCAAAAGTTGAGGCCTCCCCAATACAAGAGCCATTCATTTCAATTGATGCCAGATGTGGATCAAAACGTTGATGATGTAAGGATAGAAGCTTGGTTTTAGATGCATTAAAAGTAACCAGCCACTCCTTTTCCCATTGTACCACGTGCTCAAGATCAGAAGAGAGAGAATCGGAGAGAAGTTGGTCGTTTAATGTCTTAAGACAACGTTTAAACAGTTTTGTAAGTATGAGCGCTAGTTCTAGTTGAAGTTTTTTGAGTACTATTATTGGAATACCGTCAAGGCCAGATGCTTTACTGGAATCAAGGTTTTTGATTAGCTTGGAAACATCACGTACAGATATTTGTATATCACATAGTGTTTTTTCTGATACAGGAGGAAATATTGGGGGTTGACACCCTTACTCGCAAAGGGTAGAATTAGCTGCAAAGTTCTTGGCAAAGAGTTTGGCTTTGTCTGATACTGACGAGATTACCTCAGGTCCATTGATGATAGTAAGGATAGAGCACACGTTTTTGTTCAGGATTCTGTTTGCTATTTGCCAAAACTGGTGGGAACCAAGCCACTGCTCAGCTACTTTGGACTTGATGGACTGAGCATACAACTGCTTGTGTTCTTTGTTACTTTCTTACAGTGGTTGCTGACATTCCTGAAAGCGGGTTTAGTCTCAGTACATCTATTACGTTGGAAGCAATGGAAAAAGTGATTTCTGTGCGCAATATCAGCAGCACATTCTGGCTGGCTGTTAGGTTTTTGCTGGAACTTTTTCGAGCGTATGGAACGGTCTCTACCTACAATTAACCATTCCGTCAGGTCTGATACTAACGAGGACATCCTTTGTAAACATGGAACTCAGAGGTAGATCTTATATAAATGTACCATAGTGTATCGATATACTATACGATGGAGAGATACGTATGAGGACATTTCATTTTTATCTTAACTGATACAACAGAGTGGTCGGAAGATCCAAGAGGAGACAGAACGGAAACTGAACATAGTTCAGGGCAAGTTGTGAGAAAAAGGTCTAGGAGACTCGCATACTGGCCGTCAGTGTCGGGCACACGGGTGGGTTCGTGAACAATCCGAGTGAGGTCATAAACAATGGAGAAATCATGACAGAACCTATCCTCATCATCGGTCTTGTTTGAATGGGTCAACCATTCCACATTGTGAACAGTGAAGTCTCCACATACATGAATGTTAGCTGCAGGAGAAGCAGATAGGACGTGGTCGTATGTAACTGTTTGTCTTCGTGTCGTCATTACAGCAAAAAGGTAAATAGGTTTTGTCTATCATTTTGTAATAATTTGTATAACCCCCCTAAGTATTAATTGTCTGTCTCCTCCTTCATCAGTACTAATGATTCTCCTCTCTGATGTCATAAACTGTATTACACATTCCTTTAATAATAAGTTTGCATATCTCTCAGCTCTGTTATAAATGTCTCTCCCAGAATATAAATGTCATTATCATTTGTTCTGAGCTCCAGTTATGTGTCTCCAATATATACCCGCTACACAACAGATATATATATATATATACATATACACACACACACACACACACACATATATATATATATATATATATATATATATATATATATATATATATATATATATATATGCTAGCAAAACTACCCGTCATTGACTGGGTTCAAAAACAGCCTACAGAAAATGGACTCGTATTTATGAAAGTATGATAGGTTATGAAAAGGAAGGGTTGTAAAGAGATAGCTTCGAATTTGGGAGTATCAAAACCAAAACAAAATATGATGAAAGTATAAATAAAATAGATAACCCCCATAATTTATAATACCATTATTCACACTGAAACACTTATCACAATATTTTGTAGATCTATATTTAAAAAAACTTGTTAAACTTTGTGACATATTTCCATTCTATGGAGGTCAGGCGTGAACGAACACCCCAAAATTTTATTATACCATATTTCTTCATACTGAAACATAATTATCAAAATATACTTACGCAGATAGATATGAAAAGTCTTTATTAAAGCTTGTGCCTATTTCCATTCTATGGAGACCAGGTGGAAACGTAGACCCCACAATTTTATTATACCATCCCTATTTAAGTTAAAACATACTTATCAAAGTATTATTATGTACATCCAATTTTAATGAATCGTCATTATGCCAGATCAAACATACCCATTCCTGTGTCTCGATACATCTTCTATCATTATATGTGATCAGTTTTCTATAATAGTCAACCATATAGGAGCCTATTCGTGACCAGACACACACACACAGACGTTCAGCTTTATATTATATATATATATATATATATATATATATATATATATATATATATATATATATAGCCTTCTGAATGTGAGAGAATATATAATTAGTTTTACAGCAAGACAACATTGCAGCTCACAAGAGCCATAACAGCCAACAAACTGGAAGTTCAAGACTCCAGTTTCGCCCTCATTTGGGCTCATCAGTTAGACACATCCGAACTCGGGATTCGAAACCCAAGCCTCTTGTATGCGAAGTGACCAATTTGCCAACTGAGTGAACGTGCCGCACACAAGAAAGTATATGAACTACCACAAGTCAAGCAAACCGCGGCGAAATCCGACATGGAATAAACTGAGTTCGTCTCAAACAAGAGATGTGATCATCGTGACCAGCTATAACCCACACCGATATCTCACAAATAGAAATTTCATACTCGCTAAGGATGTCATCATTACAAACTTTTCTAGAAAACAATAAGCAACATAACCGTTACAATGTGAGAGAATATATGATTATTTCCACAGGCAAACAATGTCGCAGCTCACAAGAGCCATGACAGCCGACAAACTGGAAGGTCAGGCCTCAGGTTTCGTCCTCATTTGGGCTCATCAGTTAGCCACACCTAAATTCGGAGCTCGAAACTGGAGCCTCTTGCATGCGAAGCGATCACTCTGCCAACTGAGCAAACGCATATATGTGCGTGTGTGTGTATGTGTGTGTTAGTTTGCATTTGGTCAAAAATGTTTCTCTAGCTGCTTTAGTTTTAGTTTTTAAAACAGTGTTTGTGTATTGTGTTGATCGTAACCAACAACTGATTCCATAATGTAAAAAGTTGTGTACTGAAATAATATGATAATACCTCTATTCTTTTTTATTCCTAATTTTTAGAATTACTTTTTATTGACTTCAAACGAGGCATATTATGACTGAGTGGCTCCTATAATTAAGTCCAGATTTTTAGTGGAGCATTGTCCAGCAAAATCTTTGTTGCCATTACATATATTTCTGTATGTTGATACAGCCGCGGATAGAGAGAGCGGTAGGATAATATCAAATGGAACCATCTAAAGAAAAAGCGAATAGAGCCGAAAGTTTTCCATCATCTGGACACCTCTACAATAAAAGGGTTCGATTATGATACTAGGCAAGTTTTCTGCAGTATTTACATTGTAAGGGGTACAAATGCAGTAAGTTTGTTGGCGCAATAATTGCGTAAAATAATTTGTAAATAAACGCAGAAATGCACCATTCCAACGAGTGATATTGTTTTAATAGTTTTTACGTCAAGCAATCAAATAATTTAGCGCGGACGTTTCTGAAACACATCATTATGCGACTGACTATTTTATGTAATGAAAATGGCAACATTTCAAAGGCCGATAATGGTTGAGATTTCTCTCATTCTCTTTCTTCTGATCTTGAGCATGTGGTGAAATGGGGAAAGAGGTGGCTGGTTAATTTTAATACATCTAAAATCAAGCTTCTCATTTTCTATCATCAACGCTCTGACCCATATCTAACCCATATTGCAATGAATAGCGCTCCCCTCGAGGACGCTCCCTGTTTAAACAAACTTTTTGGCTTGACCTTTACTCCGCATCTGAAATGGAACCTACATCAAATCCGTTGCTAAAGTCGCTGGAAAAAATTGTGGAATCATTCAAATGTTACAGTAGGTATCTCACTGTCGATACAATTATCTACGTGTATAAGAGCTAAGTACGTCTAAGGATAGAACATTGTTTCCACATCTGGGCAAGAGGTATACCGATCATTAAAATCGGGGGAAAATCATGGTACTTTCTATCTAAAATATCTATCTCGTAAATAATCTGGTATGCGTTGAATGTAACTCACAATGAACTCGTCCACTCATTTATGACATCCTAAGAATCTGATTTGCGTGTGTTTCAGTTCTTATTCAGAAGTTAGTTGCTCCTCTGATAACCATATATACATTCCCGATCTAGCAATTTATTCGTGATTTACTATTAAACAAACGAAATTCACAGTAGCAAAATTTAACAGACTAGTCTTTAAAAACAAGCAATGTTGAAGACAGGACGTCATTGAAAATAAGGCACATCAGCTTTATTGAAGCTGTTAGCTACGAAGTGTGTCGTGGAATTTTTTCATGGCTACTTTAATTTCTTTTCCGAAGCGTTGACAACTTAATTCTTTTTATTCTATTTCGTTCTATGGGCATTCGACTCATTCCTTTCCTTTTTACTTTCTTGCATTTCTAATTAAAAATGCTAGATTTTCTGATTTATTAAGTATTTTATATTTTTAATTATTTTCTCATTATCCGCCATGTTTTTTCTTTTTAATTTTTATTTTGCAAATTATAATTAAATATTAACGTTTTGTAGCAACCTTAAATAATTCTTCCAGCCTTCAGTCGGAGTGAAAACCTGTACCCCAAATGATACTAAGCCCCCGTCCTTTCCCGGGCCATTCGGGAGACTTTTAGCCAAAAAGGGTGCTACCACTGGGAGTTAGGATTACTTGAAAGGTTAACTGATGGAATGATTTGTTTTGTTTCTGAAAAATATTTAAACTTAAATAAAGGGCATACATTTTATTAAGTTTCCAATTAGTTAAAGTATGTTTCGATTATTTTGATTTGTAATTTAGTTAGAAACAAATAATAAAAATAATTTTTATTTTAAATATTTTTAGAATTTTATTAAACAACATGAATCCCGGAATAACTATGAAATGAGCAATAGAAACTAACCATTATTGTTGATACTTTCCAATTTAATTTTAGATTTGGAAACATCTCTGGAAAATTTGTTTGCATTAGTCACGAAATTGCTAATACCTATAATGGGTAATGCAAACTAGGCTGCTATACAGTGTAATATGAGAAAAGTGAATCTAATTAGATTCCTACTGAATATTTCTTATAGTGTTTTGAGTTGAGGGATAAGAACCTGTCACTGTGGGTAAGTAAATCAATCCTACTCCTGTGCTGAAATTATTAAGCGATGGGAAAACAGATCACACAATGAAATAAAAAGTAAATAATACAAACAAGTTAGCAGTGAAAAAATAGCCGCTTCATTTGGGAGCTAATATGTTCAAGATACGCTTTACTTTTAGTTGGCGTTGAAATAAAGCAGTGAGTACAAATATCAATTGGTATGTGAAAGCGTATTCCTATAAATTCTAAGGCGGTGGTTT
Organism: Euprymna scolopes; assembly: GCF_053919585.1. Lineage (NCBI taxonomy): Eukaryota > Metazoa > Mollusca > Cephalopoda > Sepiida > Sepiolidae > Euprymna > Euprymna scolopes. Next base: position 43,373,053 of record NC_136497.1, on the reverse strand, counting down.
ATTTACTTGCATGCTATTATGTACAAGAACATCGTATAATTATATGTTGTTCTATTTATGATTGTATCTTCTCTCACTATACACATATAAATGCAAGATAATTCCTCCAGTCGCATAGCACCATAGTCATTCGAAGCGGAAAACGCTGAGCTTATCACATGGTTCTGCGAAAGTGCGGATTTCAATTCAATTAAGTTTCTTTGAACTATCACCATGGATAATGGTAGAGTAAGGATAATGACACCTGTGCCTGGCTCACGGCAGAGATGCTAGCTAGAATGTGGTTGCAGTTTACCTCATTCCGTCTTAGCATCTAAAGATAGGCTTGAATTACAAGGCCTTTTAATGGAGCACTGGTAATATCGGATAAGCATTCCTCATCCGATATTATTTACTTTCGATTTATATAAAAAGACAAGATTACTTGAATTAAATAAAATATTAGAATAATTAATTTGATATCCTAGACTATCTATCATTCCGTCAATTATATTACATTTCCCGATTGATTTCACACTAATTTACACTTTGAAATTTCTCGCACCTCGTCCCTCTACTATAACTGCAAACAATTGTTTTTTTTTTATTTTTTTACTTGGGAGACAACACTCACCAAGACTCGATGATAAGGGTTAATTAATGTAATGTGGGAGTGTAGTAATCGTTAATAGTGTAAATTGGGTGGAATTTGATTATTTAAGGAGGCGGCTCAACAAGAACTTGTTTAAATTGGATTTGCAGGTTACCATGTTGTATTCAAGCGTTCCATGGGAGGGCAGGTCTGGTAAAGAAGCTTTCTTTACGGTATCTGCGTTTAGATTTAGGAACTGATAGAAAGTTGGGGAACTTTTTTATAGTAGGTAGTTGACTGTTTTTGTGAAAATTTTGCAATGGGAACAGACTGGAGCTCAGTCGAGTACTTGCCATGAAACCACGATAGAGCAGAGACAAACTGGCAAGAAATAGGTTGCAGGAAATCGAAAAGTGCATCACATACGAGGTTTCGAAGCCGGTTTTAAATTCTATCAACGCCGAGCAATTATTGCCAAGTTGTATCAGTAGTACTCCGTTTGAGGGCCTACCTGACTCTTATACAGGTAAGGGATTGCAGCGACAGCATCGGAGTTATCCAACCATTTTCCAGCGATCTTGGAAACAGATTTGATGTATGCGTTCCATTTCAGACCAATAGTGAAGGTCAATCCCAGGAGCTTGTCAAGATATGGAGCTTCCCAAAGACGATAGCCATTCATTACAATTTGGAAGTAATTTACGGGAAGAGAAATTATGATGAAAGAAGATAAGCTTTTTTTTTTATGCATTAAAATTTACCAGACATCTTTTTCCTCCTTGCACTACGTTCTCAAGATGAGAGGAGAGAGAATAAGAAAGATCTTTGTCATTGTTGACTTGTGAAGTGTTCCCATAGTTTGTGGTATCGTTTGCAAAAATGCCTACGAATTATCTAAGAATGTGATTTGGGAGATCATTATTGAAGATCAGGAAGAGAAGTGGGCCCAGGATGGAACCTTGAGGAAGGCCAGAGTTAATGCTATAAGTTCCTAATTTCTGCCCATCAAAGACTACTCTTATAAGCAAATCAGAGAAAAATGATTTATAACTGAGATGACATATCTAGCTATTCCATATGAAGTGAACTTTATGCCATATTCTATCAAAATCCGTAGATATGTAAAGAGCTATTGTTATATTAACGAAACCCCTGTCGAGAGGTTCACTAATCCTGATATTACAGTGAATATATCAGCTGTAGATCTATTAAAACGGAAATCATATTGCATGTCACTGAACAGGTAATTTTACTAAGGTGATTGGCCACTTCCAATGTGTCTCTTGTGTCTAATAGCAAAAAAAATGTCTATAGATAAAGATTTTTCCCAAGAACATTTCATTTCTGTAACATGTTACAACGGGTTTGCTTTTTTATAAGCTACTATATGGTATTTTCCAAATCAACTGTCAATAAATACGTTTCATTGTCATATATCATTCTCATGAATAAAAAAATATTGAAAATGGTGCCTTTTATAATTCAATTGCAATGAATTAATTACAATTTTTTTGTAATCAAAACAGCAATATCGGCTAAGAAATAATAAGAACATAAGGACAAAACACGTGCCAAGTAAATATTCGATGAAAAGAGTTTTATTCCAATCACTGTATCTCATTATAACACATTGCCACGAAACAGAGTCTATGCAACATGGTCGTCTTCCAGTTCAATATAAACTAATATTTGTTGAGTCGTTTTCCATACATGCCATTTATTGTTTTTGAGTTTCACATATTTTTCTTCTGACAATATGATTAACACTTACAATCACGTGATTTAAGCCTTAAAAAGCAATGTCTCATTAGTATTAAAAGAAGCCTATGAGAATTAGTTGGACTTCATTATATACATCAGTTGGTTACTAGTAATTTTAAGTCAACAATGTTGCCAAGTTCATATAATGTATATTTAAATATTGGTGTTCGAAAATATGATACTTCATCAAATGTCACGGAGAGATATTTTTGGAGTCTGTCACGTTTATAGTATCTAAAAGTTTAATATTTAAATAGTGACAATAGGATTTATCCGATTCTTGATACTTGCTGCTTCTTTGTCACCATTTTAACTGCCTTCATGTTGATATCATTCAATGATCATTACTAAGGACCTATGATTTCTGAAATTGGAGTGATGTATCTTTATATTCAAGGCATAGATACTGCTACGTTTTTTCGATTTTTCCATCATTTTAGGGTATTTTCCTGTAAAATCAGCCGATTATATGTGTGATAACGTTTTTTTTTTTTTTAGTTTTTTTTTTTGTTTTTTTTTTCTTTTCCGGCGGACTCGTTTTTGGTAATTCATCATCATCAGCATCATCATCATCATCATAATCATCATCATCAGCATCATCATCATCATGAGTGATCTAATCGTTTTAACATTTTATCCTCATCATGAACAAAAACTAGCTCTTTGCATAATGATCATAATTTCTCGAATTTTCAACTCCTTTAATCTAGCCGCTGATATCTTTTTGATTATTCTAAATATATCAATCTTATGCAACACTTTATTATGCTTGCTTTTTGCATTTCATTTTCCTTAATAATAGAACTAGCATAAGCACACGCATATATATTTCGATGCATACGCATACGCACACATAGTTTATATACGTTTATATACGTATATATATATGTATATATATATATATACGCACACATATCTATGTAAACTTATACATACAGTTCTGCATATATATGTTTATATATATATATATATATGTTTACATATATATATATATGTATATATATATATAAACATATACACACACACACATATGTGTGTGTTTTCTTTCATCTATATTCTGTTTTCAGCTGAGACAGAATAATGGCGACAAAATGTCCTGTATCTTTCATTCCTTATTATACTTATTATATTCTCTTTCATCTGCTGTTTCCGGGCTTTAAGCAAAAACATGCAGCACGTATAAAGGCAGACAAAAGTGCCAAAAGTTATTAGAGGATGGGGCAGTTCAGACACACGCCACATTTGGTTTTATTGAAAAATGTTCTGACTTCGATTTGTTTCAAAGTCGAATCTCAGGAAGTATTGAATTCATATGGGAATCAATTGATTCAGTGGAGATTTGTTTAAACAGGTTTAAACAAAAGGGGGGGGGGAATCCCTTTTATTGTGTATCTAATTTCTTTATTGATAGTTTCTGTAAAATAAATTGCTTGGTTGTAGAATCCATCCTAACTGAGTTTATATATATATATTACTCATGTTTACTCCAAATAATAAATAATCCCATTTCGCCGTATGGGCTTGCTATTTGGAACCATGTGTACAGGGGACTATTCAAGGATATGAGCGAGATGTCGGTTTACGTCATATTTAAATTTCTCCATGCCAGTACAGTTAAGGCAGTAGGTAAACAAAATCCGAGGCAAGACGTTATAAGATTACAAGACTTTTCTGGCATCTAATGATTTCTACAGTGCATGGGGATTTCTTTGCGAAATGGGTTTTTCTGGGGTATGAACGTCGAGAGGGTACAACTGCTATGAGTACCAGAACACATTCCATCAGAGTTTTTGTAAAATAGGCACAGGAATGCAACGTTGCTGCGATGGAACAGGGTTGAAGCTCAGTTAGGGAGTGACCTATTAGATTGTAGGCTAACTTTTTTATCCTGCCCAAGAAGGAGAAACGCGGTTGATGCGGCAGCTCAGATTTGGCAACAATACTCCATACATATGCGAATTGTGGCATTGTAGAGGTACAGGATACTTTCAAGTGTGAGTAATTTTCTAGCACAATAGAGGGAACCCACTTTCTTTGCGGCAGCCTTGGCAATGCCTTCAATCTATTTGTTCCAGTTCATGCTGCTTGTGAATGGTAAGCCGAAAAGTTTGAAGGAAGACCTCCATGTATAGTGTTATTAGTCATGGTTATCGGTGGTTGAGAAGGCTTCTCATAATTATTAAAGGATAAAGTTTTGTTTTATTAGTATTAAATGTTAACATTCATTTGTAACCCCTTTATACTACGGACTGGAGATCGTTTTGTCGAGATTATCTTTGATCTGCTTAGATATGTGTATCCCCGTTGTTTTTCACGTCTATTATAAAACGTTGTATCATCAGCAAAAACTTATCTCAGACACAATGTTACTATGTAGGATATTTTATAAATATCAGGAATAATAAAGGTTCAAGGACCGATATCTGAGGCACTCCTACATTATTATTCTGCCGTTTGGATGCACGTCCATCACGATGCATTTTCCTATTGGCAAAAAGGTCCAATTATATTTAGCGTTCCGCTGTTAATTCTGTATGATTTCATATTTATAAGAAACCCTTCATACTACTTTGTCAAAGACTTTGGACATATGAAGCTTCCACCACTTTATCCAGTGTATGGCATATGCGGTCAGAAATGATCGTTGAAATATTTGCAATATAGCGGACTTGCTGCAATCCACGGTCATAAAGATTAGCTTTTACGAGATGGTGGACTAGTGCTTGATTCATTAATGGCAAAGATTTTAGCGAAAGGGTGTAACGAACTGATAAGACGATAATTGAAAAGGTCAGTTTTTTCACCAGAATTTTTTTTTTTTTTTTTTTTTTTTTTACATTTTCACCCCAAACAAGGCAAATTGCCACTTTGGTGTAGGGGGCTACTATCAGGGGCAGCAACTACTGGGGTACTATGTAGGGATTTGGGCAGCAAGGTGTCGGTTCACGTTACACTTGAACTTCTGCACGTCAGTACTGTTGGGGAAGCAGGGACCTGGAATGGAATTCCAGAGTCTTGCGGTTCTGGGGAAGAAAGTATTGGAGTAAAAAGATCTTTTACATCTAGGGATCTCTACAGTGTGGGGGTGGGATTTAGCAGCCTGTCGGGTTTGTCGAGGGTGCTCACGTTGTGGGGGCACAAGTGATTGCTGTTCGTCAGAGCATTCACCACTAAAATACTTGTAGAAAAGGCAGAGAGATGCTTGTATACTGGTTCAACAGAGACAATTTTCCTGCTATCAGGAAAGCAAGATTTATTACGGCATTTTTTTGTAGAGTTTGGAAAATACAGAGGCTAGCTCAGTTGAGCATTTCTTATTATTATAGCAAGGGTTGTTTAAAGCATACACGCTTGGGGGGCATTTTCTTATGATATCGCGAACATGTGAAATTATTTCAGATCATCAAATGGGCTTCTGTCTGTATAGAGAAATTTGAGAGGGAGTCTTTTTAGGTCTAAGGTGGAGTTTATGTGAATCGCTAGGCAAGCAGTTACTATCACAAGGTTTCCGAGTGAACTATGGACATTGGTTATGCAATCCTCGGATACTGCGGTTAAGAATATCTGATATTTTCCCAAAACCTCTGGCATCGATTGGGGGGAGACGAAAACTTGCTTCTAATAATCTGAAATAACTGCAAGGAGAGCTTTGATTTCAAATCTTTCTCATTTGTTATATCTCCCCTCTTTGGTTTTCATAAATAAAAGAAATTTCCACACTGTATAAAGATTATTTGATACTAAGATATCCATAATCGTTCCCTATTTCCAAAAAAAGGGTAATATCACATATGAGAAAATTTGGAATCAAGTATCAAGTCTACCCTTGCTATTATTGTAGATCATTTGAAACAATAGCGGAAGGAAGTTATTATCATTGGACTTTCATACCACTCCATCTTATTGTACATACATCTATATATATATATATATATATATATATATATATATATATATATATAAGCGAAAATGTGTGTGTATGTATGTATATTCGCTTTTTTGTGTATGTCTGCAAAGAGATTTTTTTCTGGCGGCTTCTCGAAGTCGTCGTTCATTTTTAAAACTTTTTTATATCACGGCGAAATCATAATATCTCCGAATTAAAAATTTAATTTTCCCGACTTTGAAACGTTTAATATTCGACATTTTGGGATTTCCGCATGTTTGCTTTCGTTTTTCGGTATAAAAAAAAAAGCGAAACTAGATTCGAATCCAGCCCACGGCCCTAGAAAGCGATATAACGTTTGGTCAAGGTCGGCTTACCGTCGTCATATCAGACGGTTGCTTTCATTTCAAGACGAGCTACTCCCCTAATAAAAGGGGGAGTTGTTTTCCCCCAAAGTTAGGTAAAAACAAACAAACCGGGTTATTGACCTCATTAAAAACTGTCCCGCAGAAAATGTTCACTGCTTAGGTCATCGTCGTCGTCGTCATCGTAACGCTCGCACAAAACGTTAATTCTACGACTTCCACTTGACGTCATTTACTGCAGGAACCTGTCAATTCTCTTCTTAATTAAATAAATTCAAACTTCTTTCGGTATCTCATTCTTGCTGGCGTAGCGGTTAACGCGTCATGTGTTTTTCACATTTGATTTTCCAACTTCGCCTCAGGGCTGCGGGTTCGATTCTACCTAATTACCAACACTTCCCCCCTCCCTGTGTTTTTTTGATTTAAGAGCACACATACCTCGAAACACCCGGGCAACACCGGGTACCTACGCTAGTTTTATATATATATATATATATATAAATGTTTAGAGGTACAGAATTTATATATAGTTTTATAAATAGCAAGCGGAAGTTTCTCGAGAGCTCTTTCGGCTATCATCTCGTCAGGAGAAAATCGATAGCGTACAAAATAATATTGTGTCGAAAAATAAAGAGTTCTAATGGGGAAATTATTAAATGTGCCAAAAGTACGGGGACACTAAAATAAATTTATTAACGTTTAAAAACAATTAAAATATTGGCACAACGAGGGAGGGAAAAAAAGCCGGAGAAAAGATTCAAAGTTCCCCAAAGAGAAACAATGCGTTGGATGTTTCTTTTTGCCGACACAAAGAAGGTTGATGCATCGCAATAGAGACAGACTCCAAAATATTTAAATGGTTTTTGGAGTCCGCTCTATGTAGAACCTCGAACCAATCTATTTTATATCTATCGGTAGAGAACGAGTTTTCAACCAAATGCTGGCCAATAGCAGAGTCCAAGGCTGCAGAAGGAGGGAGACCACCAGACCCCATCCTCCCTTGTCTGATCTTCGATGGAACATGCTGGTTTATACGAGTCAAAAGGTGCAAGGAAGTTCGCCCAACATAACCAGCATCGCACTGGCATTTGAATTGATATACAATATTACTATTTTAGATGTAAGTCAAACTATCCCTGCGAAAAGACGGAAAAGCAGGTCTCGTAGTATATACCAAACGCAAGGACACAGAATTAAAGCAGTCGTAAATACTTCTGCGAATCTGTTTGGAAAGTCTATTACTCTTTTCTCCAATCCACGGTAATTTTAAATAAACCGGGCATTTCAAGGGTCTAAACTTTTTAGGGGATTTAAAATCCGCAACCTTTTTGAAAATACAGTCATCAATAAGGTCAACAGGATAACCATTATTGATGAATATTTCCCTGATCTTAACGAGTTCGGCGTCTAATCTGTTAGGCGAACAAATCATGAGGACTATGTACCAAAATATTAATTAGGTCGACCTTACGTGATTTTGGTACATAAGACAACCAGTTCACATATAGACCAGTAAATGTCGGCTTTCTATAAATTGTAGTGAGAAAGCCCCCCCCCCTTGAGCGTTCGACAAGAACATCCAAGAAAGGAAGCGAATTGTCCTTCTCACTTTCCATAGTGAACTTAAGAGCCCCATGTAAAGAATTCAACCTATTAAAAAATATCGACGCTTCACTTTTCGATGGAAAAATAGCAAAAGTGTCGTCAACATATCTGAAATATGCAGTGGGTTTAGTTGTAGAATTAAACATAACGGATTCATGGTACCCGACGAAAATATCCGCTAAAGTTGGGGGGCAACGGACTCCCCATTGAAACCCCGTCAACCTGACAGTACATAATATCACAAAAACTAAACTCCACGGATTTAGTGCACATTAAAATGAGTTCAATAAGAATCTCTTTAGAAAACCGTGGAGCAGTCAGGCGACCATAATAGAGCGCGTCGGTACATATGCGTATAGTCTCATCCAACGGTATGTTGGTAAAGAGACTAGAGACATCAAATGAGCACATAAAAGACGTCTCTGCATTTGAATCCAACCCACGTACACAATCAACGAACCGAAAAGAATCAATGCAATGCGTGGTATATAACTCGCGCACAGGTTGCAGAATTTTTACAAGCCACTGAGCCAAAGAATGTTGTGCTGAACCAACCATTGATAAAATAGGTCTCAGTGGAACACCTTGCTTATGGATTTTGGGGAGACCATACATTCTGGGACGTTGTGACCCAGAGGGCCTAATCCTGTCATAGACGACCTTGCAAAAAACTTTCTTTTTAAATAATGCAAGTAGACGTCTTTGCATTTTAGCCTCGTTCTTGCAAGTATTATCCGTCAACTCGACAGGGCCGAGTTTACTGAATTTCGAAACATCATTGAGAATAACTGCCATTTTCTCAACGTAGTCCGATTTGTCCAAAATCACCACTCCTGCATCTTTGTCTGGTTTGCACATATAAATATCAGTATTAGACTTTAACGCTTTCATAGTTTTTAATAGCGTTATGTTCCAAACAAAGTCGCTATGATCGAAAGGAATGTTACTGTATCGGTGAGCTAAGGCAACTAAACTAGATTTCATTCCACCAATTTTTTCCGGGGAATTAGGCACATTATGTCTAAGTTGGGGGAACAAAACTTCAAAGGCAGAAAGTGTTCACTCTTTATTTATACTCGTAGGGGGAATACAAAAATCTAAACCCCTAGACAAAACTCAATTTTCAATTTCTGTAAAAACAGTTTTTGAAAAATTGAAAATATGTTTGCTTCCATTAAATTGATCACCAATAGATAAATACTTGCAACAACGGAAAAAGTCAAAAGTTATCGTTAATAAATTTATTTTAGTGTCCCCCTACTTTTGGCACATTTAATAAGTTCTCCATTAGAACTCTTTATTTTTCGACACAATATTATTTTGTACACTATCGATTTTCTCTTGACGAGATGATAACCGAAAGAGCTCTCGAGAAACTTCCGCTTACTATTTTTAAAACTATATATATATATATATATATATATATATATATATATATATATATATATATATATATATATATATATATATATATATATATATATATTTATGTATATATATATATATTATTTTACACGAATTCCTATTCGTTTCTTTACTTGTATATACCCGATTATATTCTCTTTTGTGACAGTTTAATTCGGGTTTTTTTTTGTTTTTATTTAATTTCTGTGTTATACCAACAATGATGAGTTTGTTGGCGAAAGGGATCCCTAATGTTTTTCCGTGTATTAATTCTAAAGCGCTATATATATTTATATATAGTTTTGACTTTATGTGCATTCGTCCGCTTCATATTAAGTTTTACACAAAAATAATGCGTCCATGTTACTCACTGTGTTGCCTAGAATATATATTGACATTATCCTTTAATTAGCTTAAGAGATTTTCCTATACATTATATATATATATATATATGTGTGTGTGTGTGTGTGTGTGTGTGTGTGTGTGTGTGTGTGTGGATCGCTTGATTAAATATGGTGTATAGCGAAATAATATATTTCATGGGTTTTTGTTTAATTGCAATATAGTTCATAGTATATATGTAGATAGCTTTATCTACTGTACATATTTTTATTCTCCGTGAGCTTATTTTGGGCAACTTATTATAAAATCATCGATACCAAAAGATTTGCTATTTTATAAGGTTAGTTTCTTATTCATGCATTCTTTATAAAGTTAGATATGTATATGTTTATATGTTTGCATTTACATAATTAACTCATAGACTAAGTAACGTGTTATCATGAAGTTCGGATTGCAGGTGTCATGATAAACGTTTGATAATATGAGACGGTTTATTTTAGATCTTGTAGAATATTCTGATACCTCGAATTTCTGCGTAATTTTAACAAGAGACCTCAATTAATAGACTCTCGCATAATTTCAGAATTTTGGGAGAATTTTAAAGATTCCAATTTAGCAAGATTATCTGAATCTCAATTGCTGCTTATACGCTTTAAGCTTAAATCTAAAAGCTTAGATATTTTCTAAAGTAAATATCATGTAATGGACTTTGATCAAAATAGAATAATAATTGAAGACAAATGTTTATTGCATCATATCTTAGTTTTTATTTTTATTTTTGTAGAGCAATATAAAAATGATGCAAAATTATAATTCTACAATACTATATATATATATATATATATATATATATATATGTATGTATATATATATATATATATATATATATATATATATATATATATAATTATAAAACTCAACTTACTTAGTAACAAGTAATGTAACCCGCTTTCCGGTTTACGACATCCGGTTGCGCATGCGCGCATAAACATAAACCCATAACAACGTAAACAAATAAACACAAATCGCTTCTTTTGCAGATTTTTACCTTCGCATTGAAATATTAACGGTATTATTTCGAAATTATTATTTAACATGATAAGAGTGGGGGTGTTTTGCAACTATTCTTTATTACAGCTATACTGTCGCTATTTTCTTACAACGAAACGACTTTAACCCGTTGATGAACATAAAAACAATTGTAGCAAAGCCAACACTACTACTACTACTACTCTCTATACGTCCCTTTTCCTTCCTTCCTTCCTTCCTTCTTTTTTTATTTTTTGTTTACATTTCTAGATACAAAATAGTTGCGTGAGAACGGTGAGTTTGTTGACACATTTACTAATCTGTTTCAACATTAGTTTTATTTTTTTTTATTTATTTAGGTTTTATTTTTTGCTTCAGGTTTTATTAATTATTTTTTTTTTTTAGATTTTAAGTTTGTATAACTTGGTTGAAGGATTACAATATGGATATTTTATTCTTAAATTTCTCATCGGTAGGTTCATGTGCGTTTTTTGCTGCTAAATGACTTCCTTCCTTCTTTTTTTATTTTTGTTTACATTTCTAGATACAAAATAGTTGTGTGAGAACGGTGAATTTGTTGACACATTTACTAATCTGTTTCAACATTAGTTTTATTTTATTTTATTTATTTAGGTTTTATTTTTTGCTTCAGGTTTTATTAATTATTTTTTTTTTTAGATTTTAAGTTTCTATAACTTGGTTGAAGGGTTACAATATGGGTTTTTCATTCTTATATTTCTCATCGGTAGGTTCATGTACATTTTTCCTGCTAAATGACTTCCGTCAGCGTTCGATTCGTAGGAAAATCATGTTTAATTTTCGATTTTTGAGCGATTATTTGGAAGAATAGGTAACTTTACACGAATACGGAGGATTTTTTTCATGTTTGAGTGATCCATCCGTGATTTTTCATTTTAATATACTTTCATAGAAATGTTTCTGTTATGCAAAAAAAAAACTATTTTCTTTATGTCACAAGAGTCACGCTCATACATAAATTCCATATCTAATATAACATACTGACCCAACGGGTCATGGGTAGTCTAGTATATATATATATATATATATATATATATATATATATATATATATATATATATATATATATATATATATATATATATATATATACTTAACCCTAAATCATAAAGTGATTTGTCAAAAACAACTATTTCACAAATCTTGCATTATCGATATGATACGCCGGAAATGGCAAAACTGTTTCAGTTTTCTTAAATTTCTTAAATGTGATATGACAGTAACGCGTGATACCGTTGAATCTCGCTATCTCTCTCCCGTCTCAGGACGTAAAACGTCCTTTGGAGCGAAGGCTGATTACCTAATTTTCTCCATGGACACGTATTCCCACTAGCCTCCATTATTCGCTGGTGAAGAGGTCTGCATATTTCAAATATAACTAACATCGCTACAGACTTGCAGTCTCTTAAATTGTTATGGACTCTTCATGATGTTTTAATTGGCGAATAATTCAAATGTCTCTTTCCTTTAAAATACATTTTTAATGTTTTTCTTGTTTTTTGTGGGTTTTTTTTTTTTTTTTTGTCTTTTTTTTTTTGTATTTTGGTCCAGGTGTATTTGAAACTGATCTAAAGTGGTTCAATTGATTATTGGTTCGCATGCTGCATTTCATAGACGTATTACTTCGCCATTGTTGCATATTCATTAACGGCAATCTGTTTATGAAGTGCAGACTTAACTACTTCGCTGCCATCGTTTTAATACACGTTATGTCAAAATATTTTCCTAATTTAGTAATAAACACAAATAGAAATGTACCTAGTGAACCCGAAATGCATTTATTTTTTCATTTATTACTCATAGAAATGCATTTATTTTTTCATTTATTACTCATAGAAATGCATTTATTTTTTCATTTATTACTCATAGAAATGCATTTATTTTTTCATTTATTACTCATAGAAATGCATTTATTTTTTCATTTATTACTCATAGAAATACATTTATTTTTTAATTTATTACTCATAGAAATACATTTATTTTTTCATTTATTACTCATAGAAATACATTTATTTTTTAATTTATTACTCATAGAAATACATTTATTTTTTCATTTATTACTCATAGAAATACATTTATTTTTTAATTTATTACTCATAGAAATACATTTATTTTTTAATTTATTACTCATAGAAATGCATTTATTTTTTCATTTATTACTCATAGAAATGCATTTATTTTTTAATTTATTACTCATAGAAATGCATTTATTTTTTCATTTATTACTCATAGAAATACATTTATTTTTTCATTTATTTCTCATAGAAATACATTTATTTTTTCATTTATTACTCATAGAAATACATTTATTTTTTAATTTATTACTCATAGAAATGCATTTATTTTTTCATTTATTACTCATAGAAATACATTTATTTTTTAATTTATTACTCATAGAAATGCATTTATTTTTTCATTTATTACTCATAGAAATACATTTATTTTTTTCATTTATTACTCATAGAAATGCATTTATTTTTTCATTTATTACTCATAGAAATACATTTATTTTTTCATTTATTACTCATAGAAATGCATTTATTTTTTCATTTATTACTCATAGAAATACATTTATTTTTTCATTTATTACTCATAGAAATGCATTTATTTTTTCATTTATTACTCATAGAAATACATTTATTTTTTCATTTATTACTCATAGAGATGCATTTATTTTTTCATTTATTACTCATAGAAATGCATTTATTTTTTCATTTATTACTCATAGAAATACATTTATTTTTTCATTTATTACTCATAGAAATACATTTATTTTTTCATTTATTACTCATAGAAATGCATTTATTTTTTCATTTATTACTCATAGAAATACATTTATTTTTTCATTTATTACTCATAGAAATGCATTTATTTTTTCATTTATTACTCATAGAAATGCATTTATTTTTTCATTTATTACTCATAGAAATGCATTTATTTTTTCATTTATTACTCATAGAAATACATTTATTTTTTCATTTATTACTCATAGAAATACATTTATTTTTTCATTTATTACTCATAGAGATGCATTTATTTTTTCATTTATTACTCATAGAAATACATTTATTTTTTCATTTATTACTCATAGAAATGCATTTATTTTTTCATTTATTACTCATAGAAATACATTTATTTTTTCATTTATTACTCATAGAAATACATTTATTTTTTCATTTATTACTCATAGAAATACATTTATTTTTTCATTTATTACTCATAGAAATACATTTATTTTTTCATTTATTACTCATAGAAATGCATTTATTTTTTCATTTATTACTCATAGAAATACATTTATTTTTTAATTTATTACTCATAGAAATACATTTATTTTTTCATTTATTACTCATAGAAATACATTTATTTTTTAATTTATTACTCATAGAAATACATTTATTTTTTCATTTATTACTCATAGAAATGCATTTATTTTTTCATTTATTACTCATAGAAATGCATTTATTTTTTCATTTATTACTCATAGAAATACATTTATTTTTTCATTTATTACTCATAGAAATACATTTATTTTTTCATTTATTACTCATAGAAATGCATTTATTTTTTCATTTATTACTCATAGAAATACATTTATTTTTTCATTTATTACTCATAGAAATACATTTATTTTTTCATTTATTACTCATAGAAATGCATTTATTTTTTCATTTATTACTCATAGAAATACATTTATTTTTTCATTTATTACTCATAGAAATACATTTATTTTTTCATTTATTACTCATAGAAATACATTTATTTTTTAATTTATTACTCATAGAAATGCATTTATTTTTTCATTTATTACTCATAGAAATACATTTATTTTTTCATTTATTACTCATAGAAATGCATTTATTTTTTCATTTATTACTCATAGAAATACATTTATTTTTTAATTTATTACTCATAGAAATACATTTATTTTTTCATTTATTACTCATAGAAATACATTTATTTTTTAATTTATTACTCATAGAAATACATTTATTTTTTCATTTATTACTCATAGAAATGCATTTATTTTTTCATTTATTACTCATAGAAATGCATTTATTTTTTCATTTATTACTCATAGAAATACATTTATTTTTTCATTTATTACTCATAGAAATACATTTATTTTTTCATTTATTACTCATAGAAATGCATTTATTTTTTCATTTATTACTCATAGAAATACATTTATTTTTTCATTTATTACTCATAGAAATACATTTATTTTTTCATTTATTACTCATAGAAATGCATTTATTTTTTCATTTATTACTCATAGAAATACATTTATTTTTTCATTTATTACTCATAGAAATACATTTATTTTTTCATTTATTACTCATAGAAATACATTTATTTTTTCATTTATTACTCATAGAAATACATTTATTTTTTCATTTATTACTCATAGAAATGCATTTATTTTTTCATTTATTACTCATAGAAATACATTTATTTTTTCATTTATTACTCATAGAAATGCATTTATTTTTTCATTTATTACTCATAGAAATGCATTTATTTTTTCATTTATTACTCATAGAAATGCATTTATTTTTTCATTTATTACTCATAGAAATACATTTATTTTTTCATTTATTACTCATAGAAATACATTTATTTTTTCATTTATTACTCATAGAAATACATTTATTTTTTCATTTATTACTCATAGAAATGCATTTATTTTTTCATTTATTACTCATAGAAATACATTTATTTTTTCATTTATTACTCATAGAAATGCATTTATTTTTTCATTTATTACTCATAGAAATGCATTTATTTTTTCATTTATTACTCATAGAAATACATTTATTTTTTCATTTATTACTCATAGAAATACATTTATTTTTTCATTTATTACTCATAGAAATGCATTTATTTTTTCATTTATTACTCATAGAAATACATTTATTTTTTAATTTATTACTCATAGAAATACATTTATTTTTTCATTTATTACTCATAGAAATACATTTATTTTGTCATTTATTACTCATAGAAATACATTTATTTTTTAATTTATTACTCATAGAAATACATTTATTTTTTCATTTATTACTCATAGAAATACATTTATTTTTTCATTTATTACTCATAGAAATGCATTTATTTTTTCATTTATTACTCATAGAAATACATTTATGTTTTCATTTATTACTCATAGAAATGCATTTATTTTTTCATTTATTACTCATAGAAATACATTTATTTTTTCATTTATTACTCATAGAAATACATTTATTTTTTCATTTATTACTCATAGAAATACATTTATTTTGTCATTTATTACTCATAGAAATACATTTATTTTTTAATTTATTACTCATAGAAATACATTTATTTTTTCATTTATTACTCATAGAAATACATTTATTTTTTCATTTATTACTCATAGAAATGCATTTATTTTTTCATTTATTACTCATAGAAATACATTTATGTTTTCATTTATTACTCATAGAAATACATTTATTTTTTCATTTATTACTCATAGAAATACATTTATTTTTTCATTTATTACTCATAGAAATACATTTATGTTTTCATTTATTACTCATAGAAATACATTTATTTTTTCATTTATTACTCATAGAAATGCATTTATTTTTTAATTTATTACTCATAGAAATACATTTATTTTTTCATTTATTACTCATAGAAATGCATTTATTTTTTTCATTTATTACTCATAGAAATACATTTATTTTTTCATTTATTACTCATAGAAATGCATTTATTTTTTCATTTATTACTCATAGAAATACATTTATTTTTTCATTTATTACTCATAGAAATACATTTATTTTTTCATTTATTACTCATAGAAATGCATTTATTTTTTCATTTATTACTCATAGAAATACATTTATTTTTTCATTTATTACTCATAGAAATACATTTATTTTTTCATTTATTACTCATAGAAATACATTTATTTTTTAATTTATTACTCATAGAAATACATTTATTTTTTAATTTATTACTCATAGAAATACATTTATTTTTTCATTTATTACTCATAGAAATACATTTATTTTGTCATTTATTACTCATAGAAATACATTTATTTTTTAATTTATTACTCATAGAAATACATTTATTTTTTCATTTATTACTCATAGAAATACATTTATTTTTTCATTTATTACTCATAGAAATGCATTTATTTTTTCATTTATTACTCATAGAAATACATTTATGTTTTCATTTATTACTCATAGAAATGCATTTATTTTTTCATTTATTACTCATAGAAATACATTTATTTTTTCATTTATTACTCATAGAAATACATTTATTTTTTCATTTATTACTCATAGAAATACATTTATTTTTTAATTTATTACTCATAGAAATACATTTATTTTTTCATTTATTACTCATAGAAATACATTTATTTTTTCATTTATTACTCATAGAAATACATTTATTTTTTCATTTATTACTCATAGAAATACATTTATTTTGTCATTTATTACTCATAGAAATACATTTATTTTTTCATTTATTACTCATAGAAATACATTTATTTTTTCATTTATTACTCATAGAAATGCATTTATTTTTTCATTTATTACTCATAGAAATACATTTATTTTTTCATTTATTACTCATAGAAATACATTTATTTTTTCATTTATTACTCATAGAAATACATTTATTTTGTCATTTATTACTCATAGAAATGCATTTATTTTTTCATTTATTACTCATAGAAATACATTTATTTTTTCATTTATTACTCATAGAAATGCATTTATTTTTTCATTTATTACTCATAGAAATACATTTATTTTTTCATTTATTACTCATAGAAATACATTTATTTTTTCATTTATTACTCATAGAAATACATTTATTTTGTCATTTATTACTCATAGAAATGCATTTATTTTTTCATTTATTACTCATAGAAATACATTTATTTTTTCATTTATTACTCATAGAAATGCATTTATTTTTTCATTTATTACTCATAGAAATACATTTATTTTTTCATTTATTACTCATAGAAATGCATTTATTTTTTCATTTATTACTCATAGAAATACATTTATTTTTTCATTTATTACTCATAGAAATACATTTATTTTTTCATTTATTACTCATAGAAATGCATTTATTTTTTCATTTATTACTCATAGAAATACATTTATTTTTTCATTTATTACTCATAGAAATGCATTTATTTTTTCATTTATTACTCATAGAAATACATTTATTTTTTCATTTATTACTCATAGAAATACATTTATTTTTTCATTTATTACTCATAGAAATACATTTATTTTTTCATTTATTACTCATAGAAATACATTTATTTTTTCATTTATTACTCATAGAAATACATTTATTTTTTCATTTATTACTCATAGAAATACATTTATTTTTTCATTTATTACTCATAGAAATACATTTATTTTTTCATTTATTACTCATAGAAATACATTTATTTTTTCATTTATTACTCATAGAAATGCATTTATTTTTTCATTTATTACTCATAGAAATGCATTTATTTTTTCATTTATTACTCATAGAAATACATTTATTTTTTCATTTATTACTCATAGAAATACATTTATTTTTTCATTTATTACTCATAGAAATGCATTTATTTTTTCATTTATTACTCATAGAAATGCATTTATTTTTTCATTTATTACTCATAGAAATGCATTTATTTTTCATTTATTACTCATAGAAATGCATTTATTCTTTCATTTATTACTCATAGAAATGCATTTATTTTTTCATTTATTACTCATAGAAATGCATTTATTTTTTCATTTATTACTCATAGAAATGCATTTATTTTTTCATTTATTACTCATAGAAATACATTTATTTTTTCATTTATTACTCATAGAAATACATTTATTTTTTCATTTATTACTCATAGAAATGCATTTATTATTTCATTTATTACTCATAGAAATACATTTATTTTTTCATTTATTACTCATAGAAATACATTTATTTTTTCATTTATTACTCATAGAAATGCATTTATTTTTTCATTTATTACTCATAGAAATACATTTATTTTTTCATTTATTACTCATAGAAATACATTTATTTTTTCATTTATTACTCATAGAAATGCATTTATTTTTTCATTTATTACTCATAGAAATGCATTTATTTTTTCATTTATTACTCATAGAAATACATTTATTTTTTCATTTATTACTCATAGAAATACATTTATTTTTTCATTTATTACTCATAGAAATACATTTATTTTTTCATTTATTACTCATAGAAATACATTTATTTTTTCATTTATTACTCATAGAAATGCATTTATTTTTTCATTTATTACTCATAGAAATGCATTTATTTTTTCATTTATTACTCATAGAAATGCATTTATTTTTTCATTTATTACTCATAGAAATACATTTATTTTTGCATTTATTACTCATAGAAATACATTTATTTTTTCATTTATTACTCATAGAAATACATTTTTTTTTTCATTTATTACTCATAGAAATACATTTATTTTTTCATTTATTACTCATAGAAATGCATTTATTTTTTCATTTATTACTCATAGAAATGCATTTATTTTTTCATTTATTACTCATAGAAATGCATTTATTTTTTCATTTATTACTCATAGAAATGCATTTATTTTTTCATTTATTACTCATAGAAATACATTTATTTTTTCATTTATTACTCATAGAAATGCATTTATTTTTTCATTTATTACTCATAGAAATGCATTTATTTTTTCATTTATTACTCATAGAAATACATTTATTTTTTCATTTATTACTCATAGAAATGCATTTATTTTTTCATTTATTACTCATAGAAATACATTTATTTTTTCATTTATTACTCATAGAAATGCATTTATTTTTTCATTTATTACTCATAGAAATACATTTATTTTTTCATTTATTACTCATAGAAATGCATTTATTTTTTCATTTATTACTCATAGAAATACATTTATTTTTTCATTTATTACTCATAGAAATGCATTTATTTTTTCATTTATTACTCATAGAAATACATTTATTTTTTCATTTATTACTCATAGAAATACATTTATTTTTTCATTTATTACTCATAGAAATACATTTTTTTTTTCATTTATTACTCATAGAAATACATTTATTTTTTCATTTATTACTCATAGAAATGCATTTATTTTTTCATTTATTACTCATAGAAATGCATTTATTTTTTCATTTATTACTCATAGAAATACATTTATTTTTTCATTTATTACTCATAGAAATGCATTTATTTTTTCATTTATTACTCATAGAAATGCATTTATTTTTTCATTTATTACTCATAGAAATACATTTATTTTTTTCATTTATTACTCATAGAAATGCATTTATTTTTTCATTTATTACTCATAGAAATACATTTATTTTTTCATTTATTACTCATAGAAATACATTTATTTTTTCATTTATTACTCATAGAAATGCATTTATTTTTTCATTTATTACTCATAGAAATACATTTATTTTTTCATTTATTACTCATAGAAATGCATTTATTTTTTCATTTATTACTCATAGAAATACATTTATTTTTTCATTTATTACTCATAGAAATGCATTTATTTTTTCATTTATTACTCATAGAAATACATTTATTTTTTCATTTATTACTCATAGAAATGCATTTATTTTTTCATTTATTACTCATAGAAATACATTTATTTTTTCATTTATTACTCATAGAAATGCATTTATTTTTTCATTTATTACTCATAGAAATACATTTATTTTTTCATTTATTACTCATAGAAATACATTTATTTTTTCATTTATTACTCATAGAAATACATTTTTTTTTCATTTATTACTCATAGAAATACATTTATTTTTTCATTTATTACTCATAGAAATGCATTTATTTTTTCATTTATTACTCATAGAAATGCATTTATTTTTTCATTTATTACTCATAGAAATACATTTATTTTTTCATTTATTACTCATAGAAATGCATTTATTTTTTCATTTATTACTCATAGAAATGCATTTATTTTTTCATTTATTACTCATAGAAATGCATTTATTTTTTCATTTATTACTCATAGAAATGCATTTATTTTTTCATTTATTACTCATAGAAATGCATTTATTTTTTCATTTATTACTCATAGAAATACATTTATTTTTTCATTTATTACTCATAGAAATTCATTTATTTTTTCATTTATTACTCATAGAAATACATTTATTTTTTCATTTATTACTCATAGAAATACATTTATTTTTTCATTTATTACTCATAGAAATACATTTATTTTTTCATTTATTACTCATAGAAATACATTTATTTTTTTCATTTATTACTCATAGAAATGCATTTATTTTTTCATTTATTACTCATAGAAATACATTTATTTTTTCATTTATTACTCATAGAAATGCATTTATTTTTCATTTATTACTCATAGAAATGCATTTATTTTTTCATTTATTACTCATAGAAATGCATTTATTTTTTCATTTATTACTCATAGAAATACATTTATTTTTTCATTTATTACTCATAGAAATGCATTTATTTTTCATTTATTACTCATAGGAATACATTTATTTTTTCATTTATTACTCATAGAAATGCATTTATTTTTTCATTTATTACTCATAGAAATACATTTATTTTTTCATTTATTACTCATAGAAATGCATTTATTTTTTCATTTATTACTCATAGAAATACATTTATTTTTTCATTTATTACTCATAGAAATGCATTTATTTTTCATTTATTACTCATAGAAATGCATTTATTTTTTCATTTATTACTCATAGAAATGCATTTATTTTTCATTTATTACTCATAGAAATGCATTTATTTTTTCATTTATTACTCATAGAAATACATTTATTTTTTCATTTATTACTCATAGAAATACATTTATTTTTTCATTTATTACTCATAGAAATACATTTATTTTTTCATATATTACTCATAGAAATGCATTCATTTTTCATTTATTACTCATAGAAATGCATTTATTTTTTCATTTATTACTCATAGAAATGCATTTATTTTTCATTTATTACTCATAGAAATGCATTTATTTTTTCATTTATTACTCATAGAAATGCATTTATTTTTTCATTTATTACTCATAGAAATACATTTATTTTTCATTTATTACTCATAGAAATACATTTATTTTTTCATTTATTACTCATAGAAATGCATTTATGTTTTCATTTATTACTCATAGAAATACATTTATTTTTTCATTTATTACTCATAGAAATGCATTTATTTTTCATTTATTACTCATAGAAATGCATTTATTTTTTCATTTATTACTCATAGAAATGCATTTATTTTTTCATTTATTACTCATAGAAATACATTTATTTTTTCATTTATTACTCATAGAAATGCATTTATTTTTTCATTTATTACTCATAGAAATGCATTTATTTTTTCATTTATTACTCATAGAAATACATTTATTTTTTCATTTATTACTCATAGAAATACATTTTTTTTTTCATTTATTACTCATAGAAATGCATTTATTTTTTCATTTATTACTCATAGAAATGCATTTATTTTTTCATTTATTACTCATAGAAATACATTTATTTTTTCATTTATTACTCATAGAAATACATTTTTTTTTTCATTTATTACTCATAGAAATGCATTTATTTTTTCATTTATTACTCATGAAAAAACATTTATTTTTTCATTTATTACTCATAGAAATGCATTTATTTTTCATTTATTACTCATAGAAATGCATTTATTTTTTCATTTATTACTCATAGAAATGCATTTATTTTTTCATTTATTACTCATAGAAATGCATTTATTTTTTCATTTATTACTCATAGAAATACATTTATTTTTTCATTTATTACTCATAGAAATGCATTTATTTTTTCATTTATTACTCATAGAAATACATTTATTTTTTCATTTATTACTCATAGAAATGCATTTATTTTTTCATTTATTACTCATAGAAATGCATTTATTTTTTCATTTATTACTCATAGAAATACATTTATTTTTTCATTTATTACTCATAGAAATACATTTATTTTTTCATTTATTACTCATAGAAATACATTTATTTTTTCATTTATTACTCATAGAAATGCATTTATTTTTTCATTTATTACTCATAGAAATGCATTTATTTTTTCATTTATTACTCATAGAAATGCATTTATTTTTTCATTTATTACTCATAGAAATGCATTTATTTTTTCATTTATTACTCATAGAAATACATTTATTTTTTCATTTATTACTCATAGAAATGCATTTATTTTTTCATTTATTACTCATAGAAATACATTTATTTTTTCATTTATTACTCATAGAAATACATTTATTTTTTCATTTATTACTCATAGAAATACATTTATTTTTTCATTTATTACTCATAGAAATACATTTATTTTTTCATTTATTACTCATAGAAATGCATTTATTTTTTCATTTATTACTCATAGAAATACATTTATTTTTTCATTTATTACTCATAGAAATGCATTTATTTTTTCATTTATTACTCATAGAAATACATTTATTTTTTCATTTATTACTCATAGAAATGCATTTATTTTTGTGGTGATAATTTTTAGAAATATCTATTATTTGGATTATTCGGACTACTATTCTCATCTTCTTTGTAATTTAAAAATAATTTTCGGCCGATATGACCTCCGACTTTTTTGTATGCATTTTTATTAAACTTGGGAGTAACGAATTCTGACACATATGCACTTTTGGCGCAACTTACAAATGCGATGCCGACAACTTTCTGGATGCTCATAGTTTAACTGTTATTACAGAAGATAATATTTATGCATAGTATTATAATTAGCATTTTTACTCAGTTGTGGTTAAAGAAACACGTAAAATTCTTCTCTGTGGATTAGATAAAGTGTTCAGTTCAACGCCAAGGTCTATATAAAGTCTAAAAAATATCCTATGTTGGGGTAGAATTTTCCAAGTTGTAAAAAACATTTCCAAAAGATCAGAAGTTACACTAATATTAGAATACAAGTTCGGGTAATCTAAATAACACAATTTTAAAATGATAATTGATAAAGAACAATTGCTAGCCAAAGTCTATATTCATTTCTCTTAAACAAGACGACACATGTACATACATCTAAATCTCAAGTAACTCTTAAGATTGCATTACAGACAAACAAGTACTTATAAAGAGCCTTATTGTAACGATTGAATAAGAGAAATATATTAGAAACACAACTTAGCAAGGAGCATCCATCTTTCGTTGACATCATTTATCCAGCAAGAACTTTACTCCTTTCACAGTCTAGTCAACTTCGAGAAAGCCAAATTCTTTCTGGTCATAAAATCCTATCTTTGTACATTTCTGTTAAAATAAAAGATTATTTCTCCCCTCGTTACGAATTGCAATCACAAACCAATAAAAAATTGATTCTGAATACTCTTTCGTAGTTACTAATTAGAACTTGAAAGCAAATTATCTTTATTTGAATATTATAGAATTTACCACTAGTCGTTTACGAAGATTCTGTAGTTAGCTGTCTCCTCATTATGAAACATTAGCTGGCCGCCCGGCGTTGCCCGGTCGTACAATACGCTTAGACATTATATTTTAATTCATGTAGATTGCGTATATATTATTATAGAATAAGTTATCTGTTGATTATTATATATTACGAAAAATAATTTGCCCGGTGGACTAATTCACAAAAAAAAACAGAAATTAAAATAAAAAGTAATAATGATTGTGGTCAGAAAGTAAGAAAAACAGTAGTCTTACTGTGGGTGTGCAGCGAGTGAGTTCAGGCTGAGAAAAGGAAAAACAAAGATGGCGGCCTGCATTTTATTACGTGCGTTCTCGCAAAATCTCGTGTGCGCCTGGAACTGGAAACTACAAAACGAGGTTCATTTTTCGGTGCTGGTGAGATTCCAGATCTGGCAGGAGAGTAGGTGCAACGGAAGTGGAGATTCTAGTTTCTTGGATTTATCCCTTTTGTGTGTTTGAGGTGACCCCCCCTCGGGAGGCGCAATGATAAAATCGTTCATCAAATTCCGTATGTATGTTTACAATATTTCGTCAGCTGCTATTTGGGCTTAAAGATCAATGCCTTTGAAAAGTCACTTCTGATTAATATTTAATTTTAAAATATGCAAACGAAGAAATGATTTGTGGCGATTTTAAATCATGCCTCTTTTATCGTAAATTGAACTTATTAATAAGAAAATAAATAAAATTGTGAGGAACACCCAAGCTTGATCGGGGGTCATTCGATCTATGGTTGAATGTTTTACTGCTGAGCTATATCTATATGTATGTAAATGATAAAGTTCTCTCTGATTCTCTCTCCTCTGATCTCGAGCGCGTGATCCAGTGAGGGAAGATGTGGCTGGTTACCTGTAATGCATCCAAAACCAAACTCCTATACTTACATCATCAATGCTCTGATCCCCATCTGGCATCAATTGTGATGGATGACTCTCGTCTGGGTGAGACCCAGTGTTTTGACAAGCTTCTGGGTTTGACCTTTACTCCTGATCTGAAATGGAACACGTACATCAAGTCTGTTGCCAAGGTCGCTGGAAAGATGGTGGGATCCTTCTACCGCTCCAGAAGATATCTCACTACTGATGCAATTCTCTATCTATATAAAAGCCAAGTACTACGCCCAAGGATGAAATACTGTTGCCATATCTGGGCAGGAACGGCCAAAAACAGCCTATCATGCCTTGACAGAGTACAAAATAGACTTCGTGGCTTAGTGGGGGATGCCCTTTTCTCTACCCTGCAACCTCTCTCCCACAGAAGAGACGTTGCAAGCCTATACTTGTTTTATCGTTATTTTCATGGCAGGTGCTCGTCTGAACTTCAATCTCTAGTCCCCCCTCGCCAATCTTTCACGAAAAACACCCGTCTAGCTGCATCCACTGTGAAAAATTTCCCCCACTCTATATCTGTGCCTAAATCAAAACGCGGATTCCATGAACAAAGCTTCTTTCTTAGAACTGCACGCCTGTGGAACTCTGTTCCGTCTGCCTGCTTCCCACCGGATTACAACTTGGATGTCTTACAGTCCAACGTTAACAAATTCCTAATGAATCGCACCCTTAAGTAATGACACTTTATCAAATCTCCACACTAACGTAATGTACTTGCAACAACCCTTATCCCTGAGTGGCTTCCGGGCCTTGATAAGTGATGATCACTGTGTAAAAAAAAATCTCTAGATTACAATAAATCGATTTTTTAAAAATGATTTACTGATTCCCCCCTCCCTTGGCCGTTGTAACGTAAACTATTTCTCTGTAGAAATGTATTTTTTTATGTATCTATAAGAGAGAAAGGAACATTTTTAAGGTCGGATTTTTTCGATTTTCGAAATTTATCAGATGAATTTCTGTACAATACATGCCTAAGAACACTGCCAGACATATAAATTACCTTTGTGTGAAATTTTCATAAGATATGCTCAGCCGTTCCAGAATCTATGAGGAAGGAACACACACAGACACACACACACACATACATACACACACAGTGACTTTTATTTTAGAGTGTAGAAATAGATATGAACGTTTCCATTTAATCGGTTCTGAATATTAAGGGAAAATTATATATATATATATATATATATATATATATATATATATATAACTACTTCATTTACTCACATAAAATTAATATGCGAAAGTATAGATTTATGCGTAAACTTTAAGTACTTACTTCAAAAGTACTCAATACGTAGGTAGAGCTAGTTAGTAATTTATAAAATATATATGGCGATTAAGCTACACTAAATATTCGGCGTTTCATCCACTCTAGGATTCCTCAGTCTTAATCGCCATATATATTTTATAAATCACTATATATATATGTATATATATATACATATATATACATATACATATATATATATATATATATATATATATATATATATTAGCTGCAAATTCAACATTTCTTCAAATAAATTATTCCCTTGTAACGCCGATCGTTCCCATCGATATCTTTCAGTCTCTTCTGAACTCTATAACTGGAACGGAACAAACCTGGATTGAACTCGAACTGTCAGTTCTATAGCCTGAGTTGTTACACTTTGTTTCGTATCCAGTCCAGCAATTAGAGCTTTATCCTGTATTTGTCTCAATGCAGTTATCAGTGTGATAATATTTATTTTGATTTATCTAAATAGAAGCCTTCCACTTGAGACACTCTTGCACTGCAAAGTAACGTGATTTCTTATCTATAAGGCGTGCGATTAATTGTATAAGGGCATCATGTGTGCTATAATCGGCTCTTTCGTTGATTCCATGAATAATTGCCCAGTATGCACTAGACAATATCCAGCAAGAATTTGAAAAACTACCTGACAAATGTACCCGAGGAACCAAGTGTAAGAGAGATACAAACAATTGCACTTAAAGGGTCAGCTAGAATCTATAAAAAAAAAAGGTCTCTCGGTTGGATGTGAAATGGGGAGTGAATGGCTGGTATTCGGTAGAACGCTTCATCCTCAGTTAGAAAACTAAAAAAAAAGCATTAATGTGAAAATAGTTTCCATATCCATAGACATCATTAGTGGAGAGTTGTGCAGCGATATGTTTCTTCACATTATATTTAAATTTCTGCTTGGTGGTACAGACTGGGAAATAGGGTGCAGGGAAGGAATTTCAAAGGTTAACAGTTCGAGAAAAGAAGCTATAAGTATTGAATGCCTTCCGACATCTGGATATCTCTACAATGAAGAAATGAAATTTGGATGATTATAGCGTTTGTGAGTGTATTTACATCGAGAAGGAATCAGCAAGTTCATCGAAGCGCGTTGCTCTGAAGTACATTTAAAGCCAGCACAGGAATGCAACTTTGTGATATAAGGACATAGTTGGAGCTTTGTTAACAGTGCGAGGCTTATTAGATTAGAGGTTTAATTTTTTATCCTGTCTTACTGCGCGAGACTAAGGATTAGTGCAGCAGACTAGACGTGGCAAGATTCTAGTTGCTACATGTGACGCTATGGTAAACTTCATGCCCAGGAGAGTAAAAACAGTTTTGGATAATGATGGTGACCACACAAAATATTGAGAGTTGACATGTATGTTAATATTGACAACTTTTCTTAAGAAGTGTACTCACTTTTGTTGCCGGGAATTTAGCTTTTAATGGCTATATTTTAGTTACTTTGAGGGGAGAATAAATTAACACTGCTGTATATGATGAAGAAAGACTACTTTTCATTGTGTCAAAAAATCATTTTTTCAGTCTTGTTCTGTGAAGAGATATACTTAAATATTTGAAAAAATGTGAGGGGGTGTACTCACTTTTGTGATGCACTGTATATATATATATATATATATATATATATATATATATATATATAGAGAGAGAGAGAGAGAGAGAGAGAGAGAGAGAGAGAGTGAGGGAAGAGAAAAAGATGAGAAAAACAGAAACGTGAATGATGAGTTAGTTAGTACTCTCCCATTGCAAGACACCAGAGTCAGAAAGTCGGGTTGAGAAATCAGCGCCCCCTGAGGAGGGATACTGACTTGTGAAAGGTGTCTGGGCAGCTTCGTCGACATCCCTCGGTAAGTGCGTTTAAGGCGATTAGCAATGAACTAACCTCTTCTCAAAGAGAGAAGTCAAAGCCTGATGAGGACCTGTAAGCACTGCACAGAACTAAACTCTCGCCGCAAAATCGGCAATTATTACAGGAATGGTCTAATCAATGTTGATTTTGGGGGACCGAAAACAAATGAGAGAGGGTGAGAGTGATGCATAAAAACTTCACAAGAAATTTGTCATTTTGTGATTTAATTGCATATTACTGCTGATTAGATCAATAAAAATGAAATTTTTAAAAACTATAAATAAATCTAAACTGATGAATATTTAAACATATAATTCACCGAATGAAACCTTTAGAGAAACAAACATTAATTAACAAAGCTTTAGTATATATAGGTGGCTTCGTGACTGAGTCCGAATCACATGACGGGTAGGAATTGTTACCCCTACACTGATGAATGTAAGAATGAAACACAGTGTATTTTGGTATAAATAATTATTATTTAATTATATATATATATATGTGTGTGTGTGCGTGTGCGTGTGTGTGTGTGTGTGTGTGTGTGTGTGTGTGTGTGTGTGTGTGTGTGTGTGTGTGTGTGTAAACAACACATATGGATCCGCTATAACGGAACACTTCATTAAATACCGGGATTGTGCAACGAACTTCAGCATCGACTCTTATACTCCGTATATCATCTAAAAGTCTTGGAGACTGTTCACGTTCGCCTTAGGAAACCTTTCCTTTTGGAAGCAAAAGGACTGGTTGTTGGGTTTGAACGTGATAAGCCTCTAAAATTCATCCTCGTACGATTGCTCTTGCTCCCGTCTCTTTATTTAGATTTTATCGTTAAGGAAAACAAATTACTAAAAAATAAATCCCTCGATTCCAATTTTGATGAGTGCGGGCGAAACATGTCAATGGACTCGTTTTTTTCCTATTTCCCTACTTTTATTGTTTAATCACTATCCATTTTCCTTTTCGCCTCCGTCTTTTTTTGAATTCCAAAGGAATACGCCTTCCCTTCATGATTGCCTTAATAAAGTTTTGTACCTCCAAGAAAATCATGAAATATATATATGTGTGTGTGTGTGTGTGTGTGTGTGTGTGTGTGTGTGTGTGTGTGTGTGTGTGTGTGTGTGTGAAGTGTTATATAGCAAAACAGTCTGTCGATTACTACTCTGTGTGTATATATATTTATACATAAATATATATATACACACATACACACATACACGCATATATATATATATATATATATATATATATATATATATATATATATATATATATTTATATATATATATATATATATATATATATATATATATATATATATATATATATATATATATTCTGTCTCCGACTGGTGAAAATGTAGTTCATTGTGTCTGTTACTAGCGAGGTTTTAACCTGACGACACGGTATCATTTTAATGAATGATTTCGTTAGACGGACGGGTGATCATTCGGTAAATTATAAATGATAATGTTCTTTCAAATTAGATATTTATAGAGCAAATTTATTGCACAGCCTCAGTGAGATTCACTTTTCTTCCAATTTTTCCATCAATTTCTCCATTTCACATTTATTTCTTATTCTCCCTCCGGGCAACTATCTATATTTATTCGGTAATTATATTAGTCATTTTATTATTTAGTTAACTTTCCATCGGCCTTAGTTTATATATATATATATATATATATATATATATATATATATATATATATATATATATATATATATATATATATTATTTTTAAATATATATGAACAATTTTTGTATTTATGGACAGTAGAATTGCATGTGTATGCACTGCAGTTGTCAGTGTAAGAATGAGTAATACTACTGGGTGAGCCACATTTGGGTTAGCAGATCAGAGGCTTAACTCCAGGCACTCAGCAACTACCGCATAAACAGAGGTAAATTAAGTATATATAAGTAACATTTTCGAAGGACCTTCAAAGTTGACAGACAAAATATAGGAATTTTGAACGATGCGTTTTTGAAAAAATAATAAATATATATATATATATATATATATATATATATATATATATATATATATATATATATGCATACATACATATATATTTATCAGTTAAAAAAAAGTAACCTCCGGACATGCATGTTTAAAGGTTCTACGTCTCTTCAGCGTAGCTTGACTGTTTCTAGGGATCGAACCCCGGGCTATATGTACTACAGTCCCAAGCGTAATCCATTACGCTACGTAGCCATAGATAGAGTTGCTGCTTATTTTTATCGCTTATTAACTTCTCTAGATTTGTTGTTGATTTTTAAAACGATAATACGCTAAACTAGCATATTTCCTTTGAAGATCTTTTTTCTTAAGAAATCACCCGTTATTTTAGATTTCTATTTTAAAAAATTATAAGTTAATAAATAAAAATATTATGTTTTCGTCCGGGCGATTTCCTAAGAAAAAAGATCATCAAGGTGAAGACGCTCTATACCGCATTATCGTTTGAAAAAAATAAATAACAAATGTACAGAATGTTATAAGCGATAAAAATAAAAGTATAATTATTCATCGCTTCGTAGCGAAATAGTTAAGATAAGAATCAAGAATCCGAAGACAGTATGCAATGTATTAATTTCTGTCATTATTAAATTATGGAGAAACTTCGGCTTCCTCCTGATTGAATTTTTCTAGAGGATAATAATTCTAAACTTAACCGCTTAATTTACAAGGAAATGGTTTGCTGAAAATAATGTTGATGTCTTGCAATGGCCTAGCCAGACTCTAGACTTGCATCCTATTGAGAATTTATGGCGATATATGGAAATTCAAATTGGAAATAGAACACTAAACTAATATCAAAACTTAGAAGATGTATTGATCTCTATAATTATAAAAATTCATTAAATTTATTATTATTTTTATATTATATTATTTTTAAATATTATTATTATTTATTCTTATTATATAAATAAAATAAAATACAAGTATTATATTTTAAATAAGATATATCTAAAATATGTTTTTGTTTAGGCTCTTAGGTGCATAAAATATATAATTTTTCAACCCCCACTGTATAAATCGCACCAGCACACTTCAGGGAACAATAATGTTTCAAGATACACTAAAAATAACATATATAGTTATTACAGCTTCATACACAGCTTCTGTGCACGAGAGCCACCCTACTGGTTCATGTGTGTAGCTTGTATAAATGGCTATTATTTATATATTGTCTTCTTGTGAATCGAAGTCAGTGCCAGGGATTCAAAGGACCTATTAATAAGATAAGCCCTGCGTCAATACTCATTTTATTATCAGTAGAACAACAGTTACTTTTGATTTTATTTTTAAGCCCTGTATAATATATGCAAGTGGCTACGCAAACTATGTGTTATATAAACCTAGTTTTATAATCTTTATTTTGACATGCACAATCAATGACAAAGATGCAATGCAAAGAGCTTCATTGGTCTTTTATTAACCGTTAACAGCTTTTATGATGTAAACAATTAAAGGCCACCAAGTACAACGATAATTGTATACAGGTCTATTCTTGCTTTGGTTTTTTCCCGAAGTTAAATTTCATTCCATTTCTCTCTTATTGCATTTACTCAATCAACTTACTCAGCCTTCGTCAACGACACGCTCTGTTAATTCTGACAACACAATAAACTCAAGATAAAATAGTTTCTATTAAATGATGCATAACTCTGCTTAATGATACGTATTGGAAAGAGAAATTGTTGTATATCATTTTTTTTATTATAAATATTCATATTATTATTTCTATAAAAGAAGTCATATTTTAAGTAGAGTTCGTCACTGTTTGATCTGTACAAGTTATGATTTACATCTCTGTACAAATCGTTAGGAACCTGGTTTAAATATTTGCCATGGCCGAATTTAGGATTACTTTTTTATGTCTAGATCAAACGTCATGGTCAAGTTCAATTAAAAGGTACAGGTCAAATATTTGGTGATAATTTTTGTTTTGTTGTTGGTTTTACAAGTAAAATAATACTATACTTATTCATAATGACGGAGTGAATACGAGATCCTAATACCAATGATTGTCAATATCTAGTATATTAATAATTCCGGCTGCATGAATTACGAGAAACTAAATTCTATATTCTCATAAGAAAATAGTAATCTCAAGTATATATATATATATAATGTGTGTATATATGCACGTGTGTGTGTGTGTGTGTGTGTGTGTGTGTGTGTGTGTGTGTGTGTGTGTGTGTGTGTGTGTGTGTGTGTGTGTGTGTGTGTGTAATGCGTACTGGGTTTATGCATACACAAAATGATTTTGAGAAACATATAATACTGTCTTTTTACTGAACAACATCTTTGGACATGAGAATTTTTAAATCGTTTTCATCGAAGTCTCTTCAGCTTTGATACGTGAGGCATGAACCATTTGCACGTTTGAATTAGGTGATTTCATTTCATATTGGATATCATTTTAATTAAGGGCATTTAGTAAGTCTTTAATTTTATGAGGAAACTTATTAATATTTTACCTTATATCATATATATCTTGATATTTATATGTATATTTAACCAAAACCCATATTATTCTTGAACTAAAGAACTCCATTGAAACAAACATATAATACAATTTCACACGTCGTATGTAAGATTGCTTGTAATTGAAGGTTGATTAAAATGTTAAACATTTCTGAATGAACCTTGGTGAATATATCAGACGTTGGCTGAGGTTTACTAGTAACATATATAGTTTTATTTAAAGAAAAGATTGTAAATTTGTTTCACGATTAAATAGAAAACATTTTTTTTGTCAGAGGAATTCAGCGTATCAACCGCCGGTTACCTAGATCTACGTTTTATGACAAGTGATCCTTTAATTTCTCAAAATTAGAGAACATTAATAAAATGTAACATCTTGCACCTGAATATTCTCTTCATTTGTAGTTTTTGCGTTGTTTTCGGCTTTCGAACAAAGTCTGCAAGAAACAGAATGTTTTATTTGTAAGTTATAAATGTCTTGATATCTATTGATTTGACTTGTACTTAGTGCCATGATCAGCACAAATATAATGCTAACACTAATAATAATAATAATAATAATAATAATAATAATAATAATAACTACAAATTACAAATTACAACAAATTACAAATTACAGCGAACAACAATCATGAAAACAGCTGAAATATTAAGAAAAATCCTTGAATGTGGAAACTAACACACAGGAGCAACAAGTGCGGGCCAGAACAACTGCTACAAAGGCAAAAAACGAAACAGTACATGGAACCAAGAACACTGAAACCGCATATCTATAAGTTCTCTAACCCAACCCTATCCACATTGCCACATCACTGCCCCCCCCCCTAAAATAGAGCGAGACCAAATAACCAAGTAGAGTCAAGGAGGGGGGAAAGACCGATGAACTGACCAGACGTCAGCCGAATAAGTGCGAAGAAAACTGGGACTATGGGGAGGCTTATTGCCACTCAAATCCCAGCAAAGACCAATAGCTGCAGGCAACGAGAAATCAATGGCAAGCAGCTGTTGCGTTGATGCAAATTTATTTGCAAATGTTATCGAAAGAGGTGGAGAGTACTGGAAACCTGTGGCGACTTGTTGTCACTCAGCTTCCAGGGAACACCACAGGCTGTTTTCAAGGAAAGATCTATAAAGACCTATGCGAAGGATCCTTAATAATAATAATAATGATGATAATAATAATGCACTTTGATGGTAGGCACAAAAATATGCACATGTGTTTGCATTATTATGTCTTCCCTCGTCATGACATAAACGCTAGTCGATTAAATACTTATGACAATATACACATCTTTCTCTTGATTTATGTCTTTATTCTATTGAAATCCACTGGAACTACAAGGATTTATCCCGTAATTTGATGAGCGATCAATGAAGCCCACTCACCCATTATAATATTCATGGTTGAGTGATAACCTTTCACAATTGTATTCATACTTCCATTTCGATTTTCATGACTCGAAATTACCGTTTTCCTAACACATTTTCTAATTAGTTTTCTTTGTGTGTTAGATTTTCATATCGAAGTAACACTGAATTGGACACTACGTTGGCTGTTGTAAATGCAACATCGACATCATTGAATGGTAGATTTATAAAAAAAAAAGACAAAAGAAAAGGTTTCTAAATAAAAGGTTCGTCATTTGAATAAAAAAGGTCGAGTCAATCCAGAACATTAAAGTCGACGAAACCATGACTTCTGGATGGAGATTTTCTGTCTGTAGCTGGCGAGACTTCAAGCAGGAAAAACATGGACGCGTTGCCGCCGTTCTATATAGACGGTGAATTTGCACAGTGTGACTCAGATTAGCCGGAGAAGTTATCCGCCTATCTATCTATCTATCTATCTATCTATCTATCTATATATATATATATATATATATATATATATATATATATATATATTTAAAGTGATGGTTGTGTAGTTCCAACGAGAGAAAAAATGTATATTTAAAAGAGTGTAGCCATCAACAATTGTGGGTTTTTTTTAAAGGTTTTCATAATATTTTTATTTTAAAATATTTTTATAACGCGTTTCGAGCTTAGGGTGTGCTCTCTTCAGATATTTTCGTAAAAAGTTTTTCTTTAAAATGGGAGTTTGTGGATATGCCTCCACTGATATTAAATATGTTTTTCATAGTGGTGCGATGCGTGTGTTCAGTGTTTAGACGTTCTGTCTCCAACTGTAAGTGTTTCACTGTGACCGGTCAAAGTTAGTTTCAAAGAGTGTTTTTAGTCCATATGGTGAAGGTTTTTATGGCTTCTTTAGGGTTCTTTTTTAAAGACTTTCTTTCCCCATGTATAGCATACACTCACACACAATCCCATACGCATACATATATATTCATGTACATGTACACATGCACACGCACACAGGCACACACACATACACACACGTACATACATAGAAGTATATGTAGGAGCATACATATATACACATATACATACCAACCTACACACTCACACACGTACTCGCATACATCCACCGCTAACAATTATTTTTATTTTTTTATTTTTTATTTTATATATATATATATATATATATATACTTTTTTTTTTTTTTGTGAAGTGCATATGCCCATATATATATATATATATATATATATATATATGTGGGTGGATGAGTGTATACACATCCGTATGTATGTGTGTATATGTATGTATATATATATATGTATGCACATGTATGAGTGGGTAAATGTGTTCGTGTGAATATGGATATACGCGTATGTGTGAGCCCCTGCATATGTCTGTGTGTGTGCATGTGTGTGTATGTGTATGTGCCTACATAGTATGTGGATGTTTGTGAGTGTATGTGCACATACATATATGTGTGTACATATATGTGTGTGTGCGTGTATGTGTGTGTATATATATCTTCTACCTATTATTCTCCATCTTACTTGTGTGTGTGTGTGTGGGTGCGTGTACATATGTCTGAATGATTAAGCGCATATATACATGCGTGTTTTGGTAGGAAAAAAAAAGTATATATATATATATATATATATATAAAATAAAAAATAAAAAAATAAAAATAATTGTTAGCGGTGGATGTATGCGAGTACGTGTGTGAGTGTGTAGGTGGGTATGTATATGTGTATATATGTATGCTCCTACATATACTTCTATGTATGTACGTGTGTGTATGTGTGTGCCTGTGTGCGTGTGCATGTGTACATGTACATGAATATATATGTATGCGTATGGGATTGTGTGTGAGTGTATGCTATACATGGGGAAAGAAAGTCTTTAAAAAAGAACCCTAAAGAAGCCATAAAAACCTTCACCATATGGACTAAAAAACACTCTTTGAAACTAACTTTGACCGGTCACAGTGAAACACTTACAGTTGGAGACAGAACGTCTAAACACTGAACACACGCATCGCACCACTATGAAAAACATATTTAATATCAGCGGAGGCATATCCACAAACTCCCATTTTAAAGAAAAACTTTTTACGAAAATATCTGAAGAGAGCACACCCTAAGCTCGAAACGCGTTATAAAAATATTTTAAAATAAAAATATGATGAAAACCTTTTAAAAAACCCACAATTGTTGATGGCTACACTCTTTTAAATATATATATATATATATATATATATATATATATATATATTTCTCTTTTTCTCCCATACACGCACAAAATTAACTTATCTCTCTCAGTGTTTTTTCTGAATGTTCTCTTCATAATAAAAATGTTTATAAACATCGACGTACTAGTGGATTTATCAGTAGACGAATGACACTTGGCTTCCCAACAGGTGCATTATGTTTTATACAAGCATATGTAAGGTCAAAAGTAAAAGATTTGCATTGCCAATAGATATAATTGCAAATCTGTAAATAAAAATAAAATTAGAAACAATTTGGTCATCACTAAAATCTGGTAAGGGTAACGATAAAGGGTAGTCCCTTTCCGTGTTAGCCTAAAGGAGTACTCTATTAATTTCAGCAATCTAGAGCGTGAATTTAACGGATTAATTCTTTCACCAGAATTCACATGGGGCACTTTTTCAGCTATCAGGAAAGAAAGATTCAGCAAGGTATTTGTTGTAGAGTTGTGAGAGAACGGGGTTTAACTCAGCTGAGCATATTTTTATTAGTTTAGCATTAATGAAAACTGGTTTACGAGTCTTGAAGATGATTAGGTTTTTTATGATATCAGGGACAAGAAAATAAGTAAGCTTTAGATCATCACCTGGGACTTTGAAGCGAAAAGTAAACTTAGTCTCGTGGAGTTGGAGGCGAACGATTTCGTTCAGTCTCCTTCATTACTGTGCAAACGATCTCATTATAGTTCGATAGTGGGGAATTATTATTACCCATTGGCTTTTACACTATAATGGATTTTCCAGAAAGTGCGAGTTCCT
The DNA here is from genome assembly GCF_053919585.1 of Euprymna scolopes. Classification (NCBI taxonomy): domain Eukaryota; kingdom Metazoa; phylum Mollusca; class Cephalopoda; order Sepiida; family Sepiolidae; genus Euprymna; species Euprymna scolopes. The sequence continues at coordinate 43,335,580 of NC_136497.1, read as the reverse complement.
AATTCCTGCCACAGTGCGTTTTCTGTTCCTTTCAGTAAGGATTCTTTTTTTTTTTTTCACTCACGTTCACCACTAACAAGGCGTGTTGCCACTTGGACGTAAGGAGCTACTATTTGGAATTATGCCCAGGAAAGATTAACAGGATGTTGGTTTACGTTATATTTAAACTTTCCATATCAGTACATTAAGGAAAGCAGGTAGCAAGGAGGGAATTCCAAAGTCTAGCTGTTTGAGGGAAGAAACTATTAGAGTAAAAATATTTCTAGCATTAAGGGACTTCAACAGTGAAGAGATGTGATTTTGTTGTTATGCGGGTTTGTAGAGAGTTATGTACGTCGAGGGAGCACAGATGCAACGAGTTAATCAGAGCGTATTCTATTAAAATACTTGTACACAGGCACAGAGATGAAACATTGTGGCGATGGGGCAGGGGTTGGAGCTTAGTTGACAAAGTTGTACCTATTAGACTGAAGAATCATTTTTGGACCGTATCCAAGAAGGAGAAACTTGTGATAGATGCACCAGCCCATATGTGGCAACAATACTCTATGCATGGGTGAATGGTGGCCTTGTAGAGGGACAGTATACTTTCCGGTGTGAGTAGTCTTCTAGCACGATAGAGGGAACTCAGGCTGCGGCTATTTCACTCATACAAATATTTGAAGCATTTATACATTTCTGCCGTACTACGCGCATAAATGGTGGATGAATCAGTAGAATACGTGCTGTTTTTATACAATGACAGCTGGCTGCAGAGTTTGAAGTAAATCAGTGTGGAGTCTGAGGCTCATTATGAAACTTCCGCCTCCTCCAATGGCTGCTTTGATGCATTAAGTTGTTCCAGTTGCATATCGTTCAGAAAGGAAAGAAAACACATTAATCCATGTGGTATCTCTGATGCGATCTGTGATGATTTTCTAATGAGCTATTTTGAAGAATTTTGTCATTTTGAACAACGGCTCCTTAGCTTGAATCGTCTAACAATATCGCAATGTGATCAGCGTTCCTGAGTTAGCTCTGGGATTTTTTTTCTCGCTCTCAATCATTCGTTATAAGGCAATAGACACTGCCCTCTCGCCTCTCTTTCTCTTTCTTAACTTCTTTCTTTTTCGTCTTTCATCTCTCATCATACCGTAATAAATTTCGTTCTTTTTCTACTATGTCTACTATCTACACTCTTTCCTTCTATATTTATCTTTCTCTCCCTCTCTTTCAATATCTGGATTCCCTGTTTTGCTCTCGTTCTTTCTCTCTTTATCCATAGACTTCCGTCGTTTTCCTCTTTTTCTTTTTACTTATTTACATTATTCTATTGTTCTTACCATTTGGTAGCATTCCCCATTCATGCACGTAAGTAGACCTTCCTCCAACAATCATGTATATATGAAAAGTGTTCACTATGACAATCAAACAAAATAAGATATCACTAAATTCAAAAGAAATTTTACAATCGAATCCGAAATCTTTCTTGTCCGTAAGGCCTAGTACTAGCACGATGAATAACGTACTTGCTCGATCCTTAGGCTGCAATAAAATACAACTGCGAAATATTTAAGACTTCTTACCCAATAATAACTTACAGAACGAGAGAATGTTTCTCCCATGGATTAAATAAAGGCTTCCCTCATAAATTTTAGGCAGATTTCCAAGTTCGACAAGATACGCCTACAAGAAGGTCGGAGATTACATCGACCGAAACGTTGTCTGAATAACACTCAAAACCTTGTTTATTTATTTAGAGGTATCCCTTGATATAATTTGTGCTTTCATTCTTTCATTTGGAAATGAATAAACAGACTATGGAGCTTTATCTTAGAGGATCCCCAAAAATAAAAACAAAAGATAGAAGGTAGAGTTGTTGAGTCTTTACGATTCCAGGTGAGCATTGACGAAAAATAGCGGTTTCAATCCGACCCAAGCAGGCCAGAGGATTAGTTGGCAAAAACATGGTAAGACAAAACTATGAAAAGCAGATAAGTTACAAGACTCAACATTCCTATCCCATCACGGTTAATTACATGAAGAAGGTCAGAGAGGAGTTGGCCGAAACGTGGTGAAAAAAACCATACATATTTAACATGGATATTATAATATACCTCGATATTATTATTTATTCAATTAAATTGACGATATTATTATTTATTCAATTAAATTGACGATATTATTATTTATTCAATTAAATTGACAATAACTTTAAAAAGTAGGATTTTGCAGTGAATAAGTTTGCGGTTAATGTTGTAATCTTGTTTTAAATAAACATAAATTGATCTTTTTCGTTTATTTCTATATGATAGTTTGTATTGTTCTAATATTGATTGCTACTGCACATGTACTCGTGGTGTAACGAACAAGTGCTAAGTAATAATCAATTCTAAGTTATAGAATTCTTGGTGCAATCCTAATTAAAGACGATACTAATAAAATAATTAAGATTTACCTCAGATTCCCACTTGATCATGGCTGACAGAACTAAATCTATAAACCGTCAGTTTTAAAGTACGTACAGTTTCAGAGTTTAATATAAAGATTCTCGTTTTCAACAAGGTACACCTGTTACCTCGACTGAGATGTGAGAATAGCACCCCAAAATGAGAAGACTAGTTTGACCAATTCAAATAATGCATAAAAAGACTGAAGGATGTATTAATACAGAGCCATGATTTCTATGCTTTGATAAGCTTTGGGTTTGACTTTTACTTCTGATCTGAAATGGAACACGTACATCAAGTCTGTTGCCAAGGTCGCTGGGAAAATATTGGAATCCTTCTACCGCTCCAGAAGATATCTCACTACTGATGCAATTCTCTATCTATATAAAAGCCAAGTACGTCCATGGAATACTGCTGCCACATCTGGGCAGGAGCTGCTAAAAACAGCCTATTCTGCCTTGAAAGAGTACAAAATAGACTTCGTGGCTTAGTGGGGGATGCCATTTTCTCTTCCCTACAACCTCTCTCCCACAGAAGAGACGTTGCGAGCCTATCTTTGTTTTATCGTTATTTCCATTGCAAGTGCTCGTCTGAGCTCCAATCTCTGATCCCCCTTCGCCAATCTTTCACGATAAACACCCGTCTAGCTGAAACCACTGTCAATAATTTTCCCCACTCTTTATCTGTGCCTAAATCAAAACGTATATTCCATGAACAAAGCTTCTTTCTTAGAAGTGCACGCCCGTGGAACTCTCTTCCATTTGTCTGTTTCCCACTTGAGTTCAACTTGAATGTCTTCAAGTCCAACATAAACAAATTCCTGATGAACCGCCCTCTTAAGTAATGACACTTTATCAACTCTCCAATACGGACGAATACTACAACACTATCCCATTGATTACTGTACACACAATAACCATTATCCCCGAGTGGCTTCTGGGCCTTGATAAGTGGTGACCCCCATGTAAAAAAAAAATTCTGTAAGTAGCAAGAGAGTGCCGAATAGCGACATGATTTAAACAATGGTCATTTATAAACAAAGATCAGTGCGCTAAATAAAATGCATAGGCTACACGTTACAAAGATTGCATAATAGTTTTGAATAGTTATGATTACAATAATTTTGAGAAAAAAATTAAAACACATTTAAATTTGAACGTATTTAATTCCATAACTGCTCTTTCTCTTAATTTTACACTATTTATTTTGGTTAAATTTAGTCCTCCTTCGTTGTTTTCATTTTTACTGAAATTTAACTGACTTCAATATTCATATTAAATGTAATTATCTATAATTTAGTTATTTAAAATTTGCGCTGGCAAAATCGACATGAAATTATTTTAACAAACAATGAACTTTTAAAAGTCGTTATCTTCTATGCATGACTATTTTGATTGTTTAATCTTCTGCAAATCGTTTAGCATTTTCATGCAAGTTATGCAAGCATTTGTTGTAGGTAGGATAAGCTTCCACTCAAACCATATTATATGGATTGGTCTATTACTGATACTTGGGCGCCTTTTAATTTTGACATCTACGTTGATTATCCGACGTGGATTCAATAATATTTTTAATGATAAATCCTTATTTTCCAACTAAACATGAAAACCATATAATTTTTTTGAATAATCCTCTCTCACAACTAGTAATATTTTTTCGTCAAAAACTCAAAATTGTTTACAAGCGTAAGTTCAAAACATGACCACGCCTGCTTCTTTTAACACTTTTTTTTGATAATCAATATTGTTAGTCAATATTTTCACCAATCATTAAATCCGTGAACAACTTTTTTTCACACAACACAGTTCCTTATCGTGTTACATATAGTTCGGATTCATAAATAACTGAGTATTCCCCCAAATAACCGAAACTTATTATTGTTCACACATATATTCATATACTCAAACGCTGGGTAGTTTTGCTAGTAGAAAATAAAAAATAATGCATTGTGAATAATTGTTCTCATATATATATATATATATATATATATATATATATATATATATATATATATATATATATATATATAGCAAAACTGGTAAATAGTAAAAACTTGAAGAAGGTGCTCAATACTATTGCAGAGTAAATATATATATATTTTTGTTGATAAAACGGTAATAAAAATATATATATATTTGTATGTATATATATATATATATATATATATATATATATATATATATATATATATATATATATGTATGCATGCATGCGTAATTGTCATGTGCATGCGAAATTGTCAATTTTCAGTAATAAATGGCAGCATCTTTTTCATAATTACATCAATGATTAATATGCGAATATAGGCAATAAAAATAGAAATACAGACACAGTCACGCATTTCCCGGTGTATGTTTTTTTTTAATTTTTTTTATTTTATACCTATATGTTTGCTATTAACTATTGACAATAGACTTGGAACTTGATATCATGTTTATTGACATCCTTTAAACACTAAGTCGATTCCCTATAACTTATAATTTATTTATCTTCGAGATTCGGACAAGTTTACAATTTTGCCATTGTTGTCATGTCATAATTGTACGCAGCTACCCTCTCTCGCTTTCTCTCTCCCTCTCCCCCTCTCGCTCTTTATCTATCTATCTATCTATCCATTTATCATACTATTTCCTCTCTATTTGTTTTTTTTCTATCTCTATTACAGCTATGAATCATTTCTGTCCTCTTTTGTATTAGAACAGTATACATTGATACCAATGGTCTGCATCTATATAAAAGGCATATTCGTACTCTGAAGTAGAACTCTGCCAATGCTGTTGAGTTTCTATGAACTTCTTTCTTTTTGCAGCGTAATATTTTCATGCATTTTTTCTATCTAAGCAGATCATTTCTGATTATTCTGTATATAGTATATGCACGAAAAGAGACAGTGTGTGTGTATTCATATATATATATATATATATATATATATATATATATATATATATATATATATATGTATATATATATTGATGTTGTTTATTTGTTTTTCTTAGCGATACTTTTTGAATGAATTCATAATTTTTTAATTAATATACATATATGTATATATATATGTATATATACATATATATATGTGTGTGTGTGTATGTGTGTGTGTGTGTGTGTGTGTGTGTGTGTGTGTGTGTGTGTGTGTGTAATAGGTGCATTCTTTTTTTTTTTTTTCATGGACAGGTTACTAAACGGACTTAGAAATCTAGTGGGTGATGTGCTTTTCTCCTCCCTGTTACCACTTTCTCACAGAAAGGGACGTTATTTTCATGGCAGGTGCTTAACTGAGTTTTACTCTATTCCCCCTGTAAAATATTCACCACAAACACTCTTTTTTTATAACCACTATCATCAATTTTCGTAATTCTCTATACGCACTTAAAACTAAACGAAAATTCCATGAGCAACGTTTTTTCCCATAACTGCTCTTGAGTGGAGCAAAATACCGCGGAGTTGTTTCCCAGTGGATTATAATATGACCATTTTCAAATCCGACGAAAACAGGTTCTTATTTTAAAAAAGTTTAACGTCTTAAATAAGTAATTTCTACCCTACTTTTACCATCAACGATCATCACGGTGTTTTCTCACCTGGCACTCATTAACGTTGCCTTTGAGTGGCCTCCGGGCCTTGATCCGCGAGGAGTCAAAAGCCACATATATATATATATATATATATATATATATATATATATATATATATATATATATATATATATATATATATATATGTGTGTGTGTGTGTGTGTGTGTGTGTTTGCGTGAGTGTGTGCAGAGATGAAATTCCTGAATCCTTGCATTTGCTTTTATCAACGAATTAATAACAAACAGAAATAAGATTTATGTGCGATCGATATCATTGTAACTATAGTTATATTTAGTAGCTTGAAGGTGCACTGGGCATCACTTATTTTTGTTGTGGTTTTGAATCCGCTTAATCGAACCACACCGATTAATCGTATCAAAATGAAAATATAGATGCTCTCATTATAGGGAGTTGAACACAGTGTAAAAGATAAGACTTCCTCTAGAGTTTAGGAAAATATTTAATCGTAAACATATGAATCCGTTTATTTGTAGTTATTGCCAAAGCAATAACAAAGGACACACACACATATATAAATATATGTGTGTGGATGTGTATATATATATACATATATATATATATATAATTAAGAACTTTGGAGTTACACGACATAAAATGTATTGTAAGACTCGCCAGACTATTTATAAAGTATACACCTCTTGTTTTCCGATATGTTTATAGTAAAAAGAAAAAAAAACAAGAGTTTATCTCTAATTGGAAGTGGAACACAATTGGGATATAATTAAATATGGGTCGAGTTGGGAAGATGATTGTGTGCTTTTAATATAATAAACACTATAATGTCAAAATAAAAACCTGTCCTAACAGGAAAAGGGTCCAATACGACTGAGAACCGTGTATACTATGCTCAATCAAATAACACGTACTTATCCTTGACTATTTTTCATACGCAGAAGCTTGCAACTTGTACGCATCTTTTTATTTAATTTTCTCGTGTGATATAATCTTATTCTATCACATCTAATTTTAATCTTAAGCTGATACTTAAAAATTCTAATCCTGATAAGAAAAAGACTCAACTCCCTAAAATCTCATGTTATTTAAAACGCGGATAAATTAAATAAATGTCTCGCTATCTTCAGTCGATTTTTTTTTCAAGATAGCTTTAAGGAAAGTTAAATACGAAGCTTCCATTGCAGAACAGCGACAAAAGTTTCTTTTACATGGGTGTCACCACTTTTTAAGGCCCGGAAGCCACTCGGGGTTAAGGGTTATTGCGTATACAGTAATCAATGGGATAGTATCGTAGTAATCATTAGTATTGGAGATTTGATATAGTGTCTTACGTAAGGGGTCGATTCATCAGAAATGTGTTAATGTTGGACTTGGAGACATGCATAAAGTGCATAAAAGAAGAAAATCCGCAAGTCAAGGTATGAACTTTAATATATTTCTGTAGTTATCACGGAAATTTGGCTGCTGCATGTATGAAAAAAGACAGAGAACTTAACAAATGTGCTGATAGATATATGTGTTTACACTGGTACAAGAGATCAGTGAACGCTTCAGAAATATGTATAAAGAATATTTAAGGCTACAAAAGTTATTCCTGGAAATGCATATACTAATCGAAAGAGAATCTTAAAAACATATGGTCATCTCTTACTACAAATGGAAAACATTTATTGAAGTTTAATATTTAATAGTTAATAATTACTATTAATAAGAATAAAATAATTATCGCTCTCCCACGTCTCTAACGTGATCGGGATCCTCGTTAACGTGATACCTTCGGATGTCCCCTCGAACGTAATCGTCGATCGGTGCGCCTAGTTTTTTATAATAATCATTGTCCTACCGTGACGTCACTTGACACACGGTTTGGAATTCATACACGCGCCCGAGCTCCGTTACTCATCACCTTTAATCATTGTAAATTATAACATTTTAGAGTTTTTTTATTCGATTAGCTTTGTTAATCTCCATTTGGAAATGTGTACTACAAAGATTTTCTCAACCTTCCAGGTAAAGATGTATTATATTCAGAAAGTATGAACTTAGAGGACATATAGTGGCCAGTTGTCGATGGATTAAATACTTGGTGGGTTTAAAGAACTGATTCTTGTAGGGTTTTTTCTCGAGGATTTTCATTCGATCGTCTTTTAATGAGTTGCATGAACGAAGGATCTTCATAATTACATGATTATTAACGGTTATTGTTTTTTGTGCTAAAAACTAATTTGACAATATTACAAAAGAAAAATTTATCAAAACGTGAACATTGAAATAAAAAATACGATTGTTTAGTCACCAGTGGCTTGCTGTTATAGTAACAATCATTGAGCTATTGCATTGAATAGTTTTGATAAATTTTCTTTATTTATATATATATATATAAATCTTCTTTATATATATATATATATATATATATAAATCTTCTTTAAATATATATATATATATATATATAAATCTTCTTTATATATATATAATATAAATAAATATATATATATATATATAAGTTTTATTTTTTATTACCGTATATTTGCTCTACAACAGTATTGAGCAGTTTCTTCGGTTTTTATTAATTACCACCTCCACTATATATATATATATATATATATATATATATATATATATATATATATATAAGACAAATTACCCATTTCAATAATAAACAATTAATAAACAATTAATTAAATAATAAAAATCGATTTCCATGAATATATACATACACACACTCACACACACACACACACACACACACACACACACACACACACATATATATATATATATATATATATATATATATATATATATATGTGTGTGTGTGTGTGTGTGTGTGTGTGTGTGTGTGAGTGTGTGTATGTATATATTCATGGAAATCGATTTTTATTATTTAATTAATTGTTTATTATTGAAATGGGTAATTTGTCTTATTTTTTCATTTATTTATCGACTATTAACTTTATCGTTTTAGTTGTTGTTTCACGACGTTTCAGTCAACTTTTCATCTGGCCTTTGTCAGGTGGCAACCGTGACGGAATTGGAACTCCGAATCTCCTAACTGCTCCTCAGCAATTACTATCTTCTACAGCTGTTGTCGTCTCACCACTTTTTGGCCAACTAAGCCTTGATCACCCTCCAGGGACCGTGGCACAGTGGATAGAAACGTTGAATCTCTACGATTCCAGTTGAGCATTGTCTGAAGATAACGGTTTCAATCCTACCCAAAGCCGGCCAGAGGCTTACCTGGCCAAAACGTGGTGAGACGACAACAACTATGGAAGATAGTAATTGCTGAGGAGCAGTTAGGAGATTCGGAGTTCCTATCCTGTTGCGGTTACCACTTGTCGGTTCTTATTGTTAAGCACTTTAAAGTTGAAATAGAAAGTTGGTCACCTAAGCTCTAATGCGTAGATCATCATGTTATGATCATTTGATCACTGTGGCCGGATGTTACGACATTTGAAAAAAAATAAATGTTAAAATTTCAACGATATTTCTCGCGGGTGAGATTCGCCGCGAGAGTGGTTCATTGCTAATGGAGTCAGAGATGGCTTTGTTGCCGGGTTCGAATCTCCCGACCGGTAGTAATCGGGTCACCCTCAATTGATGATTCCCTAAAGGATGAAACACTAGTGTCTGTATGTATTAAAAGATTATTATTGTCATAATTATGTATATTAGACATTTTTGCCTATGAAAAATGTCATAAGTTAAAACCGATTGACTTTTATGAGTGTTTTATGCAAAATTGATGATTGAATATGGTAAAATTTGTGCTCATGTTTGCATTAGATACTGACACTTATTATCGCTAACTCTGCATAGAACAGATATCATAATAATTAGTAACGCTGCACCTTGTTACAACAAAGGTTCAACAAAATTTCAGATCGACATCACTTTTAGAATAATTGTGATATTGCTGTGACTAATCCGTCTTCATTCCTATTAATCACTGACTATGTATCAGAGCAAAGACCCTTGTTCGCCAGATCGGTCCTGTTGTCTCCGAGAAAAAGTAGAATGGGCAAACGGAGTAAGAGAAATATAATATCGATAAGAGTAAATACACTATTTTCGTTCATATACATATAAACACATACATTAATACATATTAATACATTCGTTCATATACATATAAACACATACATTAATACATATATATATATATATATATATATATATAAAAAGAGAAAGAGAGAGAGAGAGAAAGAGATTTATTTATAAAGATGTATATCATTATCGTCTGTTGACAATGCGTCAGGGTAGATTCATTCTGACCACAGCATACATAAATAGATAACAAAAAAAGTTAGAACGTCAACAAGAATCTACTTATAAGCTTATACTATGGGGGATCAATTAACTTTTCGTCAATTTAATATGTGATGCGGAGGAAATCTGAGAGTTCATTTAAAAATCCTAAAGATTCCCAAATGACTAATTAGTTGTACTGATTGCAAATATTTTGCTTTTGACTAACTTGAACGACGTTCCGCGCGCAGGTTTTAAAGCTTACATTTACCGTGGTGTGTGTTTTTTTTTTATCTCAAAACGATGCAAAGATTTTATGCATCTTATAAATTGGTTACATGACAAAATGAACGGTTCATGAGAAGAATTGCTGCATCTTCAGAGATGATTGTCATATCGCCACGTACTCTATTGTCATCGTCCGTTTATTTTTAGTTGGTTTTCTTATCCAGCGGCAAATATGCATGCTTTGATATAAGCAGAATTGCCACGGCATGGATTCAACGGATTATATCTGCATACATCATCACTACTCCATTGATATAAAGCCTTTAATGTGTTTGGGTGTTAGATGAGTTCGGAAAGAGACATTTAGACATCAGTGGATTAGAGGGGCAAACGCTTGTACAACACGGATAGCACTCTATGAGGCTAAGTGATTATCACCTGGTTATATAGCAAGGCAAGATAGCAGGTAATTATTTTAGTCGCAAACTTTACATTAGAGCTTTCTTGAGTATATCACCTTCTTAATCGTCCATGAATTTTGATGTGGCTTTTTTGTCTGAATAGCCTGAGATATTCAGAATTGTCACTGTCTATTAAATTGATTATAACCCGATGGCTTATCAAAGCAAAATGATCTGTAATCTGTTTAGCCCCGAGCTTTTTTCTCCTTTTAGTCATATCAACTGTTTTTATTACTTAATAAAGAGAAACAATATCTAAATTTAAATGGTTGGTGATTATACTGTCCTAGAAAGTGTGCCACTCCTGATGCAATTCGCTACCTCTATAAGAGACAAAACTGATTCCATAAAATGGTTTATACATTTCTTATTTTTCAGCCATAGTACATTTCGAGTAAATGTCTGCATTGAAATTTAAAAGAAGTCTGATCCTATATGATTTAAAAGAAGTCTGATCCTATATGATTTAAATCGAAGCTAGACATTTCTATCCCCACTTCTCCGATAAATAACATCCTATTCAGCTTATATTTGAAAACAAATGCGATCATTTTCTAAGTAAAGATGTTTATCTAATTTTTGTAGTAACGAATGCTATTTAGTTATTATGGAATTTCATGGGGTTTTCTTTGAATTCACATGACGTAACGTACATGCTACTTATTTACGATGGTTTTTAATTCTTTGGGAAGACCCATAAAAGCGCCAGAAACCATCCCGAGTGAAAACTGAAGTTATTCTATAAAATTACCATTTTTATATAACTTTTGGTACGTGAGAATATGTGAAGTCAATATATATCTATATAAAAGTGAGCATGCCGTTGTTAGAGGACGCTTCTCAACCTTTATACTCAACGGATTTTTGATCTACAAACTTGAAATTAAGTATATTGTGTATTCAGACATGAGAAAAACTTTATGATCATTTTTGATCCGGAAAAAGGGCTGATAAGGAGATAACATTGAAAGATTGGTATGTGGGAGTCTTCGGATTTTTATCTGTTTGCTAAGTGTTTCACGACTACGCATGCGCGAATCATTATGTTAAGTATATGCAGATTTGAAAAATTCGAAAAAGACGTGTCAAGCTGGCCAAAGTGGTTATCCTACTTTACTCACTGTCTTTAGGTTCCTGTTTCGATCCAAGTTCGAGTATTTTTATTATTTACAAGAAATGAACGGATTAGAAAAAACATAATACTAGCATGACCATGTCTACATTTCTTGTTATTATTTTTTAAGAGATTAGGGTTAATATTGGGATACGCCGGATATATCTTCTAGTATTCTATATTTTCTATCTATTATTATACTAAAAGTCTTAATTAGTTTGTTACCGTCTTAAATTTTAAAGTTATGAGATCAGAATGACTAAGACTGTAACGCTACATGGATTTGTTTGGATTCTGGCTGATGGCACCTAAGTCATATTTTTAAACTTTTGAAATCACTACTATATATTGGGTACAATATAATAATTAATGGAGCATTGGCTCTACACTACTAAATACAGAATATGCGACAATGAAAATATATTTAAAACCCTGTCACGGTGAGGCGACACTACTATATATTGGTTACAATATAATAATCAATAGGGAATTGGCTCTATAATGATAAATACAAAATTCTGTATGAATTAAAATATCATATTTGTGCGGTCTTCTATTATCCATCTAAACCTTACAGATGCTAAACTTCTGACCGACCAGCAATATGGATTTAGACAAGCCCGTTCCACGGCAGACATCCTAACTGTAATCTCTGAGCGTATATACCATTCACTTGACAAAGCAGGGGAGGGTACAGCGGTAGCTCTAGATATATCTAAGGCTTTTGACAAGGTATGTCATGAAGGTCTTCTCAGAAAAATCAGATCAATCGGTATCACTGGAAGAATACTTAACATAATTAAATCCTTCTTAGATAAGAGAAAACTCCAGGTTGTCCTCGACGGTAGTACATCTAAACAATATGATATAAATGCGGGTATGCCTTAGGGGTCTATCCTTGGACCTCTATTATTCCTAATATTTATAAATGACCTCCCTGATAAAATTGTCTGTGAGATGGATATATATGCTGATGACACTACGCTCTATAACAGACACGACAGGAAAACAAATGAATATCTAGAGAAATGGCAGAAAAACTAGAGGAAGATCTCCACTCTGTAGTGGAATGGGGACAAAAATGGACAGTCATCTTCAATGCTGCCAATACTAAACTGGTTTCCTTCAATAACTACAAGAAACCTTTTTTACCACCAATAGCAACAGCCAAAGATTCATTATCTGAAGGTACATCTTTTAAACTCCTCGGCCTAACGTTCACAGGAAACATGAATTGGAACAATTACATTGAGAGCATTGCCAGGACCGCTTCGAAAAAGGTAGGTTCTCTCTACCGTGCTAGAAAGCTACTAACGCCTGAAAGTATCCTGTACATCTATAAGGCCACCATTCGCCCATGTATGGAGTATTGTTGTCATATTTGGGCTGGTGCATCTGCTACTCCTAGACAAGGTTCAAAAGAGAGTCGCCAACCTAATAGGTCCTGAACTGTAATTTAAACTTCAGCCTCTGTCTCATCGATTAAATGTAGCATCCCTCTGCCTGTTCTACAAGTACTTTAACGGTAAATTCTCCGACAAACTGCAAGCACTTGTACCCCCTCGACGTAAATGCCCCTGACAAGCAGCAAAATCCCGCCCCTTCACAGTTGAGATCCCTAGATGTAAGAGAGCCTTCTACTTCAGTAGTTTTTTCCTCAGAACCGCTAGACTTTGGAATTCCCTTTCGGGTTTCTGCTTCCCCAACTGTACTGACATGCGGAAGTTCAAGTGTAACGTGAACCGACATCTTGTTTCCCAACTTCCCACATAGTAACTCTGTAGCTTATGTCCCTGATAGCAGCCCCCTTCATCAAAGTGGCAATATACCTTGTTTGGGGTGAAAATGTAAAATATATATATATATATATATATATATATATATATATATATATATATATATATATAACTACTTCATTTACTCACATAAATTAATATACGAAAGTATAGATTTATGCGTAAACTTTAAGTATTTACTTCAAAAGTGCTCAATACGTAGGTAAAGCTAGTTAATAATTTATAAAATATATATGGCGATTATACTATCGGCGTTTCATCCACTATAGGATTCGTCAGGCATAAGCCTGACGAATCCTATAGTGGATGAAACGCCGAATATTTAGTGTAGCTCAATCGCCATATATATTTTATAAATTACTATATATATATATATATATATATATATATATATATATATATATATATATAGTAAATTTATTTTTGTGTTATAAAACTTGGTGTGTTATTAATTAGAATATCAATATAAGTTTCAATTACATTTCTCACAGAATCTAAAGATGACACTGGGATATTCCTTCGATTCTAATTGTACTGACAAGAGCGAATCGACTGGTAGTGTCATAACCTTATTGAAATATTTTAGCTTTTATATAGGCTCAAATAATAATACTTTAAGATATTGTCGTTTGGACTATAATCGCCCCTACTCAAGGATATTACACAATGGGTGGGATTAGCAGAAGATTGCTTAAGAAGACTTGAATGATCAAAAGGACGGATCAACAAGTATTCGTTCACATTTAAATTGAAGATAACCATGCTGTAGTCGGCTGAGAAACAGATTAGTAGTGTCTACTTCCACAGATGAGATGATATTAAAAGAAACCTTGCTCATGGAAGTTTCGTTTGATTTTTGGTATAGAGAGACAAAAAAGGAAACTTCTTTGCTGTGGTTGTAGCTAGATGGCTTCATGCTATGAATGTTTAATAGGATCGTGTCAGAGTTGAAGCTCAATTGATCATTTACCATAAACATAACAATACAGTAGAGAGAGGTATCAAAAGAGATTGAAGAGACGAGATACGATCATACCCACTAGATTGTGAAGTAAAAGTTTTTACTCAGTCGATGTAACCTTACCAACATGTTGTAGCATCAGTTGCAGAGTAGACAAAGAATAGAAAATAGCTTAAACTCGCCCCCCCCCTGTAACAACGATATTTATTTCTTCATTCCCCAGTCACGCGTGACTTCTCGTTACGGCTGTGACGTCTATTACGTCATCCTCTTCTCGAATGTGTGCTCTCCTTTTTACAGTCTTCTATTTCCTTACCGTGATGTCATTTCGCTCACGGTTCGGTAATTGCATATAGCTGTACACGCTATACTATAAATATAGCAATGGTTGTGTCTTCCTGTATATGAGAACAGTACTCTATCTTATGACTATCTGATTCTTATACAAGTAGAAGGTAGGGACATAGTAGACGCCAGGGTTAACTTTGCTAATATTTGATTTTATAATCAATTATTAAAAGTTAGATGTTTATTTAAAGACGGTATTATTATGAAAGAAAATTATAATAGTGATTGGTATGAAATTATATTGCGTTTCCAGGACAAATTATGTTTATCAGTTTTTGGGGAGATCTTAGAAACAATAAACAAATGAAGAGGAATGTAGAATACATAAACAAAATAGGTTATCAAACCTTGGTATAAACAATAAATGTGGGCAAAGAAAACGTGACTAAAAAGTCCCATGTTAAGACTTTGTGTAGTCGAATGACATAAGCACAATGGGTTACTTTTACCGTATACAAGCAAATTTGTAATTTGAAAAGGGGGAGTTGTAGTGGAGACGTCAGATAGTCCAGACGGGACTTAGAAGTCGTGAGAATAGTTAGTCTCTTTTATGACGCTAGGAAGCAGCGTATTCCAAGATAGCCAAAATGTGAACAGAATTTTGTCATCTCTAAATATGTCCGGCCTGAACCAGACAATAAATATTGTTGTATATAAATATAACTATTGTGTCATGCTGTGTTTATTTATCGTTTAAAAATAAGTTTTACATGTACTGTCCACAACTCTTGAACATGCCATCATCACCCGACATCTTAAATTTACAGACGGTCTATTATATAGGCCGCTACGATATACACTCACTTTGTCATTCATAAAAAACTCGCCTCCCTCTCGTCATCATGCGCAAGCATTCGTTTGTAGAAGTAATTGTCTTTCCCCCTATGTAAACATATTGTCAATACGTCCACGTCATCGTTACGTGTCAGCACCGCAACACAAGTTATACGAGTACGTCTATAAGATTTGACCTGCCGCCGACAACGTATCAGCTGCATAATTTGGTACAGCCATGATATGCATACAGAATATATACACGCGTACACAACACACCCGTTACGTACACCCACATTGCTACATAACAAATAATTGCGTTAGGATGTAGGTCTTTTTTAAAGAGTAAAATGATCAAACTGTTTTACCAACGAGCCCAGCATAGATTTGATGTATGTTTTCCATTTCCTGTTTTGAGGGATTCAACTTAATTATGTTTGGATTAAATAACAGTTTTATTTTAATTTGATTGTACAAAAGCAATATTTCATATATAACAACCGAATAATTAAAAACTATTCTGATCCTGTCTTATTAGAATCCGAATTATAATCTTGACGATTTCTCGAAACATAAACACGATAAACTCTCTGAACTATAACAAAAAAAGAATTGAATAATATAACCACCAAGTTTCTCCCGGTTTCTTAACTTCAGTTGCTAATCGTGTTTATTTAAGCTTAAATCTCTTACGAAATTACTGGCGAGGCGTATATTTCCAAGAGGAAGATAAAAAGTGAAATATATTGGTCGTCTCTTTTTTTCTATCTATTTATTCTATCCTTGCATCAGGCAAAAAGAAAACAATTATAATCGAAAAGAGTGTTCACCCTTTCGCAATCGAAATCAGAATGACTTAATCTGCCGTTGTCGTTGTCGTTGCGCCAGGCAGTGCGGAAACAGATTATCTCCTTCATAGGGACGCGTTTTATTTTACGTAATTTTATTAATATGTAAGAAATCTGCGAAACAAGATGCCAAATTTTAAAGGGAAAAAATACTCAATTTAAAAATGACGATATTATTTCGAAATGTAACGTGCCGGATATATAACGGAGACAAGGCGTAAGTGCTATATATATATATATATATATATATATATATATATATATATATATATATATATATATATATATATATATATATTATATATATATATAATATATATATTATATATATATAATATATATATAATATATATATAATATATATATAATATATATATATAATATATATATATATATAAGTGAGAATGTGTTTGAGGAACCTTCTCAACCTATATACTCAACAAATTTGTGATCTACAGACTTGAAATTTGGTATATAGGATAATTAGGCCCGTGGAAAATTTTTTAATCCGTTTCCATCCGGAGAAAGGGTGGCTAAGGGGTAAAAATTGAACATTTGGTACGTGGGAGTCGTCGGATTTTTATCTGTTTGCTGTTTCACAAATACGCATGCGTGATTAGTTCTCATTTCAGATTACTTATGTTAAAAATAAGTAGTTAGAAAACACCTGCTTAAGAACGTGTCAGGGTAGTCTAATGGTTATCGTACTTCACTTACTGTCTTACGGTTTGGGTTTCGATCTCAGCTCGAGTATTTATTTTATTTTTTACTTACAAGAAGTGAACTGTTTAGAAAAAAACATAATACTCGCAAGGACATATCTGAGTATCTGTATTAATTAACGTATAATATTTATGCGTAGTTTTCGACTTTATATTCATACTAGTAAGCCGGACGGGCTACTAGTATAAATATGAACCACTGAAGGCTAATGGTTAATGTGTGTCAGGTAAGAAAACATCGCGATGGTCGTAAATGGTAGAAGTTGGGTAGAATTAATTGTTTATGAGAACAGCTCAACGAAAACTTGTTTACGTTGGACTAGAAAACGATCATGTTATAATCAGTCGGTAAATAATTCCACAGCATTTTGTCCCATTGACGAGCAGCTTTGGGAAAAAAAGCTTAGCTCATGGAATTTTCGTTTAGTTTTATGTACGGCTAAAGCGTAAGGAAAATTGATGATTGTGTAGGTAGGGGAGTGTTTGCTGTGAATGTTTTACAGTGAGGAATTGAGTGAAGCTCAGTTGAGCACCTAACATTAAAATAACATCTCTTGTGAGAGAGTTAACAGCGAGAAGAAAACCGCATCGTTTACCAGATTTCGAAAGAGACTTTTTCTACCCCATAAAAATCAACGCAAAGAGGGGGTGTAATCTGAACCTTGTCCAATCATCATCAGTAAATGAATATTGTTTGTAAAAATCTTAACTCTTTATTGATAATGATATAAATATATCAATTTTTCCAGCCAATCAGAATCTCAGAAAAAAAGTTAAAAGATAGACGTTGGAATATTTGTGTCATGCGCTTGTAAGGCTGTGACAACAGCATATTCTTTTCCTTGTTTTGACTCTTGAGTGTATATCCGTTAATATCTTATATGTTTTTATATAGACTGATTTAGTTCTCGGTCGATTAAGTGTGTCTGTGTCGGATATATACCCGAGAGTCATAAGAATGAAAAGAATATTCTACCGTCACCGCCCTAGTAATTACCTACGTTTAAGCGAAGTCCAACAAATATCCAACCTGATCTTTCACTATGTTTTATCTCTACTTCACTGATAGTTCCAGACAGTCTACTCATGGCTAATTTCATCATCTGCTGAATTTCAATACTCATCATAGCAAGACGCTTTTTTTTTTCAGGGTTAGCATTTTCTTGCCAGAGACTGTGTAATCAGTGTTTACCCTTTCGCAAACAAAATCGGAATGACTTAATCTGCTGCGTCGTTGTCGTAGCGCCAGGCGGTGTGGAAACAGAGTAACTTCTTCATAGGCATGCGTTTTATACTTCTTAATTTTATCAATATGTAAGAAATCTGCGAAACAAGATGTTAAATTTCAAAAGGAAGCAAATACTCAATTTTAAAATGACGCTATTAGGAAATGTAATGTACCGGATATATAACGGAGACGAGGTGTAAGTGCCAGATATATATAGAAAATTAATCTGAACTTGTCAGCCTTCAATATAACTTAATTCATTTTTGTATGAATTTACTTTCCTTTATATTACGTTTTTATCTACATCTTTCTCCAATGTTCTATATGATTCCAGCACTCTGGTCACTCGAAACCTTTTCATAGGTTAAATCTTGGGTTTTCTTTGGACAGAAGCAAATACATAAGTTACGACAAGACTACCAGTAAACAACTCTACACAATGAAGTAATTTTATTGTCGATTGTTATATGACTATAACCACCTTATCACAACGGTTCACATGATCTTACCGAAATTAAGAGACGCTGTGCCTGGTCGGTATTTCCTTAGGTGACTATTCTGAACTGCCAAGCTATGTTAATAAACCAGTGTCTGATTGGATGAACAGGTTTATTATACTTTTAATAGAATAAAAACCACGTGACCGATCGGAGATTTTCTGTGTCTTGGCTGGCGAGATTTTAAGAAAGAAAGTCGTATGCAGAGTTCTTAAGGGGGGGCTTAGGCGCGCACAGTATTACTACATTTAGCGAGACGAGCTATCTTTTAGTTTATCTTTCTTTCTATCCTCTGCCCACGGAAGTGACTCATTTCTCTAATGTTTTCTATCACAGTGCTTTTCTTTTTTCATGAATAAGTTTTTTTTTTCATCAATCAAAATCGGCGTCCGAGTTTCTTTGTATCGACAGAAAAGCAAGAACATTGGTTCGACCATGACGTTTTATAAGGGTTTATGCATGAACCAAAACAACCTTAATCGTAGTGGCTTTGCAAGCCTTGCACTAGCTATAACTCTGAAATAACAAAGAACATCTGCTGTGATCTGTGACAATCAATCGCCGACAGATTTCATAATTACTATTTCGCCTTTACAGTTGTATCGGGTCTGGTGAATAATGAGCATATTACAATCCTGTCTGCAATTAAATGCGAAGGCATATTGAAAGTATCATTTTTGTGTTATTTTTTTTTTTACATCACGGAATCATGTTTAATAAAAATCCATTAGCTATACGATTATGTTCATTTACTGTTTGGGATTTATATAACTTTAATGCAGGATTTTATACAGAACATGACAAATGCGCGCCAGAGAAGCGTTTTTCATTGGTTATTACTACTAGAAAGATACAGAACTATTATGAACGTTTTCATTGTGCTTATACCAGTACATTACTCTGTTTTTACTTTTTCCTGCCTAAATATCAGTAGAAACCGATATTTTATAAAATTCTTCGAAGTAATGATTCAGAAATTTTGTTTTCAATTTTATTTTAAACTGGATGAATGTATTTGAAGTTTGAAATACCTTCTACGTTCATACCAGTCTCATGGGGAATTTAGAGATTCGGCGCACAGGGACATATGTAGAGATTCTAGACCACTTACATCTTATACCTCGAAAAGTTTTTAGATATGATGGAAGTTTAAACAAAATAAGATATATTTGTAGAGTCAAAAAGAGGTTTTGCTCTGTAAAAAATACCTTTAGGGGTTCGGGAGCACTTCAATTGTCTTCCACGGGCATTTTTACCTATGAATATAATTTTAATTTTCTTTACTTTTAACAGGTATTAAGAAAAATTTTAAGCTTGTTTGATCAATTATTATGAAAGAAAAAAGTATAAAGCTTAAAATAACATATTTTACCATACATATGTATATATATATGTATATATATATATATATATATGCATATATATATATATATATATATATATATATATATATATGCTGCCTGCCTTGAGTTGAGCATACGGGAAAGTAAAATAACAAACAGCTACTAGTGTATATGGAGCTTAGGCTTTTGGACAATGTTTGATCATTGTAATTCCACATACACATTTAGCAGCAGTCAAATAGTGTAACAGTTAGAAGCGCCGAATGTCGTCTAGGTGACCAAGTTTTAATCATGACTTGAGGTAGTTGCTAGTCTAGCCACAATGAAGAACTGTGGTACAGAGAAACGGTCTATCTGTCGATGACTATATATATATGTGTGTATATATATATACATATATATATATATTACAAGAGAAAAAGTAGTACAGTAAGATATACATTTTTTAAGTTTATTTATTATCAAAATTCGAACTTTAAGAAAGCAAAATCAATGTGTTTTTTTAATCTTTCAAAATATCAATCCATCTTTAAAGATAAGTAATTATTTATTTATTTATTTTTCAAGTAAATTTGTAATGAGTTTTTTTTATTATGGTGGTGAATTATTTTATTTTAACGGTATTAGTTTTTAACACTTCAGAGCAATATACTTTATTCAACGTGAACCAAAGTCAAAACAAATTTTAATTTTAAATCCCTGGTGTATGAAAGAATGTTGTGTCTTTTTATTTATAAGGTATACTTACAAACTGGTCTTCTACACAATCCATATATATTTGTTCATTATCATGGATGTATATTAAAATCACATTTAATTCATTATCGTGGAATTTTATTTAAACCATGTTTTTTGTGAAAAAAAAAAAATAAAAGCAAATCTCGTGGATGTACACGTGAAAAGCGTGTGTACACAGAAGCTATGCAGGAATAAGAAAGTGGCTGTCTCTATATACAAGTAGGTCCTAATTCTAAAAAGAAAATAAATTCAATAAAAATGGCGACTAGGTTTAAGTGTACGATGTAACTTGCTTTGTCTCGTTTTTATTATTTCGATACTTATGCGGAGAAGATATCGTGCTAGAATAATAACGTTATTATCTAGAACGCTGTTCCTAACATGGGAATGAGAGGGTGTATGAAGTCGTGTCACCTGTTCGAGAAACCCAAATATGATAGTAAATAAAATATTGGTTGCTTGACAGCACATGTAAAAAATTAGTAGCAAAAAGGGAACACTTCGCCGCCGATTAAGATGCCCTAGCTACATGGATGGCGTAGTCTCACATTGTGTGTTTGCAAGTTGGGGTAGAGGTCACAAATTGTTATACAAGAACAACTAGACATTAATGTTATCCGTTTATTTACGGTTTGGGCCCGAGAAAAAAAACTATTGAACCACGCATGAGTCTTAATTTCCTACTAACTCATACTTCTTTACAGGAAATAAGGATATACCCTTCTGTTTTCATATCTTCGTGTGTCGTCATTCTTGTAAGTACAACGGGAACAGAGCAAATACATAATTAAAATACAATCAGCGAAACCATAATTATTAGCATTGCTGTAATGTAATATTTCTTGTCTCCAACTCTTTAATGCTGAATCACACCGAATAAGTTTGAAATCATATTTTAATTTGATTGTAAAGCTTAAGTTTGTATTAGTATTTTAGTAGTTCCGTTAAGCTTAGGATTTTTTTCCGTCGGTCTTTGAAGCCTAAATTTGAAATATTACTTTCCCGATATTAAAAAACCAGGGCAAATAATATTTTTAATTAAATAAAAAACGCTTTTGTCGTTCTGCGCAGTATAAAGGTTTTCATTAGAATTTCGAGGAATCAAGTAAGAAGTTTAAGTTTTAAACAGTTTAGCTGTGAATACTGGGTTATATTAACTGAAGAGTTTTAAGATATTTAAAATATGCAAATGTCTTAGATCTGTAACATCTCGTTGGAAATATCGATTAGTTGGTTGTTTTTTTACGGCATATCAACCCTTTTCAGGTTATATAATACCCAATCCAGTGATTTTGAAAAAAAATTTTAGTAGAATATATTTGTTTCTTTGTTTTCAAGTCGGTTTCTATTTAACCCATAGTTGGGACCCTAACAGCTACTACCACTCCGGGTCAGAGTGGATCTGGGAGCAATGAAAAATTAATGGGTGGTTCCACACTCTCCAAAACCTTGCAAGCTGGGGCCTCACTATCGAATATAGCTTAAGGTCATATCCAGGACCGGAAATATCGATTTCAACTTTAACCGCTTAGATAGAATATACACATCTTAAGAAAGTGTATTATTGTCTGTTTCTTCTGCCTCTCAACAATTGAATTCTAGACACACTAATCTTACTTTGACGTGATTTATTTAACGACGCGTGTCACGTCGTCTACAGCTGGTTACCGGCGGCAACAAAGAAATCGCGAGAAAATACAGAAAATTTATCGATATTTTTTAATCAAATCTAAATTACTTTTTTATTATTTGATTTAAACCAAACAAGTTTCGCTCGCTCTCTATCGCTTCGCAATTTAATTGTTATTCATTACTCAGAATAATCGAAACAAAACTAATATATACGCCAAAGAAGATAAAACGTAGCTCATACTCTGGCTCTTTCTCCATCGATGAAAAGAAGGAACAACTACTAGAGTTAATTGTGAATAAAACCAGACCCTAACTTTCAAACACGCCGGCAGGTAGCGCTCGCATCTGTCAGTTGATATATGGAAGTAAAAAATAGATGCAATACTTCCGCTATTCTTCAAAACTGCTTACTTATAAATTTGAGCAAAATATGAAGATATCTTTTGTTAATATAATTTTTCAAACGTCTTTACGTTTTACTTGTTTGTTTTTTTTTTAAATATAGTTATGTTTTTTTAATATACTTTATTTAAAAATATTTTATTTCAATATATTTTATTTAAATATATAATATTTAAATATATAATATTAAACCTACGTAATCTGGTGTTACGCCGATTTAAAAATAAATGTTTCGGACATATCATCTACTGGGGTCGTACTTATTACGATGCTTAAATTATTTCTTTTTTACATATGTGAAATATTCATATTTTAAAACTGTTAAACTATTTTCTGTTGTACATTCACCTTTTTGAAACTGCTAAAACTGTTAAAAATGTGGCACATTCATTGTTTACATTTCATGTTTCTGAAAGAAATATATTTTTAAAATATCTAAATAGTGTGACAAAACATATAGCATATTAATTTAAATAAACATAGCTATTTGAAAAGATATGCGATTTAAAAATAAAATTAATTGATAAAAAACGTTTACGTATTTTTTATATATTTTTATTATAAGGGGTAAAAGAAAATAAGCATAAAATATATTTGAAAAATGTATCCATTTTGTGATTTCATGCCTCAGTTTACAGACGGGGACGCCACCTGCCGTCATGTTTTAAAGTTAAGGTCTGTTTTGTGCATAATTATTCTACTTGATAAGGAAAAATATTATCGATAAGAAAAAGATGACAAAACTTATTCTGTTAAATAAACACTCTATTCCGCTCTTAGTGCTCTTCTATTATTATTATTATTATTATTATTATTATTATTATTATTATTATTATTATTATTATTATAAAAATAATAATAATAATAATAATGATGATGATGACAACAACAACAATAATAATAATAATAATAATAATAATAATAATAATAATAATAATGATGATGATGACAACAACAACAACAACAACAATAATAATAATAATAATAATAATAATAATAATAATAATAATAATAATGGGAATATTGAGAATATATAACAGATAGCAATTATGAAAACGGCTGAAATCTAAATATAAACCACTGACTGGGGAAACCAATCCACGTGAGGTGAAAACACTCGCCAATCATGGGGAAAGTGTAACAAGAAAACAAAAAGATAGAACATTACATGGAACCAAGAAAACTGCAATTGAAAAATTGTAAGTTACCTAGTCCCACCTCTAAAAAATAGTTTCGATGTCGGCATGCACCATACCAAATACTTGGAGGGTCGAGAAGGATGGAAAAACATAGGAGAGGAAGCACTAATCAAAACCCCACTGGATTAGTGCAGAGAGGACGGGGACCTTTGGGAGGATTATTTACAGCTAAATTCCAGCGATGACCAATTCTCATTGCCAGCTAGAAATCAATAGTAAGCGACTGTTGTGATGACACAAATTTAACAGCAAATATTATCGAAAGAGGTGGAGAGTACTGAAAATCTGGGGAGAATTGCCATATAATCTCCAGAATGTTGTCAGTGAGCAATCACTGCCGATGGCAGGTGTGAGAGATTCTGCTGAGAAAAAAAAAAAGAAGAAGGATAACGCACCTGTTCCAGAGTCATGTCAGGAATATGCTACATAGTACACTTAAAAAGTGTCGTGTTAAAGTAAATTTAGTTTGTGTTTTTAACCTTATTTTATCTAGGTTTCATTCTCTAAATTACCTTTTATATCTCTTACACACCGTGAAACACTTCCGATTTGTCATAAAGTATGTTTGCGATATTTTAAATCTACTGTCATGGAAATATGGGATAGAAATCCATTGTCGTTTTTCTCCTGATAGCGCACTTTGTCTTACGTGAGAATCAGAGATAAACACTGTTCCTCTAATAATACCACTGATAAAACAGGTCTGGCCCTGGTGTTAATGCAAACACTAAACAAAAATAATGTCTCAAAACCAGAATAAAAGAAAACGACTCACAATGGAAAAACTAATAAAACAACAAAAAGAATTAAAACCAAATGTAGTGGCAAAAGAAGGATAATTGGTGCGATAAAGATACAAATTAAAAGTGTACAAAACAAAACAGGACTTTTGAAAACTATATAAGCCGGTTTTATCAAAACATAAACGGATCAAATACAAGAACAGAACAACCAAACCAACATAAACAAAACAATAAATAATAATGAAATAAGAGGGAGAAAATGTCAAGATCATAACAGAAATCCCAAATGCTGAAATACACGAAAACTTCGGGAAATAGAAAGAAAAGTTAATAAAAAACGGTTAATACAATCCTAAGGAAACTTACCAACTTGAAAGCGAAAAGCAACGATGTAATAAATGCATAGTTGTTTTTAAAAACGTCACGACCCAACATGAAACAGTAAAATTTAAACCATGTGACGATAAATCCATTTCTATCAATTCCTACAATCGCGTCGTGTTAATCATAAATCAACAAGTTGATCCAGACTGAACCTCATTTTAAATTAACTAATTTATATACTAGTGGGTGTACTCGTCCTAAATTTAACACCTGCTTGTTTTGAATTCATACATCTATTTTATGGCATGTCAGCCTTTTAGTTATTAAACGTCGTAACAATATATATGAGAACCATGCCACTGTATGCTATCATTTTAACATAAGTTGTTCTTTTTCATTTGACTGGGGGCAAAATAACTAGTTTATAATTTCTATTTCGTATTAGTGAAGTACTTCATTGTGACCATTTATTTCAATAATAAATGCGTAGTTCAACATAGATTTTCTATAGATACGTGGACTTTCTGTAGTTCTTAAACAATTTTATTTTCTCAGTTTATTACGACTTTTATTTTATTTATTATGTTTATTTTTATCTTTTATTAAGTCTAAACAAGGTATATTGCCACTGAAGCGTAAAAGGTGCGGTATAAGCCACAGTTGGTAATATGAAAGGCATAAAGACATTTTATGGGAAGAAGTTACGTTTTTCATAGTTATAGTTGCATTGCTCTGAATTAAACGTATCACTGTTAATCATGTAACGCTTCTTTTTTTAATGCATCTTCCTTCTTGGAACATTCATTTTCTATCGTATCACCCTTATAAATAATAGATGCATTTTGTAGAGAAAAATTATTGGTATTTTTACTTTAAATAAGTGTAGTTGTACTTGAATGTTATATGCAAATAAGCTCAGCATATAATGCGGATCTAAAAGAGCGCATCGTACGAATTACGAGAGAAACGCGAAACGTCGGTTAGTCTATCATCTTGCTTTTATGCTTGAATCTGTAATTTCCGATCGGTTTTCTTCATAATCTAAAAAAAAAACTGTACAATGTATTCCCATTATAAAAAGAATTTAAACGAAGGCTCTAAAATCTAAGTATAAGCTGCATTATTTTGTATATTTTTCAATGTCCTAGACACTAAATTTAATATGGTATTGTCATAAGTTAAACACCGATATATTTTACATTTTATAACTTATTGTCAAAAATTGTGATGTGGAATTTAACAACGTTACTAATGTACTTATTCTTGGGATTTTTTTTATTTGACTTTGATGCAAATTGATTTTTCGTGGAATTTTTGCAGATGTATTGAAAAAAATATTGTATGACTTATAATAAACATTGCACGTGAACAGCTGTAAAGTACTGTGCTATCTTTGTATATTCTTTATTTATATATGATTTGAAAATGATTTGAATCGTTAAAATTGCACACACTCGCACAATTATGTATGCATATATATATATATATATATATATATATATATATATATATATATATATATATAGTGTATCGCACAAGTGAGTACACCCCCTCACATTTCTTCAAATATTTAAGTATATCTCTTCATGGGACAACACGTAAAAATGATTTTTGACACAATGAAAAGTAGTCTGTCTGCGGCATATATAACAGAGATAATTTTTTTATCCTGAAAATAACTCAAAATATAGCCATTAAAAGCTAAGTCCTTAGCAACTAAAGTGAGTACACCCCTTACGAAAAGTTGTCAATATTAACATATAACATGTCAACTCTCAACATTTTGTATGGCCACCATCATTATCCGAAATTGCCTTTACATTACTGGGCATGGAGTTTACCAGAGCTTCAGATGTAGCCACTGGAATACTCTTCTACTTTCAATTACGACGTCGCGGAGCTGGCGGATAATTGAGACTTTGCGCACCTCCACCTTCTGCTTGAGGATGCCCCAAAGATATTCTATCGGATTCAAGTCTGGAGATATGCTTGGCTAGTCCATCACCCTTACTCTCATCTTCTTCAGTAAAGCAGTGGTTGTCTTGGATGTGTGTTTTGGGTCATTGTAATGCTGGAACCCTGCTCTGCGACCTAGTTTATAGAAGGTGTGGATCATGCCCTGCTGCAGTATTTGACAGTACATGTTGAAGTTAATTTTTCCCTCAATGAAATGTAACTCTCCAATACCTGTAGCACTCATGCAGCCCCAGACTATGCTTGACTGTAGGCTTCCTCCTGGGGTGATAGCCATGTACACCAATTTGAGCACTGGTAATAATGGTGCATTACAACACAAAACTGAAAATATTTTTTTGTGATTGAATATTTTATTGGTTCAGTTGACTAAATAAAAATTTTGTCTAGACACTTTTAATGAACGTTAAGGATAGATTAAAGTCAAAGTTTTTTCTACGAAATGATACTCTAAAAGAAAATACATTTACCCCCCCCCCATCACACAAAAACATTTTTATAGAAACCGAAATGTTCTGTAACGAAGACCGTTTTATATTTAAGGAGAGTAGAAAGTTTACCTTAGATTATTGTTGGAAGGCTCGGGACTCTTGCTTCCTTTATTTTGTCCTTTACTCCTCATATTCCTCATTTATCTGACAAATGCAGAAGAATTGTTGCTTTATAGATCTCAATCTATCTATCTAACAATTATCGTTGGGTAGATTTTAGCTTGAAATAGTATTTTATTAGCTTCTTATATCAAGTGGCTTCTTGCTTTCTTTTTATTTTCTGGAGCAATTTCTATAATAAAAACTAAATATAATAAACGTAATATTCTCAAGGGATTACATTATGCAAACTTAATTGTCTATTTTAGTCAATATTTAGTTTTAGAAGAGATAATAGTAATTGTTAGACATTTTTTACTCATGTTTTCTATATAATAATACCCTAAAGAATTTTATGTTTGTAAATATGTCTCTACCATTCTCTGATCAGCAAAACCGACAGCTTGACGTCACCGACATAAGATATTGCGATTTTGTGCCATTTCAAAATAATATTGTTCCAAACTCGAATCTTGTCGTCCGTTTGCCTAAAACAGTATAAATAAATAATACATTAGATAAACACATTTCAAAAGTTTTTATTCGTTTTTATTGATTCGAAGTACATTCAAATACCAAGTATTCTTTAAAATTGTTTTAAAAGAATTAACATGCTGCAATGGCTAGTTAATAATTAAAGAGGATACATATTCGTTTGATTTATTTAATAATATTTAACAAGCAATAACAATTATTTTTACGGAAAGAATAAAGGATCATTATGAACAGAAAAATAATTACTAACAGTGTATCATATAGATTGATATAGAAAGCACCGTGGAATTTCTACGGGGCTTCACGCGTGTATAGTGTACATATTTCTAATGCGAAAACAAACAAAACGGTCTCTAATCATTATGATAAAGAATTTTCAAATTATTTTCATGAAAGAAATAATGTTTCGATATAATCACGTTATTTTCGATTTTAAACTCACCTTCAAAAACAGCGAAAGTAAGAGCACGTTATATTCAAAATAAAAAAAAATGTATATAAATGCATAAAATGTTATATAAAGATAATTTGGAAACGTACCCAAAGGGAAAGCCGTGAAAATGTGATAAACAGAAAGTTAAAATACTAACTTCATTTCAAGCCGTATTTTTTCAAGCTACTGTCTTTTTTACAGACGATAAAGATCTGTAAAATGGAAACTTTTTAATGGATACACATCCTGCACTATATTTGACAGATGTTGCTGAATTTGTAATCGATTAAGAGTCAATAGTACGCGTGCACTATCTATGTTTGTTTGTTTTTATGCATATCTGCAGATTTTCAAAAGAAATATTTCAACTTATTTTTATATTTATATTATTTTTATTAATTGTTTTTATATTTATATTATTTTTATTAATTGTTTTTATATTTATATTATTTTTATTGTTTTTATATTTCGGTTTGTCGTTTGCTTCTGTTCTCGCTTATCAAAATAAACGAATATCAGAATACATTTATCAAAGGTCATTTCTTACAATTTATTTAAATTCTTTCAAATGATAGGCGTAATAATTTTAGTAAAACTGTTTCAAAACATATGCAAGTCAGGTATTTGTATATCTTAATATTAATTATATACATATATATATATATATACATATATGTATGTATGTATATATATATATATATATATATATATATATATATATATATATATATATATATATATATATATATAATTTATGTAAGTTAGGTATGTGCGTACGTTTATATAAAGGGAGATATTATATGATCCTAGAGCATTCGTTCTTAAATCGATCAATCCTTCATTATTTATCATAAAATATACATTCTAACTAACATGGAATTTTTGTAAATGTAACCATTAAAAAGATATGTCCTTCAAAATCGTATCTAAGTGCAAATCCGTTTAAAATTAGCTAGATAGAAATACTTTATTATAGATATGAATTGACTTACATCAAATGTTTTTGTAATAGTATGTAATAAAACATAAGACATATATGTATATATTTTTGATTAAAATAGGATTAAAATAATCCAACGAAATGATGAAAATGGATAAAATCTCGACGAAGTTTTGCACGTTTAGTGTGGGATTTTTGAAGAGTAAAAATGTAAAATACTGACTGACGAGGAGATTAATTAATATATATAGACGTGGCGGGGGGCAGTATATTATACGCTAAAAATTATATATATATATATATATATATATATATATATATATATATATATATATATTATGCACTAAAAATGTGTAGATTTATTGTGTATTGTTTATGGAATTGTAGCATTTTGATCACGACCTTTTTTTGGAATCCGCCCTTATCTCCTACTCCCCTCATGTAATATAAGGAAAGGATTTTTTAAAATATTTCTCCGCACTTTTGTTAAATGATTATCCATGAAAATGATTTAGACACCGTTTTTTAACACCCCCCCCACACATATATATATATATATATATATATATATATATATATATATATATATATAAGCCTGACGAATCCTACAGTGGATGAAACGCAGAATATTCAGTGTAGGTTAGTCGCCATATATATTTTATAAATTACTAACTAGCTCTACCTACGTATTGAGCACTTTTGAAGTAAATACTTAAAGTTTACGCATAAATCTATACTTTCGTATGTTAAATTTATGTGAGTAAATGAAGTAGTTATATATATATATATATATATATATATATATATATATATATATATATATATATATATATATATAGCTAATTTTTTTTACAGTTTTACTCTTTAAAAATCCCGAACTAAACGAGTTTTCAGGTCTTCCCTCCTCCGTTTTTTCATATATATTTATAAAGAGAGATTATCACATTAAATAAAATAGAACTGAAATAAAGAACTAAATTTGAAGAAATGTATAATATAAACAACTCAAAATTAATACGAACTTAAGAAAATTAATGAAAAGACTGATATAACACACGCATATATATAATATATAAAACGTATTTATGGTAGGTAAGGTAGACATAAACTTTTGTTTCCCGAATGGAATGAACAGGGAAAAATAATGTCCATTGCAAATGAAACACAAAAGTTTCTCTGTTGATTAATTGCCATGAGTATTTTTACTATCCCGTGAAAATTCTACGTTTGCTATTTTTATCTGTCTGCATACTTTACTGTTACTAATATCTCGTTTGAAATAATATTCAGGGAAATAAAGTTGTTCATTTTTCTCCCGCAAAAATTCAACATTCAGTTCAATATTCTTTAAATACATAAAACCCATATTTTATTGAAAATTGTAACAATATTTTTTTAAAAAGCAGTAAATATTCTTTGTTTTTTCGTAAAACCTGTTCGTAAAATATTTTCTCTTAAATAAAGACAGAAATTTTGCCATTGTCACGATTAAAAGCAGTTCAGCCGAAATACTTCATTTATTCTTAACGTATATGTCAGCTAAATAAGAGTGGACGTTCTTGGCCTCCGGGCCAAGATCAAAGTGGACGTGTTCCCTGCCTAGGTGTGGAACACACAGTTCCGTCAAGTATAAATTAATCTTAAGGCTCTTAGCTAGCCGAGTGAGTGCTCCATTCCCCCCCCACTTGGTAGCCTCCAAGATCCTTACCCCCTCCTAAGTGCAATTTTTTTTTTCGCCCCTTCCTCTAAATTTCACCCATTTTGGAGAGAAGAAATCAATAACTAACCCCTCATCCGTCACCAACAAAATTTTCTTTTCTCCATTCCGTTCTATTCTAGAGTGATTCCCCACTTAGAGACTACCCCGCAATAGTTGAGGTTCCTTTACAAACCAAAGTGGAACGGGCAGTCTATCAACTAGACGGGGTTGTGAGTGTCCTACTAACCACTGTTTGTATTTTTTCTTTCCCCGTCCTCGAAACAAATGAATTATTGTATTACCGTTAGTGTTACCTTTTTGTTTTTACACGCTAATAAAAAATGTTTTAAAAATTGGGTACTAAGTAGGACGTCCCCAAGCACGAAATGGCAAATGCGGTATTATGATAGAAGAATATTCTAGCTAAGAGAAACTTTTTTGTAATTCTAGAGTGACAAGGATAACCAACGGCTATCATCCCCCTCTTTTGAGTTGGACTTTTTGTTCATGTTGAACTTTTTGCATGAATAAAAGATTTAATGTAGTATCTGTCCTTCATATGCTGCACTTCAATTTCTTGTTCTCTGTCGATGGAGGAGAAATCATTTACGACTGAGACAATTTTTAATGTTTTTTCTTTTCTCCACGTTAAAAAATAACGAACTTGGTATCTAACTCTGTCCCGCGAGGAGGCATTCTAAATAGGTACTTTATTTATTCTTAGCGTATAATATATCAGCTAAATATTTTTCCGGTAAAAAGTCTATAGCAACTGGGTTATCCATTCATTTTTTAATGGGTGACGGTTGGTACAAATATGAAAATACATAGCATATTATTATATAGATAATATTACTAATCCCGACTAATATATTCTGCACTATTGGAGTAAATCGTGAGGAAGAGATATACATAACATTATAAGTAGAGTGTGTTGGATAAAGTTATTTGTGGAGAAAATCAAGAGTAGGAGAGAGTACTCAATGCTTTGCAAAGCAAAAATAAAAAGTTAGAAATACGAGGGGCGTGCAATAAGTAATGCCCCTGACCCATTTCCTATAGTTATAGAGCAACGAAACTTGGCACAGTTATTAGTCTTTCTCTACATAGGAACCACCCAGAGTTATGCATTTCTCCCATCGTTTGATACGGCTCTGTAGACCGTTTTTGTAGAACACCCAAGGTTGGTCCTCCAACCACGACGTGACTTCAGAAATCAAAGCGGCATCATCTGGGAAACGTTTTCCTTTCAAAAACAACTTCATGACTGGGAAGAGGTGAAAGTCAAAGGGTGCAAGGTCAGGAGAGTAGGGAGGATCGGAGAGGATTTCATAACCACACGCCCGTGCTTCTCATCTGGCGACATGCAAGTTGTGGACCGGGGCGTTGTCCTGCAGGAGGAGAATACTTTTGCTGATCTTGCACCGCCTCTAGATTTTGATAGCTTCCCTTTATTTCCTCAAAACTGAAGCATAATAGGCTCCTGTAATTGTGGTACCCTTTGTCAGGAAATCTGTCATCATTACTCCGGCCTGGTCCCAGAAGACTGTGAGCATGACCTTGCCAGCGGAGGGCTGCACCCTTACCTTCTTTGGAGGTAGTGAGTCCAAGTATTTCCATTGCATTGACTGGGCTTTGGTCTCTGGATCCTAGTTATGGACCCAGGTGTCATCCTGTGTAATCAGTTTTTGAAAAACTTTGACCCCTCTTCTTGGCACATCTTCAAATTCATCCTCGAGCACTCGACGCGTTCTCGCTTCTGGAATGGTGTGAGCAACCTGGGAATTCATTAGGCAGACACTTTATGCATATGCAAATGGTCATGAATGATAGCTTCCACAGACCCTGTACTAATCTTGACATCTTGGGCTATTTGGCGAATATTAATGCGCCGACTTCACAAAATTGCTTTTCCAAATTAGTAATGGTTAATTTCCACTCACTTCCACACCTGACACAATTAAATTCCGACTGAGCTTGGTAAATGTGTCGATAATAAGGAGAAAATGAAAGACAAACTTTACCTGAACCTGCAAAATAACAAAAAATCACTGGAGTGGCTTGCTAAGAATGCTATTATTTTCCATCAATGGCAGAAGGGGGGGCGATCAGGTCTGGGGGCTGTTTCCACAGACTTCCGGCCATGTTTGAATTCACGATCCAGCGTTTTACAAGGACATATGATGGGGCATTATCACCATAAGTTTCTTTCATTTCATCAAAAGTCTTCTGTGGTGTGCGTCCTTTCCAATACAAAAACCTGATCACTGCTCGACATTCAACAGGCTCCAGTTCACACCTCAGTTCAAACAACTGTAAAACAGAAACCACAATTAGTTCAGAGCTATAATTTGCCACATAACCCGTAGAGATATAAATCATTGCACATGCAAAATGTTAGCTAGATCAGACACCTGGAAGAGTGTCGGGGGCATTACTTATTGCACGCCCCTCGTAAGAACTTCAACAGGACTAGTTAGCCATTTCTTAATTATAACTTGATTTCACCTCGATCAGGCAGTGGTGATCATCAGATGAAAAAGGCCAACAGTAGTTAACTGGTGCAACAAAAAGACGGCGTGTAAGTTCTCATTCTATAGTTAAACTACTGTCGGCCAATCATCACCTGAAAATATTAAATGTTAAGGTGAAATAAATTTGTAATTACAAAACGTAAACAAGCTATGTTGAGTTTCTATTTTTCTAATTTTTATTTTTAACACTATATATATATATATATATATATATATATAGAGAGAGAGAGAGAGAGAGAGAGAGAGAGAGAGAAGTGTAAGCCCTTTTGAGTTTCAGAACAGTTCCAGATGGTTCGCTGTTACACACAAGTCCTGGGAGGTGACTTGTTTGTACTAGACAGTTCCACAAAACAAAATATTCTTACCGTGTCGAGACGGAAAAGGACATGTGAAATTGCTCCAGAAAAGGTTTAATATTTATGAAGCAATTCTGGTTTCTGATTGGTTGGTAGCAGAACGTGAATTAATTTGATTCGTCAGTTCTTGGCAGCATCGTTTATAAATAGAATCGTCCGACTGTGTGGGATCATACCCCATTAAAACCCTGTTTTGATGGGATGTCTCCTAGCGGCTTCGCTGCAGGGAGACAGGGTAGTACCAGTCAAGGATTCGTCATTTGACACTCAGCCCAACAGGTGAGGGGCCGGGAACCGGCCCAGCACCTGTTGGACTGAGGTACACCGCCTGGGTAATACCTAGGAGGTCCACCCTCCCAGGCCTTGCCACCGGGCTTTCCGGTGGGGCAAGTTTATTGCTTGCTGCCTGAGGCGCCCCGACCGGGGAACGCCGACGGGGTTACTCAGGCAATTTTTAAAATTGCAGGAGTGCCCCTCCTTTAGGGGAGTCTGC
Source organism: Euprymna scolopes (assembly GCF_053919585.1). Classification (NCBI taxonomy): domain Eukaryota; kingdom Metazoa; phylum Mollusca; class Cephalopoda; order Sepiida; family Sepiolidae; genus Euprymna; species Euprymna scolopes. The sequence goes on along the minus strand of NC_136497.1, from coordinate 43,300,479 downwards.
GAGGTTCCCACTTTCCGGCCTTATGCCACATTTTGCTGAGGTGGGCAGCAAATAAATATCTACCCCATTAAAACCATGTTTTGATGGGATGTGTCTCCTAGCGGCTTCGGCTGCAGGGAGACAGGGTAGTACCAGTCAAGGATTCGTCACTTGACACTCAGCCCAACAGATGAGGGGCCGGGAACCGGCCCAGCACCTGTTGGACTGAGGTACACCGCCTGGGTAATACCTAGGAGGTCCACCCTCCCAGGCCTTGCCACCGGGCTTTCCGGTGGGGCAAGTTTATTGCTTGCTGCCTGAGGCGCCCCGACCGGGGAACGCCGACGGGGTTACTCAGGCAATTTTTAAAATTGCAGGAGTGCCCCTCCTTTAGGGGAGTCTGCGAGGTTCCCACTTTCCGGCCTTATGCCACATTTTGCTGAGGTGGGCAGCAAATAAATATCTACCCCATTAAAACCATGTTTTGATGGGATGTGTCTCCTAGCGGCTTCGGCTGCAGGGAGACAGGGTAGTACCAGTCAAGGATTCGTCACTTGACACTCAGCCCAACAGATGAGGGGCCGGGAACCGGCCCAGCACCTGTTGGACTGAGGTACACCGCCTGGGTAATACCTAGGAGGTCCACCCTCCCAGGCCTTGCCACCGGGCTTTCCGGTGGGGCAAGTTTATTGCTTGCTGCCTGAGGCGCCCCGACCGGGGAACGCCGACGGGGTTACTCAGGCAATTTTTAAAATTGCAGGAGTGCCCCTCCTTTAGGGGAGTCTGCGAGGTTCCCACTTTCCGGCCTTATGCCACATTTTGCTGAGGTGGGCAGCAAATAAATATCTACCCCATTAAAACCATGTTTTGATGGGATGTGTCTCCTAGCGGCTTCGGCTGCAGGGAGACAGGGTAGTACCAGTCAAGGATTCGTCACTTGACACTCAGCCCAACAGATGAGGGGCCGGGAACCGGCCCAGCACCTGTTGGACTGAGGTACACCGCCTGGGTAATACCTAGGAGGTCCACCCTCCCAGGCCTTGCCACCGGGCTTTCCGGTGGGGCAAGTTTATTGCTTGCTGCCTGAGGCGCCCCGACCGGGGAACGCCGACGGGGTTACTCAGGCAATTTTCAAAATTGCAGGAGTGCCCCTCCTTTAGGGGAGTCTGCGAGGTTCCCACTTTCCGGCCTTATGCCACATTTTGCTGAGGTGGGCAGCAAATAAATATCTACCCCATTAAAACCATGTTTTGATGGGATGTGTCTCCTAGCGGCTTCGGCTGCAGGGAGACAGGGTAGTACCAGTCAAGGATTCGTCACTTGACACTCAGCCCAACAGATGAGGGGCCGGGAACCGGCCCAGCACCTGTTGGACTGAGGTACACCGCCTGGGTAATACCTAGGAGGTCCACCCTCCCAGGCCTTGCCACCGGGCTTTCCGGTGGGGCAAGTTTATTGCTTGCTGCCTGAGGCGCCCCGACCGGGGAACGCCGACGGGGTTACTCAGGCAATTTTTAAAATTGCAGGAGTGCCCCTCCTTTAGGGGAGTCTGCGAGGTTCCCACTTTCCGGCCTTATGCCACATTTTGCTGAGGTGGGCAGCAAATAAATATCTACCCCATTAAAACCATGTTTTGATGGGATGTGTCTCCTAGCGGCTTCGGCTGCAGGGAGACAGGGTAGTACCAGTCAAGGATTCGTCACTTGACACTCAGCCCAACAGATGAGGGGCCGGGAACCGGCCCAGCACCTGTTGGACTGAGGTACACCGCCTGGGTAATACCTAGGAGGTCCACCCTCCCAGGCCTTGCCACCGGGCTTTCCGGTGGGGCAAGTTTATTGCTTGCTGCCTGAGGCGCCCCGACCGGGGAATGCCGACGGGGTTACTAAGGCAATTTTTAAAATTGCAGGAGTGCCCCTCCTTTAGGGGAGTCTGCGAGGTTCCCACTTTCCGGCCTTATGCCACATTTTGCTGAGGTGGGCAGCAAATAAATATCTACCCCATTAAAACCATGTTTTGATGGGATGTGTCTCCTAGCGGCTTCGGCTGCAGGGAGACAGGGTAGTACCAGTCAAGGATTCGTCACTTGACACTCAGCCCAACAGATGAGGGGCCGGGAACCGGCCCAGCACCTGTTGGACTGAGTTACACCGCCTGGGTAACACCTAGGAGGTCCACCCTCCCAGGCCATGCCACCGGACTTTCCGGCGGGGAAAATTTATTGCTTGCTGCCTGAGGCGCCCCGACCGGGGAATGCCGACGGGGTTACTCAGGAAATTTTTAAAATTGCAGGAGTGCCCCTTCTTTAGGGGAGCCTGCGGGGTTCCCACTTTCCGGCCTTGTGCCACATTTTGCTGAGGTGGGCAGCAAATAAATATCTACCCCATTAAAAACACCAAAATCTTGCAACATCCTCCCTATTTTTTATAATGGGGAAGTCCCTTATGTTTGTTCTGCTCAAAAATAAATATATATTTTTATATAGACATAACAAAAATTAGAAATCATTTGGATCTTAGAATTTTAGCATTTAAAAAGACGCCATTTTTAATTGTGTTTGAATGTCAAAAAGGAAAATTACAAAGAGTTTTTCTTTTTTAAGCAAAAGTATTAGTTACGCATTAGTAGGTTAAAGTGTTAATACAAATAAAATGGATACAGTTTAACGTCTTGTCCAGGACTATTTTTTTTTTATATATAGAAATCTATATACTCTGAGCATTACTCCTAGGGTTTTCCGCTGATATTCATGCAAAAAATAAGAGCCTTCTCATAAGTGGAACTTCGCTGCTCTGTATTTTTAATATATAGAAATCTATATACATACAGGGCAGTGAAAGAAAAAAAAACTTATTCAGTCCAATTCCCCAACAAGTTTTGAGAAAAAACGTTGTAGCTTTATCCTTGTCGCGGGTTTCGTAAATACATCAGCGATATTTTGTTCTGACGATATGTAATTCAAAATAATGGATTCCTTTTTTATCTCGTTTTTTTTATGAAATGGTATTTTATATCTATATGCTTAGATCTTTGGTTGATTATCGTGTTCTGTGCTAAGACTATACTGGCTTGATTCTCACAATTACTACGGGGCTTGTAATTAATTCTGGCTCTAAAATAGTCTTCAGGATATTTTTAAGGTAGAGTGCTTCCTGGGTCGTGTGTGTGATCGCGATAAATTCTACTTCACACGTAGAGAGAGATACAATCTGTTGCTTATGATTTCCATGAAATAATAGGCCCATTTTCTGAGAGTCTGAAACAATATCCAGATACACTCTTGCGATCTTCGTCGTTTGCCCAGTCTGAATCCGAAAAACCTTCTAATTTTAGGGGATTTCTTGATTTTCTAAATACTAATTTCTGTTCTTTAGTTCCTTTTAAATAACGTAGGACTTGTTTAGCTCTGTTTAAATCCTTCATTGTCGGTCGTTATAATTTTTGTGACAGTTTTGTTACTGTATAGCATATGTCGGGCCTGGTTGCAGTCATTAAATATATAAGACTATCTATAATGGTAGCGTGTTGGGCCCATAACCTCTAGAAGTGTAAGCCATTTTGAGTTTCAGAACAGTTTCAGATGGTTCGCTGTTACACACAAGTCCTGGGAAATGACTTGTTTGTACTAGACAGTTCCACAGAACAAAATATTCTTACCGTGTCGAGACAGAAAAGAACATGCGAAATTACTCCAGAAAAGGTTTAATATTTATGAAGCAATTCTGGTTTCTGATTGGTTGGTAGCAGAACGTGAATTAATTTGATTCGTCAGTTCTTGGCAGCATCGTTTATAAATAGAATCGTCCGACTGTGTGGGATCATACCCCATTGAAAACACCAAAATATTGCAACAATATATATATATATATATATATATATATATATATATATATATATACTAGCAGTTCAGCCCGGCTTTGCTCGAGTCCTATGTACTATTCCTAACTTTATGTGCATATGTATATATTAAGATATGTACGGTAATGCCTTTCTATACAATAACGTTCCTTAACTACCATAAAGAAAAGTTGGTAGAGACCGCAGAGTTCAATTATTTTTTAACTTTGAACCCAATTTTGACCCCTTAACATTTATTGTTTTGGGCTCAAATAAAATTAAAAAGATTGGCCCATGTCCAAGTAACCTACATCTAAAATTTCAAGTGTTAAGAGCCTTAATTGCCGGAATAGTTTGGTAGAGTTTTCAAAGGTCAAATTGTTGAACTTTAACCCATTAACAGCCAAATTTCTGGCCGAAAACCGGTGAAAAAGGTTTTCCCCAATCTCAATACCGATTATATCAAGTCCTGAGTCTGTAGACCGAAAATTGACAGAGTAATTTGGTAGGGAAATGTATACAGAGAAACACACAGAGAAACACACACAGACAACTCCTGCAAGTGACACAATGTTCAATAAGGAACATCGGAGATATGCCGCTGTACAACTCATGCTCTCTACCGATTCGAGTTTTGAAAATAGAACCATTGCCAACGCCCTCAAAATACAACGATCTGTTCAACGCTTTAGGGCACAGCTCAACGAAGTTTCCGGACACGGTTATGGTCTTTGGTGTGGTATTAAGTGAAGGCCACATCATGCCACTTCATATCTTTAAAGCCAGCTTGAAAGTCAACACCAAAATGGATCAGGATGTGCTGGAGAGTGTGGTAATCCCCTGATGCAATCAGGTGGCCGCTGGCAGACTCTGGACGGGACAGCAGGACTTGGTGCCAGCCCACATGTCCATGTTAGCTTCAGAAGGAGTACTATGATTTTGTACTTTTTTCTCACTTGCCCCTCCTACTCCGACATGAATCCGTGTGATACTATAAAGTGGTCTTGGCGTGGATTAACCAACTAAGTGCTGAGAGAGGGGGAATAGACAAAGGAAGAGTAAATAGCTTAGCATAAACAAAGAAATCGGAAATATCCTACAATCAACAATAGATAGGAAATAGCTTAGAATAAACAAAGAAATCGGAAATATCCTATAATCAACAATAGATTGGAAATAGCTTAGAATAAACAAAGAAATCGGAAATATCCTACAATCAACAATAGATAGGAACTAGCAAACAATAACAATAGAAACCTGCTGATAAAATAGAAAAGGGCAGCATCCGGTACCCAGGGTGGGGTGGGCGAGCTGAGAGACCAAGACAGAGGATACAGCCAGTTGAGATCTAGATGCGCTAAACGACGGATGGGAGTTGATAACGACTACAGTTGAACAGTTATAGAGTTGACTGTGAAATAGAGTCGTGCGCATTTTCAGAGTTGACTGTGAAACAGAGATAGACGAATGTAACATCAATAAACGGGGAGAACACACACACACACACACACAAGTTCAACAGTCAATTTATATGTGAACATTGGCGTTTGTGTTTTTCCTTTATTTGTTCATATTTCTATTTTGTGAACCGCGTGTGTTCTTATCGACAGTTGCCAACGGGAAAAGGACGATCCGGCCATAAGAGGAATAGAGGAATAGTCGAACGAAAAATCCACGGTACACGATGTTGGGAGTCGGCGATCTGACGAGGTAGCCACACGTGGGGTTACACCCGCTGGACTACTTCGTTTGGTCATATATCGAGAACATCACTAATATAACCTCCTACAACACGAAAGCCAGTTTAATCGCCGCTGTCCGCCAAGTATTCGCTGAGCCTCCGCTGAACTCCCGTCGGCGCTTCTAAAAAAATCATGCTCGCAGTTCTGAACCCGTATCGAGGCGGTGATTGACGCTGAAGGCGCTACATTGAGTAGATGTCAGTTCTATGGCATAATCATGTTACCCGAATTGATTTTTTTCAATAAAAGTTTAAAAATAAAGCTGTTATATTTTTTGTTTGCTTTTATTTAGGGGGGGGGCGTCAAATTTATCGCTCTACCCCTTAATATGAAACAATTAGTAGAGAATTGACTCTATAATAATAAATGCGAAATCTGCATAAATTAAGACATTATATTTAAGGGTATTTTACAACCGGACAACGCCGAACTCTCCCTGTTTGTATCTTTTATATATATACATATGTATATTTTTTTCGAGTATACATATTTTATTAAATGATAAATATATGCATATATTGTGACGAAATCGAAACAATGTGACAACGTTATTTGTTTCAACGTTAAAAAAATAATAATCTGAAAAAGATTGCATCATGTAAATCACGTAGGTGTAACAGTGAAGCTACACCGTGTAAATAATACGATGCTTTCACTTCGTTAGTTTGCATGATGATAACACGAGCCCCTAAAGAACTCTCATGAATTCATTTGAGAATGTATAAGCAACATATTCGTTAGCCAGAACTTAATATATACTTAATCATTAAGTAGAGTTGCATGTATCCTCGCATGCCCACCTAAATGCTGGAAACTACAGAAGAAATACGCATGATTGTTTTTCAGGATTATTTCAGACATATTTATAGATGTTTATTTTAAGATCCTCTGTTACGGTATCCACAGAAACGATATTAACCTGAACTGGATCGAAATTTATTTCATCCACCTTTCCAATCTATTCATATTGAATTATGTATGTCTATATGTTTATATATCTCTATGCAAAGGAATCATTTCTAAACGTATTAACAAATTATTATAGATATTGGAATACACTGGCTAAGCTAAATGGTGATTAATGTTGGATATATTTAGTCATATTTTTTTTATTTTTGCAAAATAGCGGTATAACTTCTTAGTTGAAATTAAGATACTTTCGAATTTTTGTTAAATTTAAATATTTTTTATAAGAAATTAATTAATAAATATTTCCTAAATATTACTTTTCTTTAAGATAATTTAAAGGGAATTCAAATGGCATAGTATGGGCACAGCCCTCAAATTTTAAAATTAAAATATTACAGATTTGTATTTTGAGTTGAATTTTTTTAATACAGTGTAACCCGGATAAAATAGGCTCTAATATAAGAAAAACGGATATAAGAGAGATTTTCTCTGGTCCAAAGTTAGAGCCTGTGCTAATTTTTTTTTTTATTCAATTTTCACCCCAAACAAGGCACACTTGAAGTAGGGGCTACTTTCGGGGATATAAGTTGCAGGGGTATTATGATGTCTGGTCACATTACACTTGAACTTCTGTATGTCAGTACAGTTGGGAAAGCAGAATTCCGGAAGGGAGTTCCAATGTCTAGCAGTTCTGGGGAAGAAACTATTGGAGTTGAAGGCTTTCTTATACCTAGGGATCTCTCCTGTGAAGGGGTGGGGTTGTCGGGGCAGTCACGTCGAGGGGGTACAAGTGCTTATAGTTCGTCAGAGCATTCACAATTACAGTACTTGTAAAACAGGCAGAGGGATGCAACATTTCGTCGGTGGGACAGAGGCTGAAGCCTAGATGATAGCTAAAGACCTATTAGGTTGGCGACTCTCTTTTGAACCCTGTTCAGGAGTGAGAGACAAGCAGCAGATGAACCAACCCAAATGTGAAACAGTACTCCATACATGGGCAAATGGTGGCCTTATAGAGGTACAGGATACTTTCAGACGTAAGTAGCTTTCTAGCACGGTAGAGAGAGCCCACATTCTTCGCAGCAGCTTGGCAATACTCTCAATGTATCTATTCTAGTTCATATTCCCTGTAAACGTTAGGCCGAGGAGTACTTTCGGGTAATGTGTTCTTTGCCATTGTTATTGGTGGCAGTGAAGGCTCTTGTAGTTATTGAAACAAGTTTAGTTTTGGCAGCATTGAACGTGACCATCCATTTTTGTCTCCATTCCACTAGAGATTGGAGGTCATCCTCTAGTGTTTCTGCCATTTCCTTAGATATGTGTTCATTTGTTTTCCCTCGCTCCTGTTATAGAGAGTGATGTCATCGGCAAATATACCCATCTCAGAAACAATTTTATCAGGCAGGTCATTTATGAATATTAAAAATAAAAATGATCCGATGATAGACCCCTGAGGTACTCCCGCATTTATGTTATATTGTTTAGATGTACGACCGTCGAGGACAGCCTGGATTTTTCTCTTACTTAAAAAGAATTTAATTACATTATGTATTCTTCCAGTGATACCATATGATCTAATCGTGCCATACCCTGTCAAAAGCCGTAGATATATCGAGGGCTACCGCTCTACCCTCCCCTGTTTTTCCAGTGAACAGTATATACGTCCAGAGACTACAGTTAGCATATCTGCCGTTGAACGGGCATGTCTAAACCCATATTGATTGCCGGTCAGGAGTTTAGCAGCTGTAAGATGATGGACTAGAGCTTGATTAATTAAGGACTCAAATATTTTGGCGAAAAGCGTGAGAAGGTTAATGGGGCGATAATTTAATGGTTCAGTTCTTTCACCAGAATTCTTTAATACTGGTACCACAAAAGCGGTTTTCCAGCAGTCAGGAAAGCAAGTTCGTTAAGGCATTTATTGTAAAGTTTGGAGAGAACTAGAGCAACATCAGTTAAGCATTTTCTTAATAGCACAGCCGAGATGAGGTCGGGTCCACATGCTTTTGAGGTGTCTAGGTTTTATGATACCATGTACCAGAGATGGGGTTATTTTCAAATCATCTAGTGTGGCGTCTGTCCGCAAAGGAAAGTCAGGTAAGGAGTGGTGTGCTGGGTCCAGTGTGAAGTTTGAGGCAAACCGACTGGCGAGCAGGTTAGCCTTCTCGGTTGCCGTGCAAACAACCTCATGATCGTTTGATAGTTCGGGAATCGGTGATGTAATCAGTTTTTTTTTCTTTCTGTTTCGATTTACTCAAAACCGCACACACCTCGTCTTCTCATGCATCGTTCTCTTCTTCCTCTTCTACTTCTTGCTCTTTTTCTTCTTTTTTCTTCTCAGTCGTCAGAAGCGTCGTCTTTGTCTTGACTACGTTTTTCCTTCTCGCTTCTTGCTCACAGTGACCCGTTTTTATGCTAAGCTAAACTCTCGTGTGTGCGAGAGAACACGAGATTTTGCGTGATTACTTGGCAATATTAACCGGCCGCCGCCATCTTGCCATTTTTCTTTGGACGTGCCCGCTTTGCAGAGTGCACACCTCGAGCGTTTGTCAGGTAAGCCCGTCTGTTCGCAATTTATTACACACTCCCCCATGATCTCATTATCACAGAAAGAGCAGGGAGGCGGTGGCCTTTTTCTTCGAGTGCTTCTTCGGAGAGGGGGATTCGGAGCTTCATCATCGTCTGCGCTGTCTTCCGTGACACGAAGGTCGGCGAACCTAAAGCTGAGCATCGCAGTATTACTGTCCGGGTCTTCATCATCAGCAGGAGGGTCAGTACTTTGAAGGCTACCACTCTCAGTGTCGCTGTGCGTTGAAGCCGTCATGAACCAGAATGATGGGTCGCTGGTCACGGATTCAATTTCACTATCTTCGTCAAGCGGCAGCTGCGTTTGGAATACTGATCTTAAGTCTTTAATATGACGAGGTACTCCATCAACTCGCACCGCCTGCGGGCTGATCACTTCAGTGACATGACCGGTTCCGTAGCGAGTCGTGCACTGGCCTCGGGTTTTTTTTTACCCAGACGACATCTCCTTCTTTTATGTTCTTTTGTGGTGGCTCCGGTTCGGGTAGTGAGCTGCTCTTCAAACCTCTCACCCTGACACGGTATGTATGTAGCGCGTTGGCTGGCGCGGTGGAGGGTGAAACATGGTCCTTAGGGGTGACGTTGTACCAATAGACTGCTTCAGGTACCGTACACCCCTTCCGCGCTGCGATTGTCTTAACAGTTCTGTGATTGCGCTCAATAATCCCGTTTCCACTGGGAACATGGGCACACCGAAAACGCAGATGGACACCCCAGCCATCTGCAAACTGTTTAAACGGCTCACTAACAAAAGCGGGGCCATTGTCGGTGAGTATCTCAGAAGGAGGGCTACACTGGAGGAACACACCTTCCAACTCATGGATAATGGCAGCCGCGTCCTGCCGGCGAAGGGGCCGCCACAATGAAAACCTAGATGGTCCACAGTCGATAAGCGTCAAAAAATGCCTCCCGTTGTAGTGCGTTATGTCCATCGCAATCCTATCCCAATTACGCTTCACACTGAGTATTCCCTTCTTCCACCGGACAGGTGCTGGGTCGATCGATCGGCAGGTGTTGCAGCTTCCCACAACAGATTTCACAGCCCTCCGAGACACAGAGGGGTCAACCAATCTGGCGAAGTAAAGCGTTCGGTTTACACCGGGGTGCCCGCTTTGGCAATGGACATCATTAATATGCTCCGGGCTGAGTCTATGTCCCACTGCAGCGCAATTTACAGGTGCTGACTCGTTCACTTCTTTTGGCAGGTCTAGCCAACGGCGTGGCACTCTGGTCAGACGATCCGCCTGATTCAAACAGGACTGCACCAGTGTCACATCTATGACCAAGTCGTATTCCTTAGTGGTTTCGGTTAGGGTAGCAAGCCGCCTCCGGATCAACATTTCGGCCGACCCTTCGTTGTCAGACGTGCTTTTCCGTCCAAGGCATTAGTCATCCACCGATGCACACACGTGGAATCCGTGATGATGTGAAGGATTATAGCCTGCCACTGAAGCGCTAGATTGACTCCTTTCAGTGTAGCCTCGAGTTCAGCTAGGTTTATATGCTTGGCGTCATTCTCCGGCCGAAGCCAGCAGGCATCTTCTATTATCCTTCCGTCGACCGCCAGAGCAACGCCAAGGGCAAGTGAGCTGGCGTCTACCCAAACTGTAAATTCACTTCCATCGACGCACCAGCTCCCCCGTACAGGGTCATCATTGGTCACTCTGGCCACAACTTCCACCAGCATGCTTAGCAGGGCAGGATCATGCACCTCATCGTCCCATCCAGTTGACATAGAAGTTGCCCGTCGCTTTATGGCCGCTACAGCCACTCGGAGCCACCCACACACAGGGAAGTGACCCACCAATTTTCCGCAAATGGAAAACGTGCTCCGACGTGTGATGGTAGATGGGATTTCCGGGATTTCACCACTCCTTCCCCATTGAAGGTCATCTGCACTTCCGCTCACCTGCAGTCCGAGCACTTTCGCCCCGTCCTGTAGCCGCTCCGGCTCCTTGCACGACAATCCGAAGTGCTCGAAGTGTTCTTTGACCGCCTGGGCAGACAGGAGGCTCTCATTGACAAAAATGTCTATATACGACGATGTCGCATGTTGCACCGCTTCATCTTGACGCCCGATCGCCTGCATGATTGCTGTCATGATGTTAGGGGCTACATTCAGGCCGAATCCTAGCCTGGTCAAGCAATAGCGAGTTCCTTTGATCACCACCGTCTGGAACGGCCACAGCGATTACTTAACACGTATTTGCAAGTACGCTCTTCGCAAGTCCAGTATGGCTGCTTCTGCACCCTGCCGCCGCCACTCCCGTAGTTTATGAGCACAGACATCAGCCCCCGCAGTGTGTGGGTCAACGTATTCATTAAGTTCCCGGTAATCAAGAACAGGTCGAACTTTCTGCTTGTTCTCTTGTCTGACAGCCATTAGGGGAATTAGCCCCCGCGGGGGCCCGAGCTCATCCTCTGGGTATGGAACTAACCAGCCATTATCCAGCCACACTTGAAGTTCTGCCTCGTACTGCCCCCTAAGCCACGCAGGAGGGGGATACTCTGTAAGTCGATTCCGCAATGACACTGGTGGCTGGTCGCCTGCCAATTTCCAGGACGCTGTCCAAGTGTTTATACCCTTATCGTATTCTGCATGGAAGTCGGGCTCATCGAGAGTGATTGCTGCACACATTTGTTTGTTTGGTCGAGAGAAGCTCACATCACCGGCGCCGTTCACAGTAATTCCGCCTAGCTGTGTGATAGCGTCCATTCCAAGGAGAAGCTCATATCCGAGCAGCTCCCCATCGACCACTAACACCGTCACAGCAACCGGAGAGCCATTGCCAATGCTGATATGAACAATGCTGACCCCACAACACACCAATGAGCCTTGGCCGACAGTAAGTACAGGGATCCTTCGTTTCTTCCATGTGGCGCAATATTCCTTTCGAAGAAGGGTTTGGGTACAGCCGGTGTCAACCAGCGCTGAACGTTCACATCCATCAACTTGAACTGTTACTGCAGGCAGCGCTTTGTTCAATGCCGCGTTGGGGAGGGTGCTAGCGCTGCGGCGTCCTCCCCTTGCCCGTTTCCCGGACAATTCCGCGCTATGTGGCCTGGCTTATTGCATTGGTGACACCGTATTACTTGTCGTGCTCCATAATTAGGGGTGCGCCTTGTACCGCTTTTGTAGTCTCTGGAAAAGTGGTTGGGGCCACCACAGGTATAGCATCGTAGACCCTTCGTTGGCGAGTCCAGAGTGTCAACAGCTGCGGAGACTAGTTCTCGATCGTCTTTCAAGATGTTTCGTGCTCTCGCCAATAACTCCTCCAATCCAATCTCAGTGAGTCTTGAAGCGTCGTCTTTGTCTTGACTACGTTTTTCCTTCTCGCTTCTTGCTCACAGTGACCCGTTTTTATGCTAAGCTGAATTCTCGTGTGTGCGAGAGAACACGAGATTTTGCGTGATTACTTGGCAATATTAACCGGCCGCCGCCATCTTGCCATTTTTCTTTGGACGTGCCCGCTTTGCAGAGTGCACACCTCGAGCGTTTGTCAGGTAAGCCCGTCTGTTCGCAATTTATTACACTGTCGTAGATTTTCCAAAAATCATGACTTCCTAATTTCTGTGCTTTGATGCGTTTTGGGGTGGTTTCGGTGTATTCTGTCTAAGCTGTCGTATTTCTCTATTACAATAACTTCTAGCTTTTATATACTTCTGTTTCAACTGGACTTATGTCGGTTGAATCTACGGTACGCATGCTGTCTTTGAGCAATGGCAGCTGCTCAAGTAGAAGTAAACCATTGGGGAGAGTGGTGCTTTCTATAGAATTTCCGTGCGGGAACATGTGCTTCAATTGCAGCTTTGAACCATTCAGTAGTATCATTTGTGCACTGTTCAGCTGGAAGAGAAAATATATTTCCCCATGGGGCATCTCTGATGATATCCCTGATGGCTTCCCAGACAGACTTTTTATAATATCTTGTTGTTTTGGTCTTCAGTTTTGGGTCGAGAATAAAGGGCAGTTTCTACCATTATCACAGTTTGATCAGCATTCCCGAGTGGGCTGTCGGCGTTTGTTATGCAATCATCGGGAACTGTGGTCAGAAATAGATCTAGAAGTCAGGAATGCTTATCTTGCTGGTCTGGGAAACGGGTCGGAAATGTAACCGTCTTTGATAGGGAATGAGATATAAGGAAGCTATATTTTGTGCTACCAGCTACGTCTGTGTAAGTAGAGAATCATAGCCAGTTACTGTGGTGGACATTGAAGTCATCAAATACATGTACTTGTGCGTAAGTATCGAGGGACAGTGCTATATCTATGCTGTCAGATACTTTGTTTATTATAGTACAGTCCTGAGTTGAGAGAGAGTGGTAGAGAAAATACAAGTAGCTAATATTATGTTGTATGTTTAGTCTGAAGCACATAAAGGCCTGGTCATCTGATTCTAGTTTTGTTTCTTTAGTCAGAGACAGGGCGTTATGAATATAGACTCCAATCTCGTGCATATGTTTATCTTAGTCCTTACGGCAGAGTGGGGGATAACCAGGCAGAGGTTAGAGGTTAGAGATTAGAGGGAATGGAGGAGTGTAGGTTAGTTTCACTTAATGCTACGGTATCTAGGGTGTTTACTAGGAGAAATGATTAAACATTATCTAAGCTAGTTCTAAGCCCGCGGATATTCGTAAATTCAAGCCTCAGGCAGGTTGGTTTTCTTCGAGTTTGGTCCTGGTTTAAACGTAATTTTAGATTGAACTGTCATTTCATTTTATTTGATTTAAGGTTTGTAGTAAGGGTGAGTGGGGGTGCTGGACAAGTAGTTGTGTAGAATATCAGAAATGTAATACAAGTAGACCATCAGCTGTCTCCTCATCTATAGGATTGTGGCCTCAGGAAAGCCTACCGGGGATGAGTTCAGGATCCCTTTCCATGCGCGACATGGCACTACAAGCATCCCGATATTATACAACTGTTGATGGAGCAGCCGCTCTAAGCGCTACCAAAGAATTAGGGCACCTGTACTATCAGTCGGAAACAGCAGTCAGGAACTGTCAATCCGGTACCCTCAACCCATCAGACAAAAGTCAGCCCAGTCCAACTGTACCGGCATATATGGTATTGAAGCACCGCCACATTGTCCAGTTTAGGAGGATGGGATGTGGCGTAAGCGGCGAAAACGGCGTTCATTGCTCTAGTCAGGAAACAAGGTCGGCCACTGGTTGATTCTGTCGAGCTGCTGTGATAGCACCTCTACGCCTGGCTAATAGACAAAGAAGGAGTATGAAAGCCGGGCGATAGACAGTGCCTATCTCCTCCTTAGGCAGTTTAGATTTGCAAACCGGTAATTCGTTTGAGTCACCAGCTCTAGAAAGGTTGTCGTCCGGGATTGAAGAGGCCTCACTCCCCTAGGTTTAGCTCCAGAGTTTTCTTTCTCCTAGACTGATGACCTGGAAAGATCTACAGGTCCATCAGCACCGAGAGGGTTCGCCCCGTGGTGTAGTCTTAAACCAGGTATTTCTGCGACCCCGCATGGATAGTTAATGTTAATGGGTTATTTGATAGGTTATATACCTACTGTTATTTAGTAGGTTATATATCTACTGTTATTTAGTAGGTTATATATCTACTGTTATTTAGTAGGTTATATATCTACTGTTATTTAGTAGGCTGTATATCTACTAAAAAGTTACACTCCTCGAAGTGATTAAAAAGGGCATTACGATGCTTTCCATTTTCATTGTTAATGGAAGAGGGAATAAGTAGGAATTCATGCAGTGTAAGCAACTAAATTTGTAACAGGATGAGAGCGAGATAGAGAGAGAGAGAGAGAGAGAGAGAGAGAGAGAAAGAGGAGCTACTGTATGGTTTAGATATAGTTTATATGTTAGTTATGGGGTAGGATAACATGTTAAAGTATAATTAACTTGATATTAGGAATTAAAATTTGGTGCCCAAACTGAGTATTTAAGACGACAGAAAGATAAGAGGTATGCCCACAAGTAACAATATTTTATTTGGAGTACAGTTCAGCACAAGTATAACTAGAAAATATATAAGTTATGGTGTAATCTGTATGTATAATTAAGTATAAATTATATGTTTTCAGGAGATACGAATGTATGGAATTTTAGGTGTTAAGTATGTTTGTCATCTTCAGACTTCTAACGAAGAAAGATAGCTTCGCCTTTCTTTTAAAGTCCGGAAGTTTGCATTTTGTATAATAATAAGTAACAGTTCATTTTTTATATATTAATTATTGTAATACTATCTCCTATCAAAGGGAAAGAGACAGAGGGTTGCTATTTATTATAGATCACTTTAAATCTATGTACAGTATATCCCGAATATAAGAACTCCAAATATAAGTGTAACCCGTATATAGGATAGCTGTGGTGACCGGATTAAAAGTCCCTTATATCTGGGTTATACTGTTACATGATAAGGGCTGTCCCCTGTTCATGTAAGTATAAAAATAGAGAGATTAGTTAAAATGGAAATAAGAGAAAGCAGAAATCGAACCCTGGACATAAGTTTTAAAGAACAATAGGTTTAAATGGAATGTCCAGTAAATTGTTAATGCGGATGAAATAAATAATAAATAAACTATTCAATTGTTAAAAGAATATGGATAATAAAATATGGTTTAATAAATTAGATATGTAGGTTAAATTCCTTTGTGGAAACAACACAAGAAAAATAGGTTATTGGGAAATCAATGTCGAAAACGTGCAAAGTCGCGCATGTTGAAACACGTGAATTTTGCTCACGTGGCCGGGATGCATGGATTTCTCAATATAGTAGAAAGAGAGTCAGGGACAGTCAGAGAGACAGTCAGAGAGACAGTCAGGGGAGACAGACAGGCGGACGTCTGAAGCGAGACGTCACTTCAGAAACTAAGATGTGAAACTTTGAGTTCTTAATGAGGAAATCCCGACCGGTCGTATTAAATAAATCCATCATGTGTTTTGGATAAAGCTCATCTTTGTGTTTGTGATTTCTACAAAAAGGTAAATTGTATTGTTATTATATGTCTGTGTTATAAAATGTCATTACAACAACATCTCTCTCTCTCTAAGATACAACATCATATGTAATAAGACAAGAACTCTCACTAAGACTCATATCATTACTAATAAGAACTCACGTAACATACGCGCACAAGTGGTATAGTCTAATACTAATAATAATAACTATATAACAACTCACAATTTGGTGTTCGTGAACCTTTTGCATCAGCGATGCAGAAACCGAACCTGGGGTCGATACCACGAAGAAAAAGAAAAAAAGAAAAAAAGAAACACAACGTTTTAAAGGGGTCCAACATAATTTTAAAAAAATAAATAAATAATACCACGGAAAAAGAAAAATTACACGATCACAGAATTCGAAAAAGAAAAAGAAACACAACGTTTTAAAGGGGTCCAACATAATTTTAAAAAATAAATAAATAATACCACGGAAAAAGAAAAAAATCACACGATCACAGAATTCGAAAAAGAAAAAGAAACACAACGTTTTAAAAGGGTCCAACATAATTAAAAAAAAATAATAATAAATAAATAATACCACGGAAAAAGGAAAAAAATTACACGATCACAGAAATGCGAAGAAAAAAAAATGAAAAAAAAAATTTGAACATACACGCACACAGAGAACAAAAGATACAAGAAATATTAAAAAGAAAAAGAAGAAAAGGCCGATATGCCGTAAAAAGAAATTCGTAGTAATGGAAAAAATAGTAAACAAGTCACCAAACGTAATTCATTGATAAATGAATTGGCCTGTTAAAAAAAACACACACACACATACACGCGAATGCAGAGATTGTGTAATCTATTATTGTTTTGAAATTTGTAGAAGTGTCATTAGAAAATGTGTGTCAATATGAAATCGTTTGGACGAATTGTTGAATTTAATCTGTCAAAACAGGAATTTTTCAAAGGTCGCATGTACTTTCTGAGACAGGTGTAAATTGTTGGAAATGCATTTTGAGTTCATAGTGAACTTTTCGGCTTTTTTGTGTTCATTTATTTTGTTTTTGAAAAAAAAAGAGGGACAATTGTTTTGGACAGACTGTTGAATTGTTGTTTGTTACAGATGATTTTTTTTTGTTGTTAAAAAAAAAAGTTATAACTGTTGCAAAATGTTTAAATGTATTAAGGTATTTTTTTTTTGAAAATGTTTTTATGATGTTGAACAAATATTGTAAATTGTCTTATGTATGTAATGTTATGATTTTCACAGCAAGAATTCAAAGTTATCCGTAAATATACATTAGATTAAAATGATCTAGTAGAAAATAAGTTAAGACGTATGGTTGGCTTACAGATTCAGTTAGAATTTTAGAAGGGGGACAAGAATTAAAATTACGTAAACGGGTATTTGGAGTTTTTAGATGTGATAAGCCGTAAGAAAGGTGTTTTGTTTTAGCATTTGGTTTTGTTGTTTTTTTTAGAGATCCTAAAATTTTTTCTCCAAGAAAAGTGACTTGGTAGGGATTGATAAGCACAAGAAGTGCCCCTATACGAAAAATTTGGGAACCTGGTTAATTAAGTGCTTAAAATAAGCTGGTTGCACGTTAACGACTCCAAGCAAAGTAGTAAGTCTTGGCTTAATTAATAAACAGGCGTTGGACAGAATACGAAAATTCTTAAGGGGACCAGTAAACCGATGAGAGGTAGTCCCGAGGCAATCACATATAGCTTAATGAAGTAAGAGACAAGCAAAAATATGCCGTAGATTACGTAAGAAAGATATAACCTTGTATTTTTTTTTTAGAGAAGCATGAATGTGGGATATATCTGCTGGATCTTGGAAGCCATGGTGAGAGAAAAGAAAAATCACAAAAAATCGGGCAATTAGATAGAATTTAGGCGCAATTAAGTTGTTGGTCGCAGGAAACGTGTTAGTTAGTTAGGGGTGATATTTCTAAATCCTCGTCGAAGTTTCAAGAATCCAAGCAAGGAAATCCGAGTGAATCCGTATGAGAGAAAAAAAGGTATATCTTAAACTTCTGAAGCCAACCACAAAGATTTAAGTATATGAGCTTTGGTATGTCCCGTATGAGATAGTTATAGAATAAAAAAAAAGCCATACTTGATAAGACTAACCATGCGGAAAGAGAGATCAGAACACTTTTGAGACGAAGGAAGTCGTCCATTTGGAGAAAGGTGAAAACCTCTAGTCTGCGGCATATGGGTGGCTGGAAAATAGCTGATGTGTATCATAGGTAAATATCCTACACCCAAAAAGTAAATGCCACAAAGATAAGAAAGGTCCTGATCTTATAAAAAAATAAATAATTGTGAAGTCGGCTGTGAAGGGCTGACTGAAAGAGATTATTTTTTTTGTGTTTTTTTAGCCTGATCTTTCTAGCCGTGTGGTTGTGTAGATGTAGATGTAAAAATAAAAAAAATGTACTAAAGTTAAAAATGCATACATTTTTTTTGTGAAATATGGAAGGGAGGGATGTTACATGATAAGGGCTGTCCCCTGTTCATGTAAGTATACAAATAGAGAGATTAGTTAAAATGGAAATAAGAGAAAGCAGAAATCGAACCCTGGACATAAGTTTTAAAGAACAATAGGTTTAAATGGAATGTCCAGTAAATTGTTAATTCGGATGAAATAAATAATAAATAAACTATTCAATTGTTAAAAGAATGTGGATAATAAAATATGGTTAAATAAATTAGATATGTAGGTTAAATTCCTTTGTGGAAACAACACAAGAAAAATAGGTTATTGGGAAATCAATGTCGAAAACGTGCAAAGTCGCGCATGTTGAAACACGTGAATTTTGCTCACGTGGCCGGGATGCATGGATTTCTCAATATAGTAGAAAGAGAGTCAGGGACAGTCAGAGAGACAGTCAGAGAGACAGTCAGGGGAGACAGACAGGCGGACGTCTGAAGCGAGACGTCACTTCAGAAACTAAGATGTGAAACTTTGAGTTCTTAATGAGGAAATCCCGACCGGTCGTATTAAATAAATCCATCATGTGTTTTGGATAAAGCTCATCTTTGTGTTTGTGATTTCTACAAAAAGGTAAATTGTATTGTTATTATATGTCTGTGTTATAAAATGTCATTACAACAACATCTCTCTCTCTAAGATACAACATCATATGTAATAAGACAAGAACTCTCACTAAGACTCATATCATTACTAATAAGAACTCACGTAACATACGCGCACAAGTGGTATAGTCTAATACTAATAATAATAACTATATAACAATACTTTAATAATAAATATTCGTCCAAAATCCTTCTGGCCAACCCTCGACTTTAACTCTCACTGTCTCTCCAAACTGTCCAAAAAAGAAGACTGCTCTACATTTCCCCTTCATTTATTTTCACAACAGTCACTACAAATTAAATGGCATATGTATATTATTATTACATATTATTATATTAGTATATTATTTTCACAACAGTCATATGCAAATTAATGCCACATGTATATTAATAAACTGTCTATAGACGAAAATTTTTCTTTTCTCTTTATTCCGTTACGCGACAGGATAGACAGGGTCGCCGTCGCTTGTGTAAGTCACGTTTTTTTTTTCACCACATTCCCTATCTGATGTCACCATAATAAAGAATGCAGCTGAGAGCTGGCCTCTTTATTCGTTTGCTCTTGCGGTCTTGCGGAGTCGGGAAGCAGCAATTTATTCCACAGAAGAATTTCATCCAAGATTATTTTCGGGTGGCCTATCATGATCGTCATCGTTATCAGGCAATGTATCATCGTCATCAGTAGATACTTCCGAGCTACTATTGTCGGAAACATCATTTATCGACCTTTGTCAGTTCAGTTGTTCACTTTCTTCTGACGAGCCACGAACAATAATCAGTTGCATGTGATCTCCTGGATAAAGACGCAAATTCTTTATATGATAAGGGATTCAATAAAGCTTGACCGAGTGTGGACTGTTGATTTCAGTCACGCGACCTATTCTAGACTTGCTCGTACACTTGCTGTTAAGGATTTTAGCCCAAACAACATCACCCACTTGGTACTGTCCGTGGCCATCTTGCGGGTCAGAGCTTGTCATAGAGTCCACACTTTGTATGCGGACGTCGTAGGTATATATGACGTTGGACGGTGCCGTAAATGTTTAAGCACTCTGTTTTTGTTGTTGTTGTTGTTGTTGTTGTTGTTGTTGTGTGGCTTTATACACGTAAACCGCTTCTGACATTGAACATTTTTTTCTTAGCCGCAATGGTTTTCACACTTCTGTGATTTCTCTCAACCACACCATCTTCTCCTAGTTCATTGGCACATCGTAATCGGAAGACGCACACCCCAATATTGCAGGAACTGCCGAAAGTGTTGACTAATAAATGCGATGTTAGTATTTCGATTGATGGGCTTCGCTCGTAAAATATTGGCTCCAACTGGCATACAATGCTTGATGAATTTTGCCGATGTAGGAGATTTCGCATTCTTTAACCACTATCCGTACATCATATTTCGATACAGTTGGATCTTTTCGTTTAGCAAAGTAAAATGTGCGTTTTATGCAGGTATACAACTCATGCTTTCTACTGATCCACTCTACTGATGTACTTTGATGATAGTTGTGTGCGATTTGCGCAACGTTCAACTGATGTCCAGTGGTAGGGCAGGTACGTTGAATGGGCTCAACTTCAGTTTTTACTTTACTGAGCTACCACTGTGGTACTCTTGTCAACTGGTCAGCTTTATTGTCGCCTGACTTTACTTGTGTCATATCTACTGTGAGCCAATACTCAGTAACCAAGTCCATGAGCGTGATGAGCCGTCGTCGTAGCAGCATTTCGCTGGCTGTCTTAATGGTGAGTCGTGACTTCCTTATCAGAGCGTCTGTTGCCCATCGGTAAACACAGGCTGAATCTGTCTTGATATATAGAATATTCGGCTGTCACAGAAGCGCCAGGTTAACTCCTTTTAACATTGAGTTCAGTTCTTCAAAGTTAATGCGTTGCACACCATTTGCTTCGCGCAACCAACTCGCGTATTCGCTGACCGATCCGTTGGTCTCTAACACGACCCCAGTGGTAAGTGAGCTTGCATCCATCAAACCGTAACCTTACTTCCACTCACACACCAATTATCTTGCACAGTATCGTCCTGATGTATCCTGTGCATCGTTTCCATCAACATACTTCTGAGAGAGGGGTCATGCGTTTCATCATCCCAGCCAGTGGTAATTTTGTTGGCACGATGTTTTATCTATGCTCTAGCTACACAGCGCCATCTACAAACAGGAAAATGACCAATGAGTTTTCCACATACTGAAATAATTGTTCGCCTCGTCATGAGTGGGAGATTCTAGAAAATCTCCTCCTCGTATCCACCGCAGTCTACCGCCATCGCTGTGAACACGAAATCCGAGTATTTTTCTTCTTGGAGTCTTTCAGGAGAGTTACAGGCCAGTCCGAATTTTCCCGTTTGCTTCTTGACTCAATCTTTAGATGCTAGACTTAAATTGATGAAAACGTCGTCGATGTACGATGACGTGGCTTGTTGTATAAACGTATTCTGAGAAATTACTATATTCATAATTGATCGCATCATTATTAGTGAAACATTCAGACCAAACCCAAGTCGTGTGAGGTAATATATTTGCTCCTTTAATATCACCGTCTGAAAGGTCCACAATGATTTATGTATGTGCACCTGAAGATAGGCCTTCTCCAAGTCTAACATCAGAGCTTTCATGTAGTCATTCCCGAAACTTCTGAGATCATACATTTGCATTTGCTGTAAATGCGTCGACAATGTCATTGAGCTCTCCGTAGTCCATCACGTGTCTCACTTTGTTTTTATTCGTCTGCACTATCGCCATTAACGGAATTAAGGCTTTAGTTGGACCTAGCTCTCCTGCTGGATATGGCACCAACCATTCATTTTTCAGCCATGAAGTTAGTTCTTTTTCATATTCGGCACGAATATACTTCGCCACCGTTTACTCTGATATTCTATTCTTCATTTGCTCCGGTGGTTGTCCACCCGTCCATTTCCATGCGGGAGTCCATTTTATCTTTTTTTTTATCAAATACAGCACTGAAGTCTGGATCATCAATGTTAATTGCAGCACACCTTGCTACGTTTTTCATGTAAAAGTGAACTTCACTACATTCAGTCAAATGCATTCCACCCAAGTTCTTGAGAGCATCCATCCAGTAAAAGATCAAAGTCTAACAATTTTCCTTCGACAACTAAGACCTCAGTTACAAAGAGTGCAGGCTGCCCACTGTAAGCTCAACTTGGCAGGTCCAACAGCATCTCATAACTTTTCCATCTGTGGTCATCACCTTAATAGCTTTGCATCTTCCCTGACGACATACCGCCTTCTTCATCCTGGTTTTAGAAGAGCTGGTGTAATCTAGGGCTGTGGATTGTTGTCTGTCAACAAGTATGTGGATGACTGGATGCGTCTCTTTTATCACTTGCATCGAGAGTAGGTTGGCGCTGACATCTTTTTCTCCAGAATCGTTTCCCTTCTGCGTTAAAGTAGCCGATTTTGTTGCACTTAAAACATCGTAATTTATGTCGCGACCTTTGGACGCTTATGTTATCGGACCGTCCAGTTGTGCAGTCTTTACCTATATGGCTATGGCCACTGCATCTATAACACGTGATTCTTGT
Organism: Euprymna scolopes; assembly: GCF_053919585.1. NCBI lineage: Eukaryota > Metazoa > Mollusca > Cephalopoda > Sepiida > Sepiolidae > Euprymna > Euprymna scolopes. The sequence continues at coordinate 43,277,838 of NC_136497.1, read as the reverse complement.
TCTAGGATTCATCGTTTGAGGAACTTAACCTCATTTCGAAGGGGATGCGTGACTGCAACATCATCCTTAGCCCAATATAACAATAACGTATTGAATTCTCAAAAATCTACGACAATTTAAATGCCTGTACAAAAAGCGCATAGTACATCCTCCATCCCATCAATATAATCTAGGATGATTACATCAACATCCGACAAAGCCAAACTTTTCACTGGCACTTCGTATCTAACTACACACTGTGTGATCAGGGTTGCCTATCCCCTATATTTTCTTCCATGATTGAAAATACCCTTAGCAACATCCATATATATGTCCATAATTTTTCCAGACTTATTAATAACCTTGATTCCAACAAAGCAACTAGCCCTGACAACATTCCAAACATAAGAAAATTCGATCAGAATTTGCTTTTATGCTTACAAAGCTGTTTAAATGTTGCCTTAAAGAAGGATGCTGCCCAACATTTTGAAAACCTTAAGTCTGCCCAGTAATCAAAATATACGAAAGATTAGTCTTTTGTATCTCGGTATAAACCAATCAGTCTCAAGTGTGTCATGAGTAAGTTGCTTGAGCTTGTGATTGATAGACAAGTTGTAAACAACCTACTCAGTGACAAGTAAAAAGGTTTTTGTTCTAAGAGATCAACAGCTAATCTGCTGACTGCAATATCACGCAGGATTATTGAATCTAGTGAGGGTTGCCTTTTTTTCTAGAGAAATGACTCAGGGTATATCTAAAGTATTTTATAGGGTTTGGCCTATACATTTTTCATATCAAATTTCTAGCTACGCTATAGCTGGAAACATCCTATCAAGCATAAAATTCTTCATCCGGATAGGTTTATTAAAGTAGTCGTTAATGGGGATACATAAAGCCGTCAGTATTAACGCTGGCGTGCTACAGGGATACATTCTAAGTCTGTCTTTTCTTAATGATGTTCTACGATCATTTGTAGACATGTATGCAGAAGATACTAGAATCTATAGCAATATATCAACGACTGGCAATATCCAAGATCTGTCTGACTCTCTTTCCTCTGAACTTTAGTGCATAGTTCAATGGGGTAAAATTTCTAGTTACTTTTAATACATTCAAAATCATACTTCTGTTTTTTTTAATCCCACACCTCACATCCTTATTTGGCGTTAAAGTGAGTAGCTCTCGTCCTAAGGAGCACCCTACTTTCACAAACGTTTAGACTGACCTTCACTTCTGAATTGAAACGAAAGATCGACATCAGATTCGTTGCCAAAATCACTTGAAAAATTATTGGATCATTCGATAGCCCCTAGAATATTGTTGTCACATTAGGAAAAGGGACCCATAAGAGTCTCCCTTCCTGCCTTGACACAGTACAAAATCGTGTTCAAATTCAAGTGAGCCAGGATCTTTTCGTTTCTCTGCTTTTTCCTTCTGAGAGAAGAGACGTTATGAGTCTATCTCTTCTCTGTCGTTACTTTACGGTATGTGCTCGATAGAACTTTAATTTATGGTTCCCCTGTAAAAATTTTGTAACAAATACTTGGTTTAGCTACAACAGCTGTCAACAATTTTTCTCACCCTATACCTGTGCCAAAAACTAAACGAAAATTCCATGAAGAGATCTTCTTTTATATATCTATCCACCTGTTGAACACAATATCGCGGGGATGGTTCCCATCTGTCTATCACATCGTTGTTTTCACCTATAATCTAAATACGTCCTTCTTGAACTGTCCTATTATATAATTTAACCCTATCCAAGTCCCACTATTACTGATCGTGACGATTTGTCTCACTGTCCACATAACATTCATTAAACCTTGTCCTAGAAAGGCCTCAGGACCTTCATAAGCGATGACTCTCAAATAAAAATCTTTATATATATATATATAGATATATATATATATATATATATATATATAGAGAGAGAGAGAGAGAGAGAGAGAGAAAGAGAGAGAAATATCGATGAACACATAATACGGTTTGTTCCTTTTTATTTTCTCTATTTTGTCGGAATACTGTTTCCATTATTTTCATCATATATATATATATATATATATATATATATGCATTTTTTAGGTTGCATACATATTTGCTTTTATATGTATTGTGTTTTTATTTCTAGGCGATATTTGCGTATATGCATGTATGTTTGTACATAGACATGTGTTTGTATTTTTGTGTATTTTGTATGTGTGCGTATGCGCAATATGTTTGTGGGAGGTACAATGCCATATTTCTTATTAAAATTCATATCTACCCGAATGTGTTTTTTTTTTTTTTTTTTAGTCTTTCTTTCCACTTCGGTCCGAATCTTTATAAGGAAAATGATTTTTTTATTAATAAGAATACAACTCATGCATCGTCGAACGAAGCTTATTAAAAAGACAATAACAAATCTCATGACACGAGGGAATTGTTTTAGGCGAAATGTTACGTAAATACATCATGCCTCACGTGGTCTTTTCACGCGTTTCTGCTCGTTATTAGAATTTTAGAAGTATATTTTTCCAAATTGTGGTGTTTCAAAAGTACTAACACATATATTAATATGAATTATTATTCTTTTTTTACGCTAAACAAAACATATTGCCAATTGGAAGTATTGTGCTACTGCATGGAATCGTGTCTTACAGGAGATTGTCCATTTCAATAACAGTTCTTCTGTAGGTTAGTACAGCCAGAGAAGCAGGAAACAAGGAAGGAATTACAAAGTTTAGGAGTCCGAGGAAAGAAACTATTAGAATAAGAACGCTTTCCTGCATCTCGGGATCTAGCAAGTCAAATAGTGGCGTTTTGCTACTTGTGAGATTGGCCGAGCGTATGTATGCTCTAAAATGGAAATAATGCTTATTCTTCATCGGAGCACATTCTGTTAATGCAAGGAACAGCGATTGGACAAATATTATAACTTGGCCGATAGTGCGAGACCTATTAGACTTAAGGCTATTTTTCATATATTTATAAATAAAAGCCACCTTGTCCCTGTGTGTGAGTTTCCTATGGACTCCTAAACGGGTTGGGTTGACTTTTTTAAATTTTCACACAAATGTCTGGAAGTGTTCTTAGATAACTTTCTGTATCAAAATGCCTCTGATAAATATCGAAAGAAATGATTAAAGAAGAAACAGTGTGGTTTTGACTAACTTAACACATTTATAAAGAATAAGATCACAAGGGCATTATAACTGAATTTTGCATTTTAAACTTTAATTTAAACCATTATATAAAATATAAAATAAACAGTAGGTTCTCTACAGTGCAGTGTAAACTAAAATGTATTGTGAAGTTAGTTCCTCCCGGTGCATCTCAGTAGATCGTTGACTAGAGAATTCAGTCAACCTATTTTATTAAAAAATGAGCGATTTAGCCGATTTCGTTGTCACTAAAGTGTTGGAAGTATGGAACAATCGTTGATACTCATTAAATCCCGCGCAACGTCGGCTCTCACTGCTAGTATATATATATATATATATATATATATATATATATATATAAAGCACGTTGTCTGTGTGTATCTTTGTGTGTTAAGTTCGTTCCCTAAGGACTGCGAAAAGGGTGGTTTTAGATAGGCTTTGTATCAGAATGCCTTCGATATATATCGAAAATTAGAAATCGAAAAATTCTTATTCAAGAAGGAACACTCTGATTTGGATCAAAGTTAACACACTTATACAAGTGCATTTGAGAAGTTTTATCGCCACACAAGCAGAAGATTCCGGCGAATAAAACCAACAATGATAAGACAAAAACACATTCGAAATGCATTATTCTGTTTAGTACACAACTGAACCATAATATATGACTTTTGCATTTTAAAACCAAATCACAAACCATAGCAAACCTCAGAATGTATTACATCAATTGAACATAGAAATCATTATTTTAATTTTGTTAAACGAAACAGATATTCAGAATCTGAAACCGCCTATTGGACTGCTAGCAACCACTGCCGAAAGGTTATTAAGGTTGATGTAGTTCGACTGCACGTACAGAGGAAATGCTACTGACGATAATAGCCTCTCTTCATAATCGTCTTATTTTCCACACTTCAAATGCTTTACCAAAAAAAACTAATCTTCAACTTGAGATAATTGATTGAATACAATCTCATTGACAGCTGACTACAAATAGCGACAAGTATGTCACACTAAACAACAATAAGATCACGATCTAACGATACTTTTTTCTCTGTTTTGTTTTTAATTCTAATCATTTATAAATCATTTATCAATTGTTCATCTTCGATTAATGACGCTCGTGGGTTTTCTTTGTTTCGTCTTATTTTACGGAAAATCGAGTCCATTTCGAAATATACGCATCTTTTTTTTTTCAATAGTTTAGATATTGATTATATAGTCAGGATAAAAAAGGGTCCCAAGCCTTTATAAGATTACCACTCTCTAAGAACGGAAAACTTCAACATATGCAACCGTGTAAATTTATGTCGCTATGTTACACTATGTTGAAACCATTAATTCGATGATTAACCCTACGTATCATCATCATAATAGCGTTTTACTCCATCTCGAAATGCATCGTCCGGTAGTGTCTGAGGCATCTCTCAGATCCGCATCGGAGCATGAATTTGTAAGGGCGTGTGCAATAGTCTGCACGTCGTTGCCACAGAGCACCAGATGTTCTGTACATGGCCCCACTTGTACAAGTTGTTGAACCGGTTGTGTTACGTACACTTTTCGGAAGAGTTCAGGGAAGCCCGAGAGATGTTTCGGTGCCGGAAGGCCTCATTGTTGTTGTCTTTGACTGAATCATTCCTTTAAGGCAGATCCAATGGATATACATACAACACACGCAAACACACACACATTCATATGGTGGATTCTCTCATCGAAGACGATGAATGAGGGTTCAGTATGCAATCTTCAGCAGCTCCCAAGTTCTGTGACACCACATGCGTAATTGCAATCCTGTAGACGTCCGGCACACTCCTCCGCAGATGGTGAACTTTCATATGCTCGTAGGTCAAAGATGCCTTCTCGAATGAACAGATAACCCTGCTTTGCTGCGTGCTCTGAAACCACAATGGCATACATATTCATTTTTAGGTGGATGTTTCTTGTTTTTTTTTCCTTCATATTTGCACGAAGGGTGTCCCTATGACAAAGGCGGTTATGTTCAAATTCTTTGGTACCCAGGAAACACGTCTTCCTCCATTTTCTGCGATCCTCTGCTGCACTCTCCCAGGAACTCAGAAATTCCACAACGTTTCAGGTTGTCTTTTAGTTTATCTTTGTAACGAAGCAGGGGACGCCCTATTGGACGGAGAGAATTTGTCAGTTGCCCATGAAAAAGTTGCTTAGGAACTCTTGAGTCATCCATTCTCACAAGATGACCCGACCACCGCATTTGTATCCTGATCAAAATGATTCAACACCAGTGATTTCACATCTCTCCAGTAATTCACTATTCGGAACACAATCCTGCCATCCAACATTGCAGATAAAACGCAGACATCTCATATGGAAGGAGTCAAGCTGATTTATATGCTTGCGGTACAAGATCCACGTTTCGCCACCATACAAAAGAGTAGGCAGAACAACAGATTTGTAGACTGCCACCTTTACTTTTAGAGACACATCGTGGCTGTTCCAGAGTCTGTGTCGCAACCTACCAAATGCCTCACTAGCTTTATTAATTCTACATTGGATGTCTTTTTCAAATTAAGCATCATCAGACACAATAGAGCCGAGGTATGTAAAAGAAGATACTGTTTTCAAAGCTTTACCATCAACATATACCACTGGTTGTGAAGAGGGCGTAGTGTTTGGTTTTGGCTGGTGAATAATTTCAGTCTTTTTTATGCTAATTGTAAGACTGAAGGCCTTACATGCACCAGAAAAGCTGTTGAGGATGTTCTGCATGTCATCAAGACTATGGGTGACAAGAGCACAGTCATCAGCATAAAGGAGGTCAAGAACAGTCTGCACAGAAGTCTTTGTTTTGACCTTGAACCGTTGCTGGTTAAATAATCCTCCACTTGATCGATACTCAACACCTATGCCTCCTGAGGTGGTCCTGAAAGCTATTTCAAGCATCACTGAAAAGAAAAGAGCAAATAGGATCGGAGCAAGGACACACCCTTGCTTAGTTCCATTTGACACTTCAAATGGTTCACTTTGTTCACGGCCAGATCGTACTGTCGCCACCATTCCCCAGTGAAAGGAGACAATCACATTCAACATCCTGTTCGGAATACCAAGCCTCCTCAAAAAACAGCCCACAGGGCATCCCTACAGACGGTATCAAATGCCTTTGTGAGGTCAACGAATGTGACAAACAAGTCCTTATTATGCTCCTTCGCTTTCTCTTGTAGTTGCCGAAGGCTGAAGATTATGTCCGCAGTACCTCTTCCTGCCCTAAAACCACACTGGGTTTCTGGGAGCACAGTTTTACAGATTGAACCATTGAGTCTGTTTAGGATTACACGAGCTAGAATCTTACCAGCAACAGACAAAAGAGAAATTCCTCTATGGTTATCACACTCACACTTATTTCCCTTGTGCTTAAACAGGTGAATAATTGATGCGTCTTTGAACTGTTGTGACACGGTACCAAGTTCCCATATTAATGAAAACAGGGCACTTAGTTTTCCTGATTAACAGTTGGCTTCCGCATTTGTATATTTCTGCAGGTATGCCGTCATCACCTGGAGCCTTACCATTTGAAAGTTGCTTCACAGCCCATTCAATCTCCAACATGGATGGAGTATCAGCAAGCGCCTCGATAGTTGGCCTCTGAGGAATATCATCAATCACTCCTCGATCCACTGTCGATCCTTTGTTTAAAACATTTGTAAAGTGTTCAGCCCAGCGTTTAGTAATTTCTTTCTTATCAGTGAGGAGAATGCCATCCGACGAAAATATTGGAGATGTCCCCCTTAAAATGGGACCAAACACCCCCTTGAGGTTTTGGTAGAATGATTTAAAATCGCACCTATCTGCCGCATCTTGTAAGGCCTCAGCTTTCTGCTTCCACCAGTTTTGTTTCATTTTCCGGAGCCGAGATTGTGCCAACCTTTTGGCCATTCTAAAAGCCTTGTGTTTCACTGAAGAATTTTTGTCAGTAATCCATACTTGATAGGTTTGATGCATGTTATTGAGCAGTGGGACGATAGTTGGATCATTTTCATCAAACCAATCTTGGTTTTTCCTTCGAACATATCCTAATGACTCTTTAGCAGAGTCATACACTGCAGTTTTAAACTCTCTCCAAGATGCCTCAATATCATTGCCACATACAACGGAGGACAGCTTTTCATCAGTAGTCTTTTGAAATGAGTGCATTATCTCCTTAACTTTCAACTTGCCTACATCAATTCTCTTGATGGAAGAATTACGTTGGTTTCGAACAGGGCGTTTGGTTTTCATCCTGACTGTGGAGCAGATTAATTTATGGTCTGACCAACATTCCCCGATGCTGTAAGAACGTGTAAGATTTATATCTTGTCTATCAGAACGACGTACAATGACATAATCAATGAGATGATAATGATTAGACCGGGATGTTTCCAACTGGCTTTCTTGCAATTAGGCAGCTGAAACACTGTATTAGTGAGTAAAAGATCGAATTCACTGCAAAGAGACAATAAGAGAACACCATTTGAGTTGACTTTACCAATTCCACGTGAACCAATGACATTTCTCCAGAATTGTGTATCACTACCCACACGAGCATTGAAGTCACCCAAGACAAACAGCTTATCCTGCACACAGACCATTAAAAAATGTGGCTTATTTGTCCTTTCCTACTGCAATGCGCAAGGACATAAGTCTGTCATTTATACCAACGGGCAGGGACTCAAGATTTTTGGCAATATCAGTCCTGATGGCAAAACCAACACCAGATTCACGTTTCTCAGAACTTGGTTTTCCAATCCAATAAAACGTGTATCCACCTTCAACTTCCTCTAGCTGTCCTGTATCAGCGAACCGAGTTTCAGAAAGAGCTGCAACAGAAATTATATGATGCCTTAACACACGTGCTATAATAGCGGTTTTTCGTTCAGGGTTCCTTTTGTTATCCTGGAGTGTTCTTACATTCCAAGTCGCAATGAACATATTCGTTCCATGTATTTTGTTTCTATTCTTGATTTGGGGGCAAATATTGGATGCCCAGAAATCTGCACCTAATGACAGGGACATGAGCAAGTAAACAATTTTTAGACCCCCTCCCCATGAAGAGGAAAGCAGTGCCATTCTATAAAGGGCTGCTTTGTTATGAAAGGAGGACACGAGTCACGCAATTATTTGCGGGTGTTGTGAAAAACGGCTATCTACCTTCCACCACCTATGTGCAATGTTCTTGCTAGGAACTACCAGTGACATCCTTCACCTGTTCCCGTCACAATCCCATCATCGACACAGGGTTTTATTATTGATTATTAGTTAAAAAAAAAAGCACATATCGATGTACCAAACCTTAGGCTTAAATGAGTGAAAATTGTTCACTGAACAACCGGCACTTTGATTTGTTTTAAGTGGTCATTGTTTGTGCTGAACAAAGCACACTCTCTCCATCGGATTAACATGGTCTGTACAGGTGCACACATGTGCCACACGTCAGATGATAAAACGATCGCAGGATTTTCTTGTAAGAGTGTTCTATCTTCTAGATCAGTTGTGAGCCAACACTAAAGCACCTGATCCACCCTGATACGCTTTCTGTGCAGCTGAATACCATACCAGCTATTTCTTGGTCCTTGACTCTAACGGTTAGTTCAGTTTAGTGGACACATTGCTTAGCGATGCTGTACCAACACCGTCCCCTCACAAGGTTTGGCAGGCCTGCTGAGACCAGTACCCAGGGTATAGCTCTTGGAGCTAGCAAGTGAGAGATTTAGGAGATGGGTGAGGACCAGTGATCTCTGTCCACCCTATTGGGTGCAGCAGCCAGAGACTCAAAGGTACTACCTCTGCCCAGAGCCCCCTATACCCTACATATATATATATATATATATATATATATATATATATATATATATATATATATATATATGCAAAATGAAAACATAAAGAAAAAGATATTTGGCTTGATAAGGTCTAGCTTCTTATAGCTGTAACCGAAATATGTTTTTCGAATGTGTAGCCAAGTAATGTGTACATCACTTCAAATAATATTCTAATCAAAATAAATAAATAGCACTTACGATTTTATGGATAAAACGCTTACAATTTTATGGATTTTTTATACCGCATCTGCCAACTTTACCAGGATCACACACACATGTATACATTTTCTTTATTCATTTATTTATCTATCTATCTCTCTATATATAGTAATACATACACATATATATATATATGTGTGTGTGTGTGTGTCCTGCAAAAAGAACTGAATATTTTAATCATCGTTTTCAAATTTAATTCATTATTAAAAAAAATAAAAATACAAGAATATAAAGTAATATATTCAAGAACAACGATTTAGCTTTGTTAATTAGGTTCGCAACAGGTAGGCAACGTCCTTGTAATGGAGGTATAAGAATGCCCGAAGTGTCATCACGACGCCGAAACTCAGGCTTCCTGGGCCAAATGTTAGCAGAAGACTCTGCAAGGTCGATGCAGCCTTTCCCGACCTCATCCTCAACCACAAGGTCGAGGCGCGTCGAAGGCCCACAGGGAATGCCAAGCCCCGCTCAAGAGGCTACCTAGGTCCAGCGACCTTTCATGGGTTTCGAGACAACATTTGTATAAGGAGGTCAGGGTGCCGCCGATGACCCGTTCGTCAAGCGTCTGGGGTTGTCAGGAGGAGATCCGTTCCCCGTGGAGCTGGGCGCCAGGCTCCTGAATAATAAACAACTCCGAATTCTCCCTGAACTGTCGACTGTCCCAAAAAGCGTTGACGCTCAACGCCATCCAACCCAAAACTAGTGAGTTCACCAAACTAGTGAGTTCGCACAATTACCAAACTATTACCCCCGCTGAAGAACCTCGGTGAATGGTCCCCTTTCTCTCTCCCGATAGAGTACTCCAAGATGCTCGATGCTCGTCCCCCTTCTTTTTTTCGCCGCAAGCTCTTTCCCCACACTTGGAGTGACACCCCCCCCAAGTCCCATCATCTTTTATTTTAGCCCAAATTTTGTTCTTTAAGCCCCTTACGGATCGACCTGCTTGTTTTTGGCCTTTATCAAGCTGAAAAACAGTGGGCAATCTGCCTTCTAGGGAGGGTTGGGAGGGCCCTACTAACAATCTTTTTCTTTTTTTGACTGTTTTTCGCACCAACCTCCAAAGATGAAATCCTTTTTTATTTTTTTTAAGTTTGTTTATATATAAATAAAAAACGATTAAGCTTTTTGTTTTATTTTAAAAAATCGAATTGCTTTGGGAACAGTAAGTAGGACACTCCCTGGAATGATTGGTGTGAGTGAGAACGTTAGACAAATAAAAAGGTACAGTGACAACATTTACCACAAAATCCCCTCCCCATTTTTTGTAATTGCGTATAATACGTAGTTGTTTATTTTTGTATTTTCCGAAAATAAATTATAAACATCTCAGACTGTAGTATCTGTTCTAACTGTACACTTTACCTTTTTCTGTCCTCGGTTAGCGGAGGAGAAATTTTAATGACTGAAGCTATTTTTATATGTGTTCCTATCCACAGTGACCCTTTTTGGAGGAGCTGAATTTTCCCCACATAAAAAACTGACCTTGTGTCTAACTCTGCCCTCGTGGTGAGGCAAGTAAATAGGAACATAAGCGGGACATTTTTTAAGAAGGAATGAAATCAGCGCCACAGACATTAGATATGGTGATTTTCAAATCATTGTTTGTGGCTTCTGCCCGTCAAGGAATTTTGGATGGGAGTTTGTTGAGTCTAAAGTGAAGTGGGGGGCGCTGGCAAAGCAAATTAGCCTTCTTTCTCTGCTGCCGTGTAAGCAAACTCGTGATTGTTGGATAGCAGGGGGGAATCGTTGATTGTCCATTATTTACTACACTGTTATAAATTTTCCAGAAATCGCTAGTCAGTAATTTCTGCAACAGCTAAAATAGTGATTTCAGTATGCCTTTTCTTGTCTGCAGCTATTTCATTCATACAATTATTTGTAGCTTCTATAACATGCGCTTCAGTTGCCGCTTTAACCCATTCAGTAGTCTCATTTGCTTCGCAGGAAGAGAAAGGATATTTTCCAATGGAGCATCTTTGATGTGACCCCTAATAGTTTCCTAATACGCCTTCTTGTAGTAGCTAGTCGAGAGTTTAGCGTGATATCTACCAACATCACAGCGTGATCAGCATTGTCAAGTTGGCGATGAACAGTTGTTTAAAAAATCTTCGAAAACTGTTGTCAGAAAAAGGTATAGAAGTGAGGCTTGCTGATACTGAAGATCTGGGAGACGGGTCGGGGACGTGACAGTTTGTGTTAAGGAATCGGATTTAGAACAGCCATGTGTGATGCTACTAGCTGTGTCTGTGTAATTAGAGGAACTAAGCTAATTACTGTGATAGACATCAAAATCACCATATATATTAAATTGGAGGCTACTATCTAGGGAGTGTATCTCATCTATGCTGTCAGAGATGTATGTAATTAGGGTAAAGTCCTGGATTGAGAGAGAGATAAATGTTGAGAAAATATAAGTACTTAACGTTGCAAGATTAATCTAAAGGGCATGACGGCCTGGCGTCTGCTTGTGGTTTGAATTCTTTAGTCAGTGAGAGGGTGTTACGAATATAGACTCCATGTATCTGTCTGAGTCCGTACGGCAAACTGGGAGAAACCAGACATGTGAAAGTGGTTAGAGGGGATGGGGATGTAAGTTAGTTTTACTTAGCACTAAGACATCTGGCAAGTTTTCAAAGAGAACTAATGCTACATCGTCTAAGTTAGTTCTAAATTCAGGGATAGTTGTGAATGCGATCATTAAGGGAAGAGACTAATTGGTTTTGTTTAAGTGTGCGTCTGATTTAATCGAATTTTTGTTTGGTTGTCATTTTATTTTATAGTTCCAATTATAGATTAGGATGTGTTAGACAAAGTGGATGCATATGATAGCAAACATGCATACACTAGTAGATCATGAGCCGATTCTTCACATACGGGATTGTAGCCTCGGAAAAGCCCATCAGAAGAGCGCAGTGTCCCTTTCCATGCGTTACATGGCACTATAGCCATCCCAATATTATACAACTAATGATAGAGCAGCTGTTGTACGGTCGGTCAGAATACAGAAGTCAAACAAAGTGTCAAGTCGGTACCCTCAAACCTGTCATACAAGTCTAATCGCGTGGTAATCAAACACCTTCAAGATGCCCAGTTTAAAAGGAGAGAATGGGTAGGAAGTATGGGGTAGCGTTTATTTACCAAGTCAGAAAAAATATTATGCAAAATGACATTATAATTTTAAATTTTAGTTTTCATACAAAAGCAAACAACACCTTTTAACCTACATGGGGGAATGAAACGTTAGTTATGGCACAGATTATCAATAAAATATAGTAGAAATTAAACAAACATTTGCGAAGTAAATAAGGGAAAAAAGAAAAATAAACATGAAACAATGACGATTCTTCATGGCCTTCCACTTCCGAAACCTTACTGGCAGCTTGCTTTAACTAGGGCTTTCGAGTGGAATAGAATTTATTTATAGAATGGAAAGTGAACTATAAATTGCATTTAGGCAAAGGATATCCTTTTTATGAAATGATTTTTCTTTTTGAATCGAAAAAGAAAGACATTGTTGTGTAATGAAATAGCATTATTCCAAATTTCATGATGTTGACCATCTTACAATTTATTCCTTTAATTCAGTTGACACTTACAATTCTTGACAGTATCTGTTTCATGAATTTGTGATGTTTATTTATTAACAGCTTGGACCGAACCAGTTGGCTCTATTCGCCATGAGGATGTGGTTATTTCCATCTTCCACTCTCGTCCGGTATCTGCAATTATATATGATATTAAAGAAAATAACATAAACAAGCTTGCAGCTAATTGCTCATGTTCCTTAGTGGTTTATTCTTTAAGTATCTTATAGAAATTTAGGATTACATGTGAACGCCATATTGCATATTCCCGCGGGGCTGAGGACATAGGAAGATAGGGCTTCGAGTACTGTTACTGAACACATTAAGTATTAAACTTCGACATTTTAAGCGAATTTCTAATTCTAATCATAATTTTATCCACGCGGACCTATATATTGCTACATCAAGTGTAAATAAAAAAGAGGAAAATAAAGAGAATCATGAGGTGAAGTATGGTAAAAATACAACTTAAGAGGATAACAATAGAGAGAAAGAGTTATTAAGGTGAAATAAAACTTTTGTACATAACTAAGAGGGAGTGACAGACGGAAATTGTATGACATCACTTCCGTATGTAACAGAATTCAGTCTGTTAGACTTTTAGCGTTAAATGACAGATATTGAATTTAGTTTACGCAGTGCCTTATATTTTGGGTTGTACTAGATATTTAACCGAACATAGAACTTAAGCAATAACTGTTCATGAGAAATTAAGGACTTGTGTTATTAAAACATATCCATATCTAGCAGACATCTGTTTAGTGCAAATCCATTATTTTCTGCAACAGAACTAAACTGATAATACTATTTAAATAGCTAAAACTTATTCTATATTTACGATAATTAACACTTTTTTAAATTACTTCTCCGAATTATATTGAAATATTTGCATATATTAAAATGAGAATTAGAAACTGGAATCGTTTACATTTAAATCAATAATGCTCTCAGGCAGAAATATCGACTAGACGGATGTGGAGTTAAACAGAATCGCTCTTATGTTTTTTCAAGTGAACACATTTCAATGGATTATGTAGAGCGAAATGCTTTTCAATTTCCGTTATGCTGGTTTTGATAAAATCAAAATATCTAAACTCAGCAGAAATGCTGAGGAGCATAAGATCCACGAGGTCAATCTTGTCAAGTTGAAAATAGACGCTTCAGCCATTAGCGATAGAAAGATCCGAACATACTTTTATGTTCCCGATCCTTCATACTCGACGTACTCGTATTCCACCCACGACACAGATACCCACCTATATTCCATCACTGTTTCCTCGTATTACATCCTCTTCTTTTATAAATGCTCTCTACCGTCCCTTCTACTGCTTAGTTTTACAACCTCTTTCTTCCCTCTGGACCTTCATATATAAATAACATTCTCTTCTTCAGAATTCTTTTACATTATAGATAAAGGTCAATGGCACGACCGATTTATCGCTTGACCTTAGAGATGTGTTTGTTTTATTATTTTTACTAGTTGTTTTTTTATGCTGATTCAATATTCCATATATTAATTATTTCATCTTCTCTGAAATTTTATTTCTCATTTTTAAATATCTATATGGGGTAAAACGAGTGACAATTTCAAATTTCAAACTTTTCAAAAATAATTATTTCCTTATCAGAGAGGCAATACTTTAAATACAATTTAGCTTCATTTCTTAAAATTTTTATATAAGTTGTACAGAAGTATTGGAGAAGTTACATATGCAGACAATAAGAAAAGCAAATACTTAGCAGGTATTATAGTATTTAATTTTCTAATATTCTACAGGATATCTTTGAAACTATATATAATATATATATGTATATTAAAATCATTTTACATCATTGAATGTATATATATATATATACATATATATATATATATATATATTGTTAAGTTGACACATAAAAGTTAACACAGTACTTTAAAATAAAATAGAATACAAGTAAATAGAGTCCAATAAGGAATACGTTTTTTTTTTAATAAAAACGTGTCTACATAGAATTAAAAAAATATGCAAAAACTTCAAATATTTTAAGACTGATTGGGAGTAATACCTAGCGTTATGCGAAGCTCTCTGGAAATATAACAAACAAATCGAGCACTTTAAAAGTAGCTGTCAAAATTTTTATACAAATCGACATTTAAAAATATTGCTTGCGGACGCTGATACTATGGGCCAGAGAAGAGAACTGCTGACTATCGACTAGACGGGTGTGGGCTCAATCTCTGGCTTGAGATAGGTGCAAATTTAAGCCGCACTGTAGTACTGTGGATTACTATATATATATATATATATATATATATATATATATATATATATATATATATATATATATATATATATATATATACTGTTCCAACTCTTTTGCTAGTTGCCAGTGATTTAATAAGGGCACGTTATAATCACTTATTTTCATGTTGATCTCCCAGCTATACTCGAGAAAAATACATTTTTAAATTCGTACTCTGTATGTTAAACCTTTTTACTTTCGGGTAGTCTGTTCATCACAAAAGTTCTATTTTAAAAAGTGTAATTGAAATGCATATGTATGCAATTAATATCCCACTTCCTCAAAATTATCATGTTTGGTGTATCTGTTTTTTTATCTGTGCGCTTCTCGCTGGCCTCTCTATAAATGCTTGTCAACTTAAATATTTCCTATCATATTCAAAGAATGCCAAATTTTTCAACCTTAATTCCATTGTCAAAATTTTTTAAAACCTTAATTTTTTTGTCAGATTTTTAAATCTTAATTCTGTTGTCAGATTTTTAAATCTTAATTTCATTGTCAAAATTTTAAATCTTAATTCGGTTATCAAAATTTTAAACCTTAATTCCGTTGTCAAAATTTTTAAACCATAATTCTATTGTCAAAATTTTTAAACCTTAATTCCGTTGTCATAATTTTTAAACCTTAATTCCGTTGTCATAATTTTTAAACCTTAATTCCGTTGTCAAAATTTTTAAACCTTAATTCCGTTGTCATAATTTTTAAAACTTAATTCCGTTGTCAAACATTTTAAACCTTTATTCTATTGTCAAAATTTTTAAACCTTAATTCCGTTGTCAAAATTTTTAAACCTTAATTCGGTTGTCAAACATTTTTAAACCTTTATTCTATTGTCAAAATTTTTATACCTTAATTCTATTGTCAAAATTTTTAAACCTTAACTCTATTGTCAAATTTTTATACCTTAATTCTATTGTCAAATTTTTAAACCTTAATTCCGTTGTCAAAATGTTTAAACCTTAGTTCCGTTGTCATAATTTTTAAAACTAAATTCCGTTGTCAAACATTTTAAACCTTTATTCTAATGTCAAAATTTTTAAACCTTAATTCCGTTGTCAAAATTTTTAAACCTTAATTCGGTTGTCAAACATTTTTAAACCTTAATTCTATTGTCAAAATTTTTATACCTTAATTCTATTGTCAAATTTTTAAACCTTAATTCCGTTGTTAAAATAGTCGCTGATCAACAGCCAGCTTCCAACAGCCATGTATCCAGTCAGGAACGCCTTTCCTTATTTGCGTGATATGTTTTTAAACCTCATCTAGCAATCACCTGGGATTTTTCTATCTCAAATTCAACATTTGAAATGTCCATTACTGCGATTTTGGCAAACAATAATACATTAGATGTATCAGAATTGTGTTGGGGGGGATTTTTGACACCCCTAACACGAAACTGCGAATAAAATATAAAAAAAACTCGTAATTTCTCTTTTAAAGGTAGGTTGTTTATTTTCTTTATGGATTATACTTCCAAAATAAACTATTAAAGTTGTATAAAAAGTAATAGAAATATTATGTTTTATTTCAAAAGAAAAAAAACAGTTTTGTGTAATGAAATCAATTGAATTTTACGAGTTAAATATTTTTCAATTTTTAAACTTTAAAAATCTATCAAAATGTTTCTATTGATTAAATTTTTACGATATTTTCAGGGTCAATGTGAAATTTTATGCTCTTTCCAATAAACTGAATTTAATATTTTAGAAAAACGTTTTTTTTATTCACGCCCCCCCATTTTGAAATGTCTATTAAAAAGTAAATAATTAATTTACTCACCAAAGTTTTATACATCACAAATTGAAGATAAAATATCAATAAATAATATACTCAAATTATATCCAAAAAATAAGTGTTTTTAGAAATTTATCTGTAAAGTCCGAAGTTAAAAATCTTTTTTTAAAACAACGCTGTTATTTTTTTTTAATGAAACCTTGGTCCTTGCTCCTTTAATTGAAAAAAAAATAGGGTTTGAATTACATTTTTCGAGTAGTTATAAGACTGGAAAGACAGGGGGTCGAATTATTCAATATTTTTTCACACATTCGTAAGGTCAGTTTCTGACACACTTAATAATACATATGTTATCAACTTTTGCTTTTAATTTCTTCTTTCTATTATTCTAACAAATTTTGTTCTAGCAAAGTTTTGTGTCGCATTTCTGTTTAACAGTGACAACTATTTCATTATTATTATTATTATTTAATCCATATTATTTAAATTGTATTATTATTATTAACATTATTATTATTATTATTATTATTATTATTATTATTCAAATATTTTCTATTGCTCATATTTTGATAATTGAATTTTCCCACATGCCTAGGACGCCATTAATCACAGTGTCTATATATTTATATATTTATATATATATATATATATATATATATATATATATATATATATATATATATATATATATATAAGGGTATAGAAACATATATACTGAGATAGAGAAATACATTCGTACGGACAGACTGAGAGAGATAGACAGATAGAAAGATGAGATAGGCAGATGGATAGCGGGATATATATATATGGATAGACATATCAACAGACAAACTAAAATGTAGATACATTAATAGATAAATATATAGATTAAAAGAGACGTTAGCTTTGAAGAGTTTTAGCCTTCCAATAGCTGGTGCCGAAACATATTTTCAAATGTGTAGTCAATCTTTGTATGAATAAAAACGTCTATACATTTATATATATATATATATATATATATATATATATATATATATATACGAGCGGCGTGCAATAATTAATGCCCCTGGCCCACTTCCCATAGCAGTAGAGCAAGAGCAACGAAACTTGGTACAGTTATCAGTCTTTCTCTGTATAGGAACCTCCCAGAGTTATGCTTTTCTCCCATCGTTTGATGCAGCTCTAGACCGTTTTTGTAGAAAACCTCAGGTTGGTCCTCCAACCACGACGTGACTTCAGAAATCAAGGCTGCATCATCTAGGAAACGCTTTCCTTTCAAAAATAACTTCATAGCTAGGAAGAGATGAAAGTCAGAGGGTGCAAGGTCAGGAAAGTAGGGAGGATGGGGAAGAATTTCATAACCACACGCCCGTGCTTCTGATCTGGCGACATACGAGTTGTGGAACGGGGCGTTGTCCTTCAGGAGGAGGGTACCTTTGTTGATCTTGCCCCGCCTCTTGATTTTAATAACTTCCCTTTATTTCCTGAAAAGTGAAGCATAATAGGCTCCTGTAATTGTTGCCCCCTTTGCCAGGAAATCTGTCTTCACTACTCCGTCCTGGTCTCAGAAGACTGTGAGCATGATCTTGCCTTCTTTGGTGAGTCCAAGTGCTTCCACTGCACTGACATGAACCCAGGTTTCATCCTGTGTAATCAGTCTTTTGAAAAACTTTGACTCATCTTCTTGGCACATCTCCAAATTCATCCTCGAGTACTCGACGCGTTCACGCTTCTGAAATGGTGTGAGCAACCTGTGAATCCATCTGGCAGATACCTTATGCATATGAAAATGGTCGTGAATGATAGTTTCCACAGACCCTGTACTAATCTTGACATCTCGGTCTATTTGGTGAATAGTAATGCGCTGGTCTTCCAAACTGGCAGCCTCAACTTGACGGACAGATGCCTCATCAATGGCAGAAGGGGGCGATCAGGTCTGGGAGCTGTTTCTACAGACTTCCGGCCATGTTTGATCTCACGATGCCAGCGTTTCACAAGGTCATATGATGGGCCATTATCACTATAGGTTTCTTTCATTTCATCAAAAGTCTTCTGTGGTGTGCGTCCTTTCAAATACAAAAACCGGATCACTGCTCGACATTCAACAGGCTCCGTTGCACTCCTGACTCAGTTCAAACACCTGTAAAACAGAAACCACAATTAGTTCAGAGCTGTGATTTGCTACATAACCCGTAGAGATATAAATCATTGCACATGCAAAATTTCAGCTAGATCAGACAACGGGAAGTGGGTCAGGTGCATTACTTATTACACGCCCCTCGTGTATATATATATATATATATATATATATATATATATATATATATATATATATATATATATATATATATATATATATATATGAGAGAGAGAGAGAGAGTGAGGGAGTGATATGAAACCATTAATAGATAAAAAGTATAAATTAATTAACCATGTGAATCCAATGACACATCAAAATAATATAAAAAATAAACAGCCTTCGTAATTATTGCCAGGGGCTAAGACATAAATAATTACACTTGAACAAAACACACTGTTCTGCTAAAACATATCTGCTGCTATTTTTATATCAGTAGTTGCCTTAAGACAATCTCGATTCTCTCAACTGCGAACAAGTTGTCTTCTATTTTTACCGTTCTCGGCAATTTATCGTTTTGTTTTGGTTGTTACCCTTTAACAGGAACAGACATTTGCGTAACCAATTATCCGCTTTTTTGGCCGTCTTTTATGAATTCTTTCTTCTCTTATATTCCAAGTCGGTGTTCTTAAATAATTATCCGACCACACTCGTTTAGTTCTTTTATTATTATTATTTACTGACCTGGGATAGATCGAATACCACTTGGCTGTTTTCTCTGGCCAGTTCTGCAAATGTGAAAGGATGATACATTCACCAATTTAAGTACATGGTTGGTTAGATCTAATTATAACGTTTTAGATATTACATAAAAGAACGAAAGAGGAATTTCTGCGGTGTGTCCTATTTAATATGCGCCTATAATGATGGGAAGTTTATACAAACATTGAACATTATAGACTAATGAGAAAATCGTTCTAAATTTAGGCGTGACAGACCGAAGAAGATGATATGTTTGGCTTAAGCGTAACAGATAGGCAGGCAAATTATTAAAAAGAAACAAGTGTACAATTAATTCGTGTTTTTTTTTAATTGACAGACTTTCGAATTAAAATACCTGGTACATCTCAACAATTCAGGTAGAAACTATCGATTCTACAATAATACAATAATCTTGTTTGATTAATGTCTTGTTCTTATTATTAAAAACACAATTTATAGACCGTTAAAAAATGCGGAAATAAACATAGAAATTATTTATTTTTATTAATCTTAATTACGTCCCATTTTCACGTCATTCACAAACGTTGTATTTATGAAGCCGGGATATAATTATATTTCTCAAGTGTTTCTATGTCTTTTTTCTCTAGTTATCTTTGCCTTGCGAAGACGGTGGTGGCTGATTTCCACAGCAAACAATTATTTCAGATATCAACAACGCGACGTTAAAGATAACAGGATCGCAACAAACTACCTTGCAGCAAAACAAAATCTGAAGTATATTAAATAACTGTCATAATCAATTTACAATCAATTATGTGAATTTTAATGTTTTATTGTATTTAATTTATCAAACCCTTCATTTCTTTAATATATTTACTTAATAGCTGTATATACCAGACATTGCCCGGTCGAAATATATCGCCAGATAGAAAGGTTAGTCATATACTTTTTAAGATACAGCGATTATCCCAAGTTGTTAAGAAAAGTGACCACATGTTTGCTTAGTGAAGCATAAAACACGTTCATCTTGGTCTATGAAAACCAAACGCGAAATAAGTCTCATAACGTAAAGGGGAAATAATTCACAGCTTAAATAAAAAAGCTTACTTCCGGTTTTAAATGAAACTATCGTACGTAATTAATAATTGAAAAGAAATAAAATATGATTGAAAATTTAAAATAGATTTAATAAACTTTACAATATAAATATTTCTAAATAGAACAATTAAAACAAATTTATTACAGCAAACAATTAATAACATCTATCTAATTATTAAAATAGATTTTCTTTAATGTAATATGCAAATAAGGTTACTCTATAAATGTAGAATGTTTTTTTTAATAAATAGTATATATAAAAATCATGCTGCAATAAAAACGTATATAAGTCTGGTTCCAATATGAGAATGAATTTGCAAAACCGTGTACATTTTGTAAATTCTTAATTAAATTGTGAAAAAAACTAAAATAAATATTATATTTTCATTTTTTATAATGGATATTATATTTTCATTTTTTATAAGAGATATTATATTTTCAAATATGATGATATTTAAAAAAAAAAAGCTAAATTTGAAAAATTTCAAAGGAATGAACTGTGATAATATTCAATATTATATGTATTTTGTGTGTGTATGTGTGTGTGTGTGTGTGCGCGCGTGCGCGTGGAAATTTATAGTTAAATTATTTGAAATTACAACAAAATTTATTGCTTGACTAAAAAGTATAGACAATTGTTAAGTTATTAAACTTTTTTCTTAACCCATGGATTTTCAATAAATGGCTCATCTTATCGAAGGAAATGTCAGCAAAATAAATGTGGGTAATTATAAATTTTGCTTATTAGCACATAGATTGAAAGTTAAAATAATGAATGAGCAGTAACAGTTATCAAATCCAATGAATACTGGTATATTCCGAAATAAATATATATAAAGCTGGACGTCTGTGTATGTGTGCCTGGTCTCTAATAGGCTCCTATATGGTTAACTATTTTAAAAAACCGATTACATATAATGATAGAGATGTATCGAAGATCATAATTGGGTATGTTAGATCTGGTAGAATGGTGGTTCATAAAAATTGTGGGGTGTGCGTTCGCGCCTGGCCCCCAAAGTATGGAAATAATAAAAAACGTTTACAAGTGTTTTTGATATAGATGTACATAAGAATACTTTGATAAGTATGTTTAAACTTAAATAAGGATGGTATGATAAAATTATGGGGTCTGCGTTCGCGCCTGTACCCCATGGAAATATGGCACAAACTTTAACAAAGACTTTTCATATCTATTTGCGTAATTATACTTTGATAATTATGTTTCAAGTTGAAGAAATATGGTATAATAAAATTATTGGGTGTTCGTTCGCGACTGATCTCCATAGATAGTTTAACAAGGTTTTTTAAAAGGGGTGGAGGTCCACAATAACATCTTAACTTTAATCTTAATTCACGTTAGTTTTATTTTTTATTTTTTGAGTTGAATCATAGTGTTTCGAATAAATTCACCTCATAAATTCCCGTTCTTATTAAAGTGAAAGCCAAAAAAAAGTCGGAACTTTAGGAAATTCTCGACACAAATTTTGCATAACTCTGTTTTTTTCCTTCTTTACTTGCACGTGGCACTCTTTCAAAAACAGATAAATAATAAAAAATAAGAAGGTTACTCATTATCGTGTCAAAAGAAGGAAAAAATCCTGCTCACGTGATTACATGTCTTTTTAAAAACATTTACATAACCTTTTATTTTTATTTATATATCTGTTTAAGCTTTTTGTCAGTGTACTAGAAGGAATTCAGTTGATTACAACCCTTTCTGCGTGTTCTTTACATTACAATAGTACAACCCTGAATCCGACGGCGCAATACTACACCGTTCAATACTGTAAAACTGAAACGAAGCTGTTCTGCTTGAAAAGAGCGCCACTTTCCTCTTATTCATATTTATACCGATTCTTTGCTTTAAAAATCTAAAGTAATTACGTATTTACTTTTTTAATATCCCATTTTGCTGTTCGGCTTATTTTACTAAAGTAAGTAAAGCTTCGTTATTTTTAAAAACTGTTTTTGTTTCTTTGTTTTTTCGATATTTCGTCCATATTATTCAGTAAGAGTGTTTAGCAGAAAAGATAACAAACGACTACCCGAAAAAAAAAATATACAAGAAATAAATGTTACCATAGTCAATAAAAGTTCAGTTCATGTTTTTTTTGTTTTGAAATAGTTTTTAATGCTCTTTACTTGAAATAATTTCAGCGAACCAAAATTAAAACGAAATTTGAGGCTAAAACTATTTAAATGAATTTTTATATAAACTACACATGCCATGATCAAATATTCCTCAAGCAGAAAATAACGGAAAACAATAAAATATGTTTATAAATATTCCTTACGTTGACGGAACTCTCTTAAATTGTTAACACAGAATGCCCAGGTGCCCCTCCTTCAAATTGAAAACAAGGCTCTCCATTTCAAAGTAGCTGCTATTTTGATTATTACTGATTTTAAGCCAGTTCGTGAATTAAAAAAAAAAAATTACAAACTACTTAAAAATACAAACCAATAAACTTTTCTACCATAAAAGTAACTTTTATTGACTATGGTAACATTTATTTCTTGTATATTTATATTATTATATATATAACCTTTTCTCTTTGTAAGGAAACAACATCTTATTGGTCACTCTTGGCTACGAATGGAAACAAAGTTGATGTAAAAAAATATATTTTCGCGAAAATTATCCTTACTTTCATCATATTTTGCTTAGGGTAAAACTTTTGAGTATTAAAACCTATCTCTTTACAACCCCCTCCTTTTCATAACGTATCATACTTCCATCAATCACAGTCCATTTTCTGTAGGCTGTTTTTTAACCCAGTCAACGACTGGTACTTCTGCTAGTATATATATATATATATATATATATATATATATATATATATATATATATATATATATACATATATATATGTGTGTGTGCGTGTGTGTGTATGTATTATTACTCTATCTCGCATATTGAGCTTTTTTATCTGCTTGGTATCGTCTTCTTATAAATATTGATACTAATATATATATATATATATATAGAGAGAGAGAGAGAGAGAAAGAGAGACAGACAGACAGACAGACAGATAGAGAGAGAGATTGTTTGTGCAAAAATAATGTCGTGTTTGACGTATATACATCTGATAAAAACGACCTTATTTTTGCACCAACCTAATAGATAGATGTGGCAATTACTGCAGCCCTTTAATTTTAATCATATTTGCAACATTTACATATGTTGGATTGGAAAAGGTTATATGAAATCAACCAGAATGAATGCAATAATTTACCCATTTATTTTCTGCATGTTTACATACATGCCATTCAGTGCATTCAGCTGCACCCTTTCCATTCAACCGAATAATGCTGAGCATGCCCTTTTAGCTATATCCGCAGAAAAAATGTTCTTAATGATATTCTTCAGATCTTCAATACAGTTATGACTGATTGCGTTGAACTTTGCTTGAATGGTGTCTACTGACCAAAGCATAGGTTAAGATCGGAAGAGGTGAAATATCAGATATCTTTGGACACAAACAATGGAATGTATTTGTAAAAAGTATTAGAAATTCTTTTATAAAAGAAATTTGGCAGCGACTCCTGGATAAACATTATATTGAGGGTTCAATTGCGATTGGTTATTCACAGTATCACACAGTGGTGTTAAACCTTTAACAAATTGAGCGCCAGTGGTCTCAATCTCTTGTTGCTTGAAATGCTGACTTTGAATGATCAATGGAACTTAAGAAGAATTGTACGAAATGATGTCGATAAAAGTAACCTATAATGACCTCGTGTTCTAAAAGTTCTATCTGGTCAACGATTCTCTTGACTTTATCGCTTTGCGCTTCAAATAATTGGTGAAGGTGGGTGTGGTTTAAACGCTTCTTACTCTATATTGTGCAGTGAGAAAATTAGATCCACAAATAATGTATTATTTCATCCCGAGGTCTAGTTTACCTTGTCTATCGATTGACTCACAAGACTGTATTCTTTCTTGACTTTGTCATTGAGGTAGACGACTTCGACATTTCGTAATATCGCCGCAGAACAATTTCAGCATGCTTATAGCATTTTATTAAACTATAGCAAAGACACGTATTACTATTCTTATAACTCTTTAATGATTACACAATCCAGGTCAAATATCGAGATGCGCTTCAGGGTGTATGCTTGGCGCGTGTTGAACACAGTTAAACATTTAAGTGCGCAATGAAATATAATATCGTTGTAGAATAATCT
Source organism: Euprymna scolopes (assembly GCF_053919585.1). NCBI lineage: Eukaryota > Metazoa > Mollusca > Cephalopoda > Sepiida > Sepiolidae > Euprymna > Euprymna scolopes. Next base: position 43,253,003 of record NC_136497.1, on the reverse strand, counting down.
GTCGCCTCTAGTTATGTTTTTAAAGCTGCTGTCGACGCACTACTCGTAATTTATAACATTCTTCTGCGTGGTTTGCATTGTGGTCTACAAGTTGAAACACTGTATAGTTTAAATAAAAGTAGATACTCAAATATCATAAATCACTAGAATCTAGGAACATTTATTGTTCAATGTGCCTATTGATTAAATAAAATATATTGTGTAGGAATATTCAGAATCTTGATCTAATAGTGTAAATTGTTTTGAATTACTATACGCTGCTATAAAAGAACACGTATTTTTCTACCGTGTAGAGCTCAAATGTAAAAAGAAACTACAGATTGGAACGAGAGTATTTATGCGTACCTGATATGTGTCACCTGTGGGTTTTGTCATATATAAAAGTCAAGCATTATGAACGGGTTTAGAAGAAAAACATGCCACATAACAAAGTTTCTATGACAGGCACATAAATTCCGTGATCAGTTCTCAAAAGTAACTTGTGGATAAAATGATGCTACGTAACAAAATTATAGTTCTGAGCACATCGTTTAGATATCAATATTGCAAATAGTGTTGTTGAAAAAAGTATACCAAGTAACAAAATTCCAGTAGCGAGTACGCTGATTCTGAGATCAGTATTGCAAATAGTGTTTTTGGAAAAATGTATACAACTTAACAAATTTCCAACGACGACCACATTGTTTTATTTACTAATAGGTCATCGATTATCAATGCCTGGGAACAATGAAGGAAAAGACATCGTCAATTTGCAGCTGATCAGATGCAACAAATATTTGTAAATGTTAGCATTAAAGACGATCATATTGTCGTCAGTTGGAAATCAGTTCTGTGGTATTTTGCTTCAGAGATAAGATGTTGGAGGGAGGAAACTTTTTTCGTGAACATTTCATTTGATTTTAGGTAAATATAGAAAAAATGCTGAACTTGAAGATGACCATGTTGTAGTGGGTTGGAGAGCAGCTCTGGAGTGCTTCATGAAAGAATGAATGTTCGTGTAAGTTCCGTGTGGGTGTAGGTATACAAAAGTAATAAAATGAAAGATCATTACATGGATTGCAACTAGACGAGTTCTTGTTAATTAGAATTTGGTGTTGTTTTCTTTAGGACGACAATTTTATCGTTCTCTACTGTAATTACTTATGATGCTTAATAAAATGATGTTTGGACTGAATTATGCCAAATAAACAGTTTAGTACTAATTATAGAACTTAATAAAATAACATATATATATATCAAGGTGTTTGTCCACTGCATACAGACAACGTAAGTTTTCTCTGTTTCTTTCTGAAATTTTGACATTATAACGTCATGCATTTTTCTCTTTAAGAACATTCTAATTTTTTTCTTGTTGAATCTACGGAAGGAATTATTAATGATGACATACAAATATTGATTGTTCTTGGTGAACGAAACAGATGTATGAACTGTACAAAAGTTTTTTTATATATATTAGAGAAAAGTATTGTTAAGACAAATAAAAAATTTTACCTTGAAATATAGAAAAAATGTCTTTTATGCTCTGTTGATATATATATAACAAACACATATTCTAAGTTAAAAATAATTGGTATACACAGACTTAAATGTAATTGCAATCGTACTTTTTCACAGCACACACACACACACACACACACACACACACACACATATATATATATATATATATATATTTGTTTTTAACATGTTTTATTAACTATTTACTCTTTTATATATATATATATATATATATATATATATATATATATATATATATATATTATTGCCATCCAAATCGATGAAATCGCCAATTTTAAATTAAATCGATTGATTGCTTGCTCTAGTTAGGGATCCACTGCTGTGTACAGAGGGGAAGCTTCACATGCCCCTACACAGTGACTTAGGCTTTAATGCATTGTAGTCTATACTGCACTGTAGAGAATTAATGCATTGTAGTCTATACTGCACTGTAGAGAATCTACTGTTGGCATTATAAAATTGTGTGCAGAAATCGCGACACTTAAAGTTTAAAATGCAAAAGTCAAGTATCATAGTTCAATTGTGCTCCGAACAGAAGCATTTATTTCGAACGCGCCTCTGTCATATCAAAGACTCAACTGTTGATTTTATGAAATTATTTTTACATAATTACTTGAATTAAAGTAAAACGTACTAAAATCAAGTATCGTGGTTCAATTATGCTTAAAAAACATTACTTTTTAATGCGTCACTGTCTTGTGTGGTAATAAAACCTCTCAAATACACTTGTGATGTTAGATTGCATAAAAGTGTTTAATTGGGTCAAAATCTGACCTCCGTCTTTTATCAGATTTTTCCTATTATTGATTTTCGATAGTTATCGGATTCATTACGGTACAAAACTTACGTAAAAGCGCTCCTGATACATCAAGTACTTTATTGTGAAATTTAAAAAAAAAACGCCCAGCCATTTTCGAGTCCATAGAGAAAGAACTCTTACACATAAAGTGCCTTTTATACATATATATGTGTTTGTGTGTGTCTGTGTGTGTCTGTGTCTGTGTATAGATAGATAATAGTTTTTAAATAAATATTAATAATTATTTGATACATATTAACAATTGTGGCCTATGCTTACGCAATAATCAGTGTAAGGAGTGTTAGATACATTTTTCAGATCGTTTCATTATGAAGATGCAAACGGTTATTATGTAAATACCGTCTCTTATGCATTTACTCTTCGGAAAAATTGAAAATTCTTTGTTTAGATTTAAAAAATGCATGACAATATAATGCTACAAGAAGAAAAAAAACACACGATGCGGAGTTTTCTTCTTGCAGCATTATATTGTCAGCCATTTTTTTTGTAATTTTTCTGAAGAGTAAATGTATGAAAATCCACGATGTTGACATAATAACCGTTTGTTTCTGAATAACGAAACAGATCTGTAAAAAATGTACCGAAAGTTTAGCCTGCTGGAGGGGCTTCTTTCTTTTTTGTGATTATTCCGTTATTTTTTATATATGCTCTGTTGTTATAGTTAACGTACATTGAGCTTCTATACAAAAAGGATTGTTATACATAAAGCGTGAAATATAATTGAAAACTATGTTTTATACAAACAATATATATATATATATATATATATATATATATATATATATATATATATATATATATTAGGTCAGCGGACATAAAAAAGTACACAGAGTATTAAAAAATATGGCGGAATGTTGCGTGTTGCTTTTTCTTTGTTCTCTAAAGAGGGATCAACTTTGTTTTCTTAAAAGAATATGTAGTGAAATGGAACAAATACATGAAATTTATTGCCAAAATAACTGGATAAATAAATCGTTTTACTGTGCCAGTAGGTATCTCACTGCCGATGAAATTCTGTCTGTATGCGAGTCAAACACGTCCTAAAAAGGAATACTCTTGCTCGGCTGTACTATAATGCATTGATAAGGTTTAAAACCGGCTTCGAAACCGAGTGTGCGATGACCTTTACTCTTCCTTGCATTGTTTTTCTCATAGAAGAGACGTTGCGTTGACGTTGTCTCTGCTGTATCGCTATTTTCATGACAAGTGGTTGTCTGAGCTCCAATCTATGGTCCCCTTTGCTAAACTTTCACAAAACACTCAGCTATATACAACCACTATCAACAATTTTCCCCACTCTCTATCTGTGCCTAATTCTGTCATAGAATGGCCTTATTGGCCTGCTTGCTAACCGATTACAACATAGTAATCTTCAAGTCTAATGTAAATGTTCTTACTAATGTTAAATGATTAAAATTCTACCCAATCAACACAATTAAGGATTACTAAACTACCACCTTACATCATTAACCCTTTTCCTTGAGGGGCCTTGGACCTTAACAAATGGTGACTACCTCGTATATATATATATATATATATATATATATATATATATATATATATATATATATATATATATATATATATATATATATATACCTAAAGAGACTTGTGTTTCATCCTTTCTGGAATTAACAGTGCAGGCAGTTACGATTACAGCCGGTCAGGAAATTCGAACACGGCCACGTAGTCAGCCATTAGCAAGGAACAAACTACACAGTCAACGTTAACAATGAGAAATACAGTTGCTATTTACATTTATATATATGTCTAGGCGGCTAGAGTGATCTAATGCTTATAACATATTGATTTGCGCATGCGAGCCTAGATGGCCCACTTTAATTTCAGCTTAACGTACGTAACAATAAGAACCGAGTTCTTACAGGAGCTGACGTAATCATTACATAATTATTATGTGCATTTGTTTGTATGTGTGGACATGAACTTCTCTCGTATCACACATGTAAAAATGTGGCGGAGAAAACTATTTCAAGTGTTTAGGAGAAAATAGTAAATCAAACAACCCCAGCCGCCTGAAGGGAATTCGACTTTCCATAATTTCTTTTTTTATTTTCTTTGATTCTTTCAATACTGTAATCGAATGATAGTTTTTTTTTCGTTTCTCTTTTTTAAAGCTTTTCAGTTTAAAACGTTTTCTTTCCTTTTTTTTTGTCCTTTTTAAAACTTCATCGATTGTTTATATTATTTATAATGATCGGACTATTGTTATCATCTTCAATGTAATTATGCAACGTTTCGGTCGTATTGTACTTCGACCGTCCCCAGGCATGTTGATTGTTATTTCGAAAATAAAAAAGTTACTGGCTCCGAAGATATTTTCGTGTTCTGTGAGTTAGTCTCCATTTTAGGGTTTTTGTTTTGAAGATGCGACTAAAATCTAGGCTTGGTTTGCTTAGTAATGTTTCTTTTTTTTTAGCATATGTGCTGCATTTTTAGTAACATTTTGGGAGCCTCAGATTGCAGAAAAAAAACTTTGTACACCCTTCAAATTTCGGCGATGGAAGCCAATCTGTCAATGTTTATTAGAGTTGCCTTCAGTTTGTAAACTCACAGAATACAAAAAATATCTACGGAGCCAGTAACTTTTTCTCTTTTCTTTGTCAAACAGCAACTTTAAAAGTTGGCAGGTGTATCATTGATGAATAAAACGAAATCTCTTTCTTCCTAGAGGGATTATCTAGCTGTAGATAGTAAACGAAAACAGTACTTAGTAAAAAGAAAAGTATTTGTCGGAACGAATCATATCGCATTCCTAACGAAGTCGCTTGTTTTTTCTTATTTTTGTCAATTAAGCCTAGGTAATCTGATCGGTGAATTAAAAAAGAAAACAATCCATGACGCCAGAATAACATTACTGGAGACTTATCTTAATGCATTTAAATACATATTATAAATTATATATAATATACCTATGTGTGTCGCACGCACGCACACACACACACACACACACACACCCACATATATATATGTATATGTATATATATGTGTATATATATAAATTCGTTTTTCAAGCGCGTGTATTGATATTCATATTAAAATCCCTTTTTCTATTTATTTAAAAAGAAAAGAAAAGAAAATTTTGTTATGTATGAGGCGTGGAATTGCATTCACTAGCAGAAGATCTAGCTAATTTGCATATTCTTTTGAACATTCACTTTAATTAATTCCCTATTAGTTTCTTTTTCTCATGGGATGATCATCTTTAGTTAATTATTACGTGTAATTACATTAATGCAGATATTCTACATGATTTATACTTGCATAATGTTTGCGTAAAAAGTTTATAGTAAACACAAAATTGTTTCCATATATATTTATGTATACGTATATATTTTTGTATAAAAAAATTTTGCCTACTAAACTCCTCCTAGAGTTTTTGGTCTACAGACATGAAACTTCATATATAAGGTATTTGAATCCATGCGAAACTTTATATTTGAGTTTTAGCCACGAAAAAATCGGTGCAAGATTGTGAAAATTAAAAAAGACTGAATTTTGCCATTACGAACGCATAAGTAGCTATTGGTTGATGTTTTTTTATTTTTAGCCTTGCAGCAAATATGTCTTCATGGCCCAGACTTTGGTGGCAAAGGCAAAAATAAGTCGTAAGCTGAAGGTTTTGGTTTCGATTCTCGGTAGTGGCGCACGAGTCTATATTTATTTTTTAACTTTTTAAATCATTACTATATATTGCGTCCAATATAATCTATAATATAAACCTACATGTTTGCTTTAATGTATGTATATATGTGTGCATGTTTGTCAGCCTAAAACTTTCGACAGGCCATGGATTTTCACGAGATCGGTATCATTGTGAAGCCGACCCTTCAGACGTCAAATACGGAAAAATTGGCTAAAAACATTAATCACTTCACCCTCATCTGTGCACCTTTTAGCCGATGTTTTCGAAAGCCATCCTCTCTTTTCGATTGAGTAGCCTTAATTTAAAACTACATGACTTCCGGTTTGCCGATGGGCGAAACAGCAAAGACGTCACGTTTTTTCATGTTCTTTTCCTCCTTTGCGTACGAGTTCGAGCCTGCCTGACTTTTTTTTCTTTTTTGCTCAACACACATCCTAACACCCGGGAAACGCTGGGCACCAAGTGAACGTGTCTGTGTGTGTATCTGTCTGTCTGTGTATATTTCCCAACACAATAAATCTGTCAATTTTCATTCTACAGACTCGAAATTTGATATACAGGGTATTGAAATTTGGGTAAATCTTTGTAATTCGTTTTCGGCCAGAAATTTGGCTTTTAAGGGGTCAAAGTTTAACGATTTGACCTTTGAGAACTCTATCAAACTAATCTGCCAATTTTGGGTCGAAACACTTGAAAATTTGAGTTACCAATATCTAAATGTATGTATGTATGTATGTATGTTTGCATGTCTGCCTAAAACTTTCAACAGAGGCGATAGACTTTTACACTTGAAACACTTGAAATCTTAGATATAGGTTCCTTGGACATGGATCTAACTTAATAACTTAATTTGAGCCCAAAACAATAGATGTTGAGGGGTCATAATAGGGGTCAAAGTAAAAAAAGATTGACCAAATTACTCAGACAATTTCTGGTCTAAACATTTGAAATTTTAAATAAAATTGATTCAAAGATAGGGCAAAATTTTAATCGGCTTGGGTCGAAAATTTGAGTTACCAATATCTAAATGTATGTATGTATGTATGTTTGCATGTCTGCCTAAAACTTTCAACAGAGGCGATAGACTTTTACAAGATCAGTATCGTTTTGAAGTTCGATCATGCAGACGACAAATATCGAAAATTGGCTAAAAACATTAATATCTTCACCTTCAACTGGGCACTTTTCTACAGGAGGGTCGCTTTTTTCGCCCATGTTTTCGAAAGTCACCCTCTCCTTTCGATTGTCTAGCCTCAATAAAAACCTACGTCACTTCCGGTTTGGCGGTGGTCGTAACAGCGAAGAGGTCAGGTTTTTTCCAATTCTTTTTCTCCTTTGCGATACGGGTTCGAGCCTGTTTTCCTACCACCACTTTTTTTTTTGCTCAAGCTACATCTTCAAACACCCGGGCAACGCCGGGCACCCATGCTAGTGTATATATATATATATATATATATATATATATATATATATATATATATATATATATATAATTATATATATATATAAAATTTTCAGAATGTGAGAGATTACATATATATATATATATATATATATATATATATATATACATTTATATTTCAAAATAGATGGACAATTTTGAAATCCTCTTCAAAGTTAACAGTACAAAACAGTGACATGATTGGAATTGTTGCTACAAACTTGAAGGCATGTTTCTGTTAAAGGTAAAAATTAGCTAAACTTTCTCATGCTAACTGTTCTCAATAGGCATGAAAAACAAAAGGAATAAACGTCATCAAAAATTGAACACATGAATTATTCAGAATAAGATAATTCACATCAATTTCTACTTTTAAAATTCTTAACAGTTTTAAAAGGATTTAAAATGTTTATCGTTATATTAATATTATTTTTATTAATCGCATCATTTAAGGGAAATCGATCGATTTGTCGTTATGGTTTATGAAGATATGTATAGATTGCAACTAGATGTATATTTCGCTCCCATCCTGTAAAAAAATGAAACAAGGTCGAGAAAGTAGAACTTGAAAAGCGTCCTAGACAAAGACTACTCTGACCTTCCCAAATCCCATTCTTCGGTAGATGTCCCTCGGGCGATTAACAATAAACTAATCCCTTCTCAAAAGGCGAAAAATGCAAAGCATGAGAACGGATCTACCGGAACTGCATTCAGCCAAACGAGACCAATCCATCTCAACAATGGACTAGGCTCTGGTGGCTTTAGGATCGAGTTTCGGCAGATAATAGATCGGCCTGGAAGCAAGGATCCAAACTGATTACCATTCGATATCTGCAGCTTCACAATAAATGCAATGTACTGAATCAACAGTAAAAGTAACTCATTATTATTACGTGTTTGTCATTTATTAGTAAATTTGCTTCATGTCTATAGGTAACTTCCGTGGCTTAGGTTCATTCAGATGCTATTCTGTAGTTACAAAGTACGATCAAACTCGTCCTCTACTAATGGATACAATTTCAGAGTTACAAACCTGGTCGGTTTTAGTGCATGAAAAATCCCGGTTTTCAACAAGTGCCACTTGATGGGAACAACATAGTGATTCCCTCAGTCTAAAAGGAGTTCTTCAATAGAACAGATAGAGTAAAAAATAACAAACAAATAAGATAAGAGAAATGGTTTTACCATTTTATTTTTGTTAATGTTGTTCGTGATTATTTTTACTGCACTTTCAAACGATTATTTGATCGACGACGATAATACCGCATGGTAAGCATTCAAGATGTAGTTTGCTGCAGTTTTGGTAAACATACAAACCAAAACAAAATAGAGATAAGTTATCTTTCTTGATTTGTTTATTTGGCTAACTTAATAGGTATCCAAAAATTTGTACTACTATAAATTTGTTTTTTTTTATTGTTGTGTATTAATATTCATATTAAAAATCTTTTTTTTTATTAATCTAAAAAGAACATACAACTTTGCGTACAAAGGTTATAGTAAACACAAATCTCTTTATATATATATATATATATATATATATATATATATATATATATATATATATATATATGCGAATATATATTTGTTTAAAAATTTTGGTTACCAAACTCCTCTGTCAGTTTTTGGTCTACAGATATAAAACTTATTATATAGGGTGTTCGAACGCATGCGAAGTTTTATATTTTGGTTTTAGCCGGGGAAAATCGGTGCTAAAGTGTGAAAATTAAAAAAAAAATGAAAATTGCTAGGTGAAGGTACAAACGACGGCATTACCAATATGCAAGCGAAACCTAATAGCTATTGGTTTATGTTTTAATTTGTAGTCTTGCATTGTACATGTCTTCATAGCTCATGTAGTAACGTCAAAGGAAAAAGTAAATCGAAAGCTAAACGTTTTGGTTTCGATTCTCGGTGGTGGCACACGAGTCATTTTTTTTTTTTAATTTTTAAATCATTACTAAATCTTAGGTCAAATACAATATAATAATAAATACGAAATCTGCTTTAATCAAAATATCATATTTAAGCGTATTTTACGGCCGGGCATTGCCGGGCGGCTTGCTAGTAAATGAAACAAACAAAACGTTCGGCGACAATAATACCGAAATGAAAGCAACTAATAATGATTTCAATGAAGGAGATAAAAAAATATCGTTGTGTATCTTTGTCAGAGTTGCATAAAGAAAAACAACAACACAAAATATTCATTTTTTTTATTTATTTTGACGTTGATGTTGTTTCCATTTCTTTGTTTCATTTTTATGGTAACTGATGGCGCTTATTCCAACTTCCTAATCGTGCGCCGCTATCAAGTAGATTGATTTGCCTTTTATCGAATGGCCATAAAAAAATGCACGTGACGTCGACTATTTTGAATTCATGCATTCTCTTTTATCAAATGATCATAAACAACTATATTTTGTGAGAGTCACTGCTTATCAAGGTATATAGGCCACTCAGGGATAAAGACTACTGAATGTAAGGTGATCATTAAGACAGCAACTTAGTGATCGTTAGTAATTAGGTCGAATTTAATTATTTGATGGGCCGGCTCAACAAGAACTTATTTACATTTGACTTGAACACGACCATGTTTCTTTACCTAAATAACAGACAGGCAATATTTAACATTTCATCAGACCAAATAAGAATTGATATTTGGTCTTACGAAGTGTTGTCTCTGAACTGGGACTCCACTGAAACTTGTATGCACACAGGTAACCAATAATTTAATTATATTTGTATAATAACTAAACCTTATACCAGTTCTGTCCTGCATATAACACTCTTTCATAACCACGCAAGTTTCATTGGATTTACATCTAGGAAACCAATCGATACAACCAATATATATATATATATATATATATATATATATATATATATATATATATATATATATATATATATACATAGTAGAAATGGTAATTAATAAAAACTGAAGAAGGTGCTCAATACTGTTGTAGAGCAAATATGCGTTTTATTTTTTATTACCGTATTATTACCGGTTTTCTGTAAAATGTATGTGAAGAAGGTGCTCAATACTGTTGTAGAGCTAATATGCGTTTTATTTTTTATAACCGTTTTATTACCGGTTTTTTTGTAAAAGTCTGAGGAAACTACAGACGGCCAAAAAAAAACGCCCGGGTAGCTGAAACAATAATGTAACTTAACAGAAAGATACGGTAATAAAAAATAAAACGTATATATATATATATATATATATATATATATATATATATATATATATATATATATATATATATATATCACTTTAAGATCTTAGAGACTATTCACGTTCGACTTAGAAAACCTTCCCTTTGCAAGCAAAGGAAATGCCTCCTGGGTTCGAACGTGATTAATCTCTAGGGTATTCGACCATAACGCGGTTTTATTTTATTTTACGCAATTTTAATCGCTTTTTCATTCTTCGTTTTAAAAATTCCCTCGGCAACTTTGAGAAGCGAGGGTCGAAACTGGTCAGCTGGCTCCCCATTTCTCTTTTTTTCCTCTTCTGTTCCCCCTTTTTCCCCCTTTTGGAGAGAAGATTAAAGGAATAAATATATATCTATAATCATATATATATATATATATATATATATATATATATATATATATATATATATACATACAAATTTACTTTTAACCATGAATCATAAAATCTTCCCTTCCTAATTGTAATATATATATATATATATATATATATATATATATATATATATATATATATATATATATAGATAACGTGAAACTGTAAGATTGCATCCATCTTTCATGTAGTCAGTAGCTTAATTAAGGGGCAATTATATTCGCTGTCTGGACTTGCACGTCTTCAAAATCTAGCATATGTGTTTTATTCTAGCATATTATCTCATCCATTTTTCTCAGTACGTCGAGCTTTTACATCTCATAAGTCCCTGCGACAATATTATCTCGTTCACGTAATTCCCAAGCTCGAATTTCAGTTTCAATGAAGTAAACAGCCCAACGCACTTCTTTAGTTTGCTTGTTATTTTTTACTTATCATTATATTTATATATATATATATATATATATACATATATATATATATATATATATATATATATATATATATATATATATCATTATTATTATTATTTCGTGGGCGTACTGCTCTTGCAGTAATAACCAGGAGAATTCTGCTGCAGAAGCACATTTCACGCGTTTTTAACTTGGAAATATCGGGCAATTAACTGAAAAGGATTGACAACTTTTTTTTCGTTAATTTGAATATGAAGTTACCTAAAAAGATAAACATAATATTCTTTCCGCATATATATATATATATATATATATATATATATATATTTACAGCTTAACGTTATTATACTAGAGACTTGAAAATAGACACTATGAATAACATAAGAACGTATACAGAACGTAAAAGTGAATTAGGAAATGAGCAAATAGGTGTTGTTTACATCTAGTTCTTATAAACATAGGTATCCATCCTGAAAAATTAAAATCCTATATTCATAACACATCGTATTATTCAATACATTTCTTGAACAGCATTCGCATTTATAACCAGTTTTTCAGTATGACCAACTTTGGCGCTGAAGAAATACATGTAAGTATGTATATCCCTACATTGAAAGTTTGTGATAATTGTTGCCATAGAGTGAGTTCCTTGCTTCCTATAGAAAATGAAAACCTACATGTTCTTCTTCATGCATATTATGGATGATGGACAATAATAAACTAAAATTACATGTAACTCTGTCTTTTGGATTTCATCGTGTGTTTCGCAGAGAAAATAAATATCTTCAAAAACTTTTAGATAACTATTAAACACACTCGAGGTTATGATCTTAAAATAGTTATACATTCTTAGGAAATTATGAAAAGGAAACAAGAACTACGTTTTAATGGCTGCTGTTGTTGTGTGGCAGGATTTCCATTATCGAAAAGTTTTGTTTTTTTTAAATTTCGAAGCAATCAACTTCATCGCATCTTTGAAACAATTCGATCATGTAATACTGTAGAGAACCCCATCATTCATTGAACAGGTACTGAATGATAGTATTTCACTGTTTCGAAAACAAATCCTGAAATCAAACATTAATGATGTTTTATGCTGATTTCTCAGCGTATAGGATTAAGTGTTTAACATGTTGATTTAATGTTGAAGTTATTATATCAGAATATAGTCGTTTTAGCAGACAGTCCCGCCTTGCCCGATCGTAAATTACGCATAAATATATTTTAATTCATGAAGGTTTCTTATTTATTATCATAAAACCAATTTTCTATTTATTATTATCCAATATTTAGAAATGATTTCAAAAGTTATAAACATATATGACTTGGGTACCATCCGCTAGAAACCAATGCAGGCGTTTAGCGCTTAAGCAGTTTAGAATTGTGTCTCTTTTGAGAACGTCCTGATGTCGAGGAAATTCTCTTGGAACAGCATAACTCGTTCATTTTCACGTAGATCTCCTACATAAAACCTTATGTTTAACTATCAACATTTTGAACTTGAATCTGAAACAAAAGAACCCATTAAATTATAAAATGGCATGTCGTTGCAAAAACAATTGATGTATGTCTAATAATATAGGACAGAGTAATAGCAATTTCGAAAACACCTGTTATTTCTGCATCACCCTTTATTATATAGAAACACTATACAGATTAAATAGTGTCGTTTACCTAGGAGATGGTTTCTAATTATTTTAATAGCCATAATATCGGAGATATTTCCTTCCTTATTCTACTACAAGTAAATGGATGCAAGATTCAACAATGAAGACTGATCAAACAAGAACATAAACAAACACCTAATAGGATTATATGGAAGTGATTATTGCCAACACGTTATGGCATTATTCTCTTCTTTAGAGCGATATATACATGTGCAACATAGATATGTATGCAAGACACGCACGTGCATTAAAACTCGCGGGTCCGAAAGCGTCAGGGTAGAGACACATTTACATAACTCCATTATGTTATTAACTGATTTATCACTTTAACTTTCCAATTGAACTCGCTTGTAGAAGAAAACGTGGTTTTCCATTTGTGTAAAGCAATGTTATCTTTTAAGGAATAGATTTCGATAGCATAATTAAATTATATCTAAACAGAAATGGAAGGAAAGAAAGAACACATAGCTCTAGTATGTGGGCGCAGGGGGTTAGGTACTTGATTGCAAATCTTTTGGATTTCGACGAATTTCGGCGTAAATTCACATTCTATACCTCGCCAGACTGATGATGGAACCCAAATTTATTATGACCTTTTTATAAACATCTTGGACTCCAATGCTATTGCATAAGTGTCGTGGGACCCACCGTGACAAAAAAAAACTTTTCCAAACAGTATAAATAAACGGAGAGGTACTGACCTTTGCCGTGGTGGTGTGTGTACTTCATAGTACACCATTTTGGCGTTAAATTCTACGACTGTTTTTACATGCATATTTTGTTTTGTTCTGAATACAATTTTTCTAATCCATATCCCTAGTAACCTTTCTAGGCCACAACAAATGGTGAGGAAGAATTAAAATTTACAAAGGGAATACTCATGAGAGCCTGGAGATGAAGAACTTAAATTTCAAAAGTACCCCCAGCAAAAAAATGCATTTCCAACAAACACAGAAAAGGGTAAAATTACACCAGTAATTGCACACCATAGCTATCCGATAACGGAGTAGCATTCTCAACGAACAAGATACTCTTTCAACTGAGACTGCGAAAAATCTCTAAAGGATAACTCTAAACTAATGGATAAAAGTACTTTAGTTGGACACTGAAAAGGCTCTTACATCTGTAATTTAAGATTTTCAATGTAAAAATAAAGAGAAAACACACTATCCTCAAATCAAATTGTTTTTATTCTCAAAAAATTAAACGTAAACTTTGTTCAACGTGCAGAATTTAAACTGCAATTACTAATATTGCAGCAGTTTTTCTCACATAAGTATATTTCACTTTTGATAAAAACTCGGGCAGATAACAACAGATCCAACAACAACAACAACAAGGTGAAGAAAGAGATCAGAAACTGCAAAAACAACTGATGCTATAACAGCAGAAAACTGAAGAGAGACAACAGAAAACTAAAGACAGATTCAACAGCAACAAGACATACAAAAAATCAGGAATTACTTCTCAACAGTTTTACTAATAAACAAACCACGTACAATAACACAGAGTTTTCGCAAAACACGATATAGAACACTAAGGATACCTTTACCTACATTCCTGGGCAAAATGAAACCTTCGACTCTTTCTTTAAAAGGCATGAAAACCTTTTCAACGTCTGTTGGTAAAATTAGCCTAATGCTAAAAACGTTCAACTGCTTTCACAAAAGACTATGGATCTAAAGTTTACGAAAACCGTCAATTTACTATCAGAAATTTCCAGTCCCAATATGTCACTGTGCCATAAAAGATTAAATATTTTAATATGTCCAAGCTGAACGACGAAAATTCATTGCATTCTTGCTTAAGGATTAGTGTCGGCAAAAAACAACAAAAACGTTTTAAAATGAATCGTAAACATAATAAAGGCATTAAAAGAAAAAAACCTCGAAAGGTAACGCAACAATTAAAAAGATAGCAGAAAATTAAAGCAAACAGAGTTGCATAAAAATGGCGTAATGTTTAAACGCAAACAAAAAGATGTTGAAGCGTTAAGGAAAAGTAAAAACCAATATCCATTCGAACAATAAGTTTGATTGACAAATACTAAGATAATTCGACAATATCGGCTTTTAACGTGCCATTTTTTTTGTATAAACATAGAAATGCCATAGTAACTTAACTTACTCAACGGAATTGGGATGTCATTCAGAAACTAATGAATGATATAACTAAAGAAACGCAGACCTGAAATCATATGGTAAAGGATTCGCGATATCGAATACATTTTACGAGCTAAAGACATAATCATAAACGCCATCAAAATCAGTTTAAAAATGTCACTCAAATGATACTAAGGATACGTTACCCGTAGATGAAGAGCAGATAAACGCAATTTTTGAGACGTTCAATTTCTACTCACTCAAACCAGAACAGTGACGATCGAGCGGAAAGAGAAAATTCACCAACCACCTGACTATCGACCTGACTTAGAAAAGATATTAGCGAGCGTTTTGCAGTGCAAAAAAGTTTTGAAGGAGGTGATGTGAAGACAACACAATCGCACAAGATCTGAACTCTTCCGAACCGTATAAGACCAATAATAATAGACTAAGATATATCGACTCTCGTGGTGGTAGTGTTGGTGTGCGTACTTTATAGTACGCCATCGTATCATTAATGGCTATGACCGATTACCTATATATTTTGCTTTGTTCTCAATAAAAGTACCGTTTTCTAACCAATATCCGTGTCCGTGTCTTCTTTGGTGATCCTTCCGAACCACAACAATTAGCCACACTAATGTTTTTAATAAAAAATAATACAATATTTTACCTAGTATTGAGTACTTTTGAAAACAATATTGATCTTAAGTTTATTTACTATATATGACTAAACGATAACTAGGATTCGGAACTTTTGAGGGTATCGGAATCGGAAGAATTATTGCTTAATTTCCTCATTTTCGATTTCTAACTGCTTGTTTAATTTTTTTTTTTTTTTGACAATAAAAAATGAAACAAGCACCAATTATTTGTTGTTTTTTTAGAAGTTGTTCATTTTAAACATAAGACTGAGAGGGGCCATAGAATGGCTTATAAATATCCATATAATTTATCATTGATTCAAAGAGTTTAATTTAATTAGTTTATTAGTCATTAATCGAGAGATAACTTTGTAAACTTTTCGTATCTATTTACTAAATGTCTATATACTCCCATCTGACGGAGTTCACTTGATTATTGAAAGGTCTTTAATGTTCTGGACGGGGATTTTAAATATCTTTGGTGACAGCTATACATCGGCGGTGTCTGTTATCGGCTTCTTCTGAAATAATTAAAGTTTTACGACGCTTCTCTTTGGACGCAAGTGAAAAAGATAGATTTCCAATGAGTTCATCAAAATCTTGGATAAAATACATAAAGAGAAAACATTCTGAAGATTTTCTTAATTAAAAATGAGATTATATTTGCATTTAAACTTCCGCAAAAGTAGAATGCGATTGGGGCATTTATTAGTGTAATAAACAGAAAAAGAAAATAAATTATAAACAAATATGCAACAAATAAATGTTACAAAAGGCTAGATTCTTCTACATATCTGAATAAATTTATTTGTATTTTAAAGTGTGCTTTTGGCTTTAAAAGGCATCTCTTTGAGTTAGAATTTAAAAAATGGCCGCTAAATAGCCCCAGCAGAAGGACCATTGATAACCGCTCCAAATTGAAAATTAAACAAACGCTGGTAGAAACACATAAATAAATGTAAACAATCGACCGAAAATGCTATGCTGTACGAGTATTTTGTTAAATTTTCTATTTTTGAGTGATTAAGCAAGAATGGGGCGGAAATGAGTATCTGTTACATAAATTTTATGTGAGAAACAGTTTTAAAAATAATTGTCTGTTTTTCGTTTTTTTTTTTTTTTGTTTTTTTTTTTTTTTTTCCTTTCCACTACATAATCATTGGAAATGTAGGATCCTATTTTGGGGATGTGATTTAGCTGAATGGATTAATATATTTTCTCCTGCTATTATTATTCTTTTCTTCTTCTTCTTCTTATTCTTATTCTTATTCTTCTTATTATTATTATTAGTAGTAGTAGTAGTAGTAGTAGTAGTAGTAGTGTCTATAATTTATTTTTCTTTTACAGTAACACAAATCAATCTAATAATCGACCAAATGCGTATAATTGTGTGAAAAAAATATGAATAATTTTCAAAGAAGGTAGATACAGAATAGTCAACAGAAATCCCTCCTAATGTTAAGAATGCTTTTCTAAATAGCATGTTATTATGTAGAAACGCATTCTTGACATGGGATAGGTTTTATTAACTATTTTCTTACTCCACTGTTTTCTTATTTTGCATAACAATCGTCGCGTAATTATATTTGGAACGCCAGCACGCCAGCACGCCAGCACGCAAGATTTCAATCTGCCATTTTGGTTCGCCAAAATGTATGCCAGTGCACCAAATTTTATTCCATCATAAAAACAAATTTCTGCAGAAAAAACATATTTTTACATTATATTTTTTTTTTCATTCTCTGTGATGTTCTGTGGTCATGAAATTAAATTTAATTAAAAGCATTTGGGATATTTTAAGCAGGATAGTTCATAGAGTAAATGTAGCATTGTGGTGATTTCTGAAGTGAAAATGATGGAAAAATTGTGAAATAATTGAAAAGAAATGAGTCGAAACAGGATGACTACAATAATAATATCTGGAAATCCTTCACGACTGTGGCAATTGTTATTCCAAGCATATTTGACGAAGAAAACTGCTAATAAAATTTATCCCATTCTCAGATGTAGCATTGGAGACGCCAAATTTAATTTATTTTTATAAGTTTTTATGGTAAGCAAAATAAATATTCTACTGTAAACTTGTCTAATAAACATCACAGATTTTCGCACCTATTTGATAAACGGCCATATGGTGCCTATTAGAGATTTCATACTTTAATATCAAACGATTTAAAATGCTAGGACATTATTTTTAGAGCTACTTTGACCTTGGTCTTGTCTGATAACCATATCCTCTGAAATATTTCATGGCTCCATTATATTTTGTTTGGTGTTTGCACAAGTGAAAAATATAGATGAAAATCTTACAAGTTTATCAAAACCTTGGATAGAATATATAAATAGCGAACATTTAGAAGTATTTAAACTTAAAAAAAAAAAAACTTTTATTTACACTTAAAATACCCCGAAAAATATGAGATTCTACTTTTTAGGCGATTATGTGTGAATATACTGAAACGTTATTTTAGAATTTAGAATGGGGGTTCAGTTGTGCATATCAATATAATGTAAAATTATTCAATTTCCAGTACATTCTAAGTTTTTAAGCAGCTAAGTAAATTTTACCATAGAATCCAAGTCTGATTAGAAAATCAGAAAATCACATTTAATTGCTTTCTTTTTCGTATTGCTAACCAGACTTAGGGTTATTTATTTTATACTAAAGCTTGATTTGGAATATTAACATTCCCAGGATTTAAGACAAATAAAGTTGGTTACATATCCTTAAAACGTTGTCTGATCAACAAGGTGTGATCATTTTACGTTACAGTTGTATACGAAACTTATTGTTTAGTGTTTATTGTATTTTTACCAATAGATTTTTCAAGCTCTTTACATGTATCGCCTAAAAATGGAAAAGACTGTTATTCTTTTTTAGGTGTATTACAGTATAAGTTTTATTTTTAAATATAATAAACGTGGTTTTTCATACGTAATTTTATGTTTTTTGCTAGATAGATAGTTAAAGATTCGTTAAAAATAAATTTTATTAATTTTTATTCTTTAGAAAAAATGTTTTCCCGATACGCCACACAGAGATTTATCAAAAAGTTCATTTTGTTTCAGAAGCAAAACATCGACTTCATCTCCGTTGTTTGATTGAAAAAATAATGAACGTGGTCTTTCATATGTACTTTTATGTTCATTCGCAAAATAATTTTTTTTTCTGTAGAAATTTTCAGAATGAAAGTTGGAGCACTGGCATACTTTTTTGCGTACTTTTTGACAAACTAAAATGTCGAGTTGAAATCTGACTTCCCAAAAAGAATTACCGATTATTTTACGTTAAATGTATATTTGAAACTGATTTTCCACTCGAAATACTAAAATTATTGCTTTTCTTTCCGTCAAGTTTTTTAAGGGTTGCACACGTAAATGAAAGTAATATTTTGAGGGGGAATGGGGATTTTACTGAGAGTGTTAATCTAAAAATTTGTCATTATTATTATTATTATTATTATTATTATTATTATTATTATTATTATTATTATTATCTCGTTTTTGTTTCTGTTTATAGCAAAGCAAATCAATTTATCAACCCACCAAACCTTTATTATTAAATACAATTTTAACTTCATTTATAGAGAAAAAGCACAGAATAGGTCACAAAGCCCATGCTCTTCCTATGTTAAAAATGTTTTTACAAATAGTAACATTATTTAGAAATTCGTTCGTAACAATGGTAGGATATTGTTGAATATTTTGTTTTACATTGCTTTCTCATTTTGACTACCAATCGTCGACTAGTTTCAACTGTTTATGAAAACTTTCAAGTAGCATGTTGTAAGCTGAAGACCAACTGACACAATATGACTTTGCTTTAAAATCAAAATAAATATTTTGTTGTCTTACAATTTTCAATCAATTACAATGAAAATATTTGAGAAAAAATATATGCGGAAATTACTAGGAAATTTGAAATTTTCCACCCTAAAAAACATAAAATCTCTAATTAAATATTTATTAATTTTAAAAGAAGCGAAATCGGAAATTTAGAACGAAATCGGTAATTGTATCGGAATCGGGAAAAATTTTGGAATTGTCCCCTCACTAATATATATATATATATATATATATATATATATATATATATATATATATATATATACATATATATATATATATATATATATATATATATAGAGAGAGAGAGAGAGAGAGAGAGAAGGTATGTGTCCTATCTCCTTCTAGGTGCACCAGAAAAGGATATATATATATATAGATATATATATATATATATATATATATATATATATATATATATATATATATATATATATATATATATATATGTACAGTGATGATCATATTTATTGGCACGGTAAAATAAAAGTTAAATTTTGTCTAATAAATTCTAAAAAAGGGATTAAATTAAAGAAAATAACAAAGTATATTATGTATTTTTAACTGGCCTTTCCGATGCAGCAATCGGATTTTAGAAAAAATAAATAACAAAGGAACAACAAACATAATTGCAAAAAACCCTTGTTCAAAATTATTGGCACGGCTTTGTTTTTCTTTTAGTATCAGTATAATATCAATCAATTTCCGGTTTACGTGCTTTCTGAACTTTTTTATAGCCATATTATGCTTGTTTAACGCTAATTCAGTGAATAATTTTTTTCAGATAATTTTTAGATAGCGATTTATTTAAACTAATATAAGTGACTAAATTATAATTTTCAATCGCCATGGTTAAAACTAAGGAACACAGCGAAGACGTCAGGAAGCTTGTTGTAGCATGCCATACCAATGGGGAGGGCTATGATAAGATTTCAAAGAAGCTAAACCTTCCCAAATCCACTGTTAGAGCCATAATAAACAAGTTCAAATCGCAAGGCCACGTTATGAGTTTAGAGGGTAGAGGGAGAAAAAGGATTCTTTCCCCAAGAGATGAACGGAAAATTGTTCGACAAGTAAAACAAAACCCAAGGATCTCTGTTGGGGAGATTGTTGATGAACAGAGCACCTCTGGAGTTAATGTATCTCGACATACAGTTGGTAGAGTTTTGAAGAGAGCTGGTTTAAAAGCATGTCGTCCGAGAAAGACTCCCTTATTGAAGCCTATGCACCTGAAAGCAAGGCTAGCCTTTGCAAAACGTCATATTGATAAAGATGTTGCATTCTGGAAACGTGTTCTATGGACTGACGAAACGAAAATAGAGTTATTTGGCCATAATAAAGTGTCTTATATTTACAGAAAATCTGGCGAAGCTTTCCTGCCTAAGAACACCATACCCACAGTGAAGCACGGTGGAGGCAGTTTGATGTTTTGGGAATCCTTTGCTGCCTCTGGACCAGGGCGACTTGTTAAGGTCACAGGTAGCATAAAAAAAGGAAGATTATGTTAAAATATTGGATGAAAACCGGAAAGACTCTGCTAAAGAGCTCTCACTTGGTCGTCGTTGGTGGTTCATGCAAGATAATGACCCAAAGCATTCGGCTAAACTGACTAAGAAATGGCTTGAGGACAATCATATTAATGTTTTGGAGTGGCCATCACAAAGCCCAGACCTTAATCCAATTGAAAATTTATGGAGAACATTAAAATTGAGGGTAATGCAAAGGAAGCCTAAGAATCTTATTCAATTGGAGGATTATTGTCAGGAAGAGTGGGCTAAAATTACTACTGAAGAGTGCAACAACTTGGTTGTAAACTATGAAAAGCGACTGAGGAAGGTAATCAAGGCCAAAGGCTATACAATTGATTATTAAATAAATCGTGCCAATAATTTTGAACAAGGGTTTTTTGCAATTATGTTTGTTGTTCCTTTGTTTTTTATTTTTTCTAAAATCCGATTGCTGCATCGGAAAGGCCAGTTAAAAATACATAATATACTTTGTTATTTTCTTTAATTTAATCCCTTTTTTAGAATTTATTAGACAAAATTTAACTTTTATTTTACCGTGCCAATAAATATGATCATCACTGTATATATATACATATACATATATATATATATATATATATATATATATATATATATATATATATATATATATATTAATTGGTTTATTTCCACAACTGTAACATACGGTTTATATTTTTATATTGTTGACCCATGCATTAGCAGTATCAGAATTTTTGTAGGAATTTTTGACACCCCTAACACGAAACTGCGAATACAATATAAAAATCTCGTAATTTCTCTGTTAAAAGTGGGTTATTTATTTTCTTTATGGATTATACTTCCAAAATAAACTATTACAGTTGTTTTAAAAGTAATAAAAATATTTTTATTTTTTTTTTAAAACAGTAATGAATTTTCCGAACTCAATATTTTTCAATTTTTAAACTCAATATTTTTAAATTTTTAAATTTTAAAAATCTATCAAAATTTTTCTATTGATTCTATTTTTACGATATTTTCAGGGTCAATGTGAAATTTTATGTTCTTTCCAATAAACCGAATATAATATTTTAGACAAACGTTTTTTTTAAATTCACGCCCCCCCATTTTCACGCCCCCCCATTTTCACGCCCCCCCATTTTGAAATGTCTATTAAAAAGTAAATAATTAATTTATGTTTAATAGGTTTATATATCACAAATTGAAGAGAAAAGGTCAATAAATAATATATTCAAATTTAAAACAAAAAAAAATCAGTTTTTTAGAAATTTACCTGTAAAGTCCGAAGTTTAAAACCTTATTTTATAAGAACACATTTTTTCTTTTTGTCTTTTTTTTTTTTTTTTAATGAAACCTTGGTCCTTGCTCCTTTAATTGAAAAAAAAATTAGGGCTTGAATTACATTTTTCGAGGAGTTATAAGCTTAGAAAGATAGGGGGTCGAATAATTTACGCCTCTCATTTTGAAATGTCTATTAAAAAGTAAATAATTAATTTATGTTTAATAGGTTTATATATCACAAATTGAAGAGAAAAGGTCAATAAATAATATATTCAAATTTAAAACAAAAAAAAAAATCAGTTTTTTTAGAAATTTACCTGTAAAGTCCGAAGTTTAAAACCTTTTTAAAAAAAAAAACACATTGTTTTGTTTTGTTTTTTTTTTAAATAAAACCTTGGTCCTTACTCCTTTAATTGAAAAAAAAATTAGGGCTTGAATTACATTTTTCGAGGAGTTATAAGCTTGGAAAGATGGGGTGGAATTATTCACTATTTTCACGAAATTTCTGACACTGCTACCCATGCATCGATCAAGTGGGCTGTAGCTTTACAGTTGCCATAGTGTCTGCCGAGATTGAGGGCTGAGACACTCGAGTACAGCTGCCATCGCGCCACTTACTTCCAATTACTTGTGTGAAAAAAAAATTAAGAATTAAATAAAATGACAGATAGTATAAAGTTTCTCATGAAGTGCAATAACTTCCGTTCTTTACTTCCATCCATCTTTTTCATTCGTTGCTATTTTGTTTAATTTTCCTTTTGTTACTTTATTTCTTTGTTATTCCGTTACGTTGCTATTCTAAATTTTCTTCAATTATGTTTAAGTATTTTTATGAATCTTTTATCGCTTTCTTTCACACTGTTTTTTCTTTCTTTATTTCTCTTTATTTTTCCCCCGATTATATTCATCCCTAGCTTTCTTTGCCCCTCTTTTTATTGCTCTTTGTGTGTCTCTTTTTTGTTTTTGCCTTATCTTAGCTATCTATTTCGATGCCTACATCTATACATCTATTAGACTACCCGTGACCCGTTGGGTCAGTATATGTTATAGCTAGCTATGGAATAGTGAGTATACAGAATTAATGTATAAACGCGCAAAAGTTGAATGTACGTGCGTGCAAAGACAAACAGTGAAAACAATACGGAATGCATTGGATAATAAATTGCCTTTGTATTAACTGAAAAATCCGTTATATAAGAGAAGTGTGATCTGTTAAAAAAATTGTTTTTAAGACGAAAAGAAAAAAACATACAAGGAGAGAGTGTGGATCGTATAGTTGTGTCTGTGTTTGTGTGTGTGTGTGTGTGTTTGTGTGTGTGTGTGTGTGTTTGTGTGTGTGTGTGTGTGTGTGTGTTAACACCTTTACAATATCAGGAAATAATAATAAACTAATTAAGTAATATTTAACGGTGACACATTTTCAAAGCAAATCTTTAAAAGAAAATAAAAAAATAAAAGTTGAAGTGTTTCTATGTATTTTTAAAATAATTTCCTCTTTCTGCCCACACACCCACCACCAAACTTAAAAAATTTACGGTTTTTTTTTTTTTTTTGCGACTTTTCAGTTTGAGAAAAGTTCGATCTGCCTCCCCGGCCATTATTTTTTTATCTATGTATTTACGTTTTTTTAAAGTTATTTTTGTATTTAACGACCCGCTTTTTTTAAATAGAATTTTCAAATTAAATTCAAGTTTTACGATATCTTTTTTGTAAATTCTTAGGTGAAAGTAAAGAATAGTTACGAAACATTCTACCCTACCCATGTTAAATAATAGGTTTTTAAATAATAAAGTTATTATTTCACTGAAGATTATCAAATGCAAAAGTATCTTTTTTTTGTCTTATCGTTATTTGTTGATTAGTAAATCTTACCTATATCGTCTGCAAATATATACTGAGTACAGAAAATATTTTAAAAAATCACGTAAGTTGATCAGTTTTTTTAATTTTATTTTTTTAAAACAATTGTGTTATCGTTATTTGTTGTTGATTAATAAATATCGTGTATATCGTCTGTATTTATCAAGTGTTTGCACGAAACCGGAGATCCTAAACCGCATTCTTAAACCGGAACTGGAAGAACGATATAAACACCAAAGCAAGAAAACAAGCATTACGATTTGACTTTCATAATTATTTAGATTATATTATTATTATACATGCATACGTATATATATATATATATATATATATATATATATATATATATATATATATATATATATATATATATATATATTCTAAACGTTAATTATTTTAAATATTTGTATTTTACCATCAAATAACCATACCCTATACCACATAGGTTAAATTTTTAACTAAAGATATTTATTTCTTATTTTTTATTTATCTTTAATTGTAATGTAGTTATCTTACCATTAGTATACTTTTCATAATCGTTTAACGTAGGTTTTAATGGTCACCTCATCGAGCCTAATTTATTTAATTTATTTTATTTTATTTTTATATTTTAATCGCCTATTTTACACGTAATCTTTGTAACGTTAGAATTTACAAAAGTAATATTATACGGATACTAATTTATTTACACGTTAACCATTTATTTTATACGTAATTTTTTTTTTAATCTAGGGTTCCTATTCTACACAACTTACCTACTAACTAGGAATTTACTAATAACATTGGAACTCTACTTGAAACTCATTACGCACTATAAATAAAATAAAATAAAATAAAATAATTAATAAATTAAAATTTACATAATGGACGATCACATTTTAATGTATATACTTTCTTTTTAGATCCTGTCTCCCCCTTTACATGTAAATACGATGTAGTACTAGTTATGAATTGGAAATTTTTGAGTTGAAACAGCAAGAGATGTCTTTGGCCTGACGAAGCGATTCCCTTGCCGGGTTTTCGCCGAAACATGTATGCCTATATGTAGCCATTTAGTTGGATACTAAATTAACTTATATATATATATATATATATATATATATATATATATATGTGTGTGTGTGTGTGTGTGTGTGTGTGTGTATATATATATTATAGTCAGGTCATGTTATATATGAAACCCAGTACTACTTGCCTCATGGTCGGATCACCGGCGACTAAACTGGTTCCCCCACCAGACTTGTTTGGTAAGGAGGATGGCTAGTCTCCCTGAAGGATTAAAAACAAGACCTTCCAAAGGGCGAATGAACCCTTTTTCTGGATCAACGGTTAACTAGTATATATAATATATATATATATATATATATATATATATACTTTTTCATATTTACTTTTATATATATATATATATACATACATACATACATATATATATAATTTTTTTTTTCAAAATGTGAGAAATTATATAATTAAGTTTGTAGGCTGCGACGTTGTCTGTGGAAATTAATTACACACGCGCGCATGTGTGTGTGTGTATGTGTGTGTGTGTGTGTGTGTGTGTGTGTGTGTGTGTGTGTGTGTGTGTGTGTGTGTGTTGGGGTGGAGAGGGCTCCCATAAGCCGTGATGAAGGCAACCTTTCTAGGAGAAGCAAATCTCTGATTTAAAAAAGCATAAAGCGAGAGACCAGTACCCGCATTAAGCTGGTCTGCAGTTTAACCTGTTGCTGGCTATCTAGCTCTTGCTTGTTGCTGGATCGCAACATTTTGAACCGAGAGAGAGACTTAGCTGTCCTACACAGCTAAGACTCTGTAACATCATCTCTGTATAGATACTCCCTCGGGCATTTGTCTATTAAAATGGTCCTGTGGCGATGGGAGTCATTTTGGGGCTCATGGACTAAGTGCCTGAGGGAGTGGCACTCGTCTGACAAGACGTTACAATCATCATATATATATCCTTCTCTGTCGCCCTTTTTATACATCTCTTTCTCACTCTCGTTCTTTCTTTTTCTTACGTTTTCTTTCTCCCTATAATATTTTATTTACCATTCTATCTCATTAATTCTCAATCTTTTACTGCTTTTTTTCTTTCTTTTCATGCCTACTAATTCTTCATTTCCTTTTTCCCTCTTTTATATGTCTCATCCCTTGATTTTTTTTAGTTTCCCATCGTTTTTCACAATTTACTCCATTCTTCTCTCAGTCTCTTTCTTTTTCTTCCTACTCTCAGTTTAGTACACGCACACACACACACACACATATGTAGGCTTATTCAATTATATTTCACCTTTAATCCATACCAATCCTTTAATCTATAAAGCTCAGTGTAACCACAAAACATATACAAATAAATGACAAAACGTCTATATTCCAAATGTTAAGATGTCTATCTTATCGTTTATTTCTTTCGGCGTTTTTAAATGTTCAATCTTTCACAGAACCTGTAGTGTAGCGCAGAGTTATTCATGTAATTATTATGTCAGTTTTTGAATTTATTCTTTCCCTTACTTCTCAGAAAAAATAAGAACTCATCAACCTTAAAAGACAATAAAAAGAATATGGATATGATTATAAAATCCGAAAAAGCGGAAGAGCAATTGCAATTCTCTTTTTTTTATGTACAGCGTCTTTGAATTTTAATGTGGAATCACCAACGTATTAATATAGTGCGGTTATATTGTCATAATAAACATAAAAAATATTATACATGGTAAGTCACGGGAAACGGCTGTGTTTAAGGAAAACAAAACATAAAAACAAACGAAACGACAGGTTAAGCAGATTTAAGGCTACCTTCCTTAATATCTATCCCTTATTTAAGGAGAGCAAGAAGAGTTGTAAAAACATCCGTTTTCCCGTGACTCACCCTTCATATAATACTTTATGAATTTATTATTTGTAAATAGTTTATATTTATTTTCTTAGATAATAAACTAAATATGTATGTGTGTGTGTGTTTGCGTATGTGTCTTATTTATAGTATTCCGAATTTATTGGGTTTATATAACTGATAATTCGGTAACCGTTCATATTCCAATAAAATTTAAGTCAGAATGAGTTGACTTAAATTGTAAGCTTCAAAATTACCATATTTCGTAATTGGGCTTTCATATATTGTTTTAACAAAATCGAGACATCAAAGAATGGATTGATAGCAACAAATAGTGTATTTCATTCATCGTTACAATTGTTTCAAGACCATTCGGACAAATTCAACCCCTATATCGTTCGAAAATTTTCATAAGAAAAGCCTCAGATGTTTTGAAAAAAAAAAAGTTTTACAATAGAACAATGTGAAATCTATTTCCCTTTTAAAGAAAACTATGAGAAAATATTTTATCTACATCTCTTCCTTCCGCGGTTTTTTTAAACAATTGTAACGAACGATGAAATATGCTGTTTGTTGATATCAATCTATTCTTTGATGTCTTGTTTTGTTAAAACAATATATATATATATATATATATATATATATATATATATATATATATATATATATATATATATATATATATCATAATGTTTTTAGGGATACAAAATTTAAATATTGCAATTAGGAAGGGAAGACTTTTATGATTAATGATTAAAAGTAAATTTGTATATATATATAAATATATATATATATATATTCCTTTAATCTTCTCTCTAAAAATGGGGAAAAGGGGGAACAGGAGAGGAAAGAAAGAGAAATGGGGAGCCAGCTTACCAGTTTCGGCCCTCGCTTCTTAAAGTTGCATCGAGGGAATTTTTAAAACAAAGAATGAAAAAGCGATTAAAATTGCGGTTTATTCAATTTACGGGGAGAAGAAAAAGTGGGAAAATGATTAAAATTAAACAGCGTTATGGTCGAATACCCTAGAGATTAATCACCTTTAAACCCAGGAGGCATTCCCTTTGCTTGCAAAGGGATGGTTTTCTAAGTCGAACGTGAATAGTCTCCAAGATCTAAAGGTGATATAGTGAATGAGCACGACGAAAAAGAGTCCGTGCTAAAGTTCGCTGCACAAGACGGGGTTTTATGTAATTGATCAGTAATTGAGGACCCGTGTGTGTGTGTTAGTAACAACATTCGTTGCCCGGTAGGTTTCATTCCTAATTTTACTGGGTACATGTTGTTGGATTCTTCCATCTAATCTTAATGTTGTTCGACCCAAGTAGTTGGCACCGCAACCACATTCAAAATTGTAAATGACGTTACTAATATGGTGGGGGGGGGGTAGAACGTCTTTTCGAGAAGATGGTAATAAAGTTCTCGTAGAGAACACAACACGCACATTGGCAGCAAAATAACATCCATGAACTGCTGAACTTATTTGTTTGGCAAATTTCTGACTTACTGTACCCAACCAAGGCAAACGAAGATAAATTGGGCATTTGGCTACTATATTCTCTTTAATTTAAGAGAATTCACCCAATTTCTTTTGAATAACTGACCTAATCACATCTAGTGGGTACACATTTTTGGATAAAGTATCCGTAATTGTTTTCAATTCCTCATCTAATTTTAACTTGGAATAAATCATAAGGGTACGATGTGTTAGGGTCCAAATCTGCTTTATCTTACGTTTTTAAGGGCAAAATGAATCCCAACGAGTGTACAAACCTGTAAATGTTGGTTTGCGGTATATAGATGTATGGTAACTAGATGGCGTTACATCAA
This sequence comes from Euprymna scolopes, assembly GCF_053919585.1. Taxonomy (NCBI): domain Eukaryota; kingdom Metazoa; phylum Mollusca; class Cephalopoda; order Sepiida; family Sepiolidae; genus Euprymna; species Euprymna scolopes. The sequence goes on along the minus strand of NC_136497.1, from coordinate 43,223,987 downwards.
GGAAAGCTATGGATGAATTGCACTCTCCCTCGTAGATGTACTTTAATGTGGGGTGCAGACCATTGAGTGAGGAGAAAAAGGTGTTCGCTTCCGTTTGGTTATTAAATAAACAGAATGTGTCATCAACATATCGGAAGTACACTAATTGTTTTATCAGTCCAGATAGTAAGCGCTCTTCATAGAACCCCACAAAAATATTCGCCATGGTCGGTCCAAGTACTGACCCAATGGCCACGCCATCTTTTTTGCCGATACATAATATTATTGAAACTAAATTCAACAAATGTCGTGGCAAATTTCATAAGTTCAATAATGATGTTTTCAGAAATAGGAGGAGGTGATATCCGACCCCGATATAAAAAAATCTGCACAGATATCTATAGTTTCCAAAACAGAGACACAAGTAAAAAGATTGCTAATGTCATAAAAGCACATAAATCTATTAACAATCTTAGACTTTTTAATAAAATCAGCAAAATAAAATGAATCTTTAAGACAATATTTACGATAATGTTGTAAAACAGGTTGTAAAATGTCAAAGATCAATTTTGAGACCTTGTGTTGCGATGACCTTACTATGGAGAGAAGGGGCCTTAATGGGATATCCGCTTTATGGGTTTTAGGGAGACCATATAACCTTGGGCGGATAGATCCAGAGGGTCTTATCTCACTAGCTACGGTGCCAACTACTTGGGTCGAACAACATTAAGATTAGATGGAAGAATCCAACAACATGTACCCAGTAAAATTAGGAATGGAACCCACCGGGCAACGGACGCTGTTACTAAAACATACGGGTCCTCAATTACTGATCATTTACTTAAAACCCCGTCTTGTGCAGCGAACTTTAGCACGGACTCTTTTTCTATTCTTAGTCGTGCTCATTCACTATATCACCTTTAGATCTTGACGACTATTAACGTTCGGCTTAGAAAACCTTCCCTTTGCAAGCAAAGGGAATGCCTCCTGGGTTTAAACGCGATTAATCTCTAGGGTATTCGACCATAACGCTGTTTTTAATCGTTTTCCCACTTTTTTTCTCCCCGTAAATTTGAATAAAACGCAATTTTAATCGTTTTTTCATTCTTTGTTTTAAAAATTCCCTCGATACAACTTTGAGAAGCGAGGGTCGAAACCGGTAAGCTGGCTCCCCATTTCTCTTTCTTTCCTCTCCTGTTCTCCTTTTTCCCCCTTTTTGGAGAGAAGATTAAAGGACTATATATATATATTTATATATATATACAAATTTACTTTTAATCATTAATCATAAAAGTCTTCCCTTCCTAATTGCAATATTTAAATTTTGTATCCATAAAAACATTATGAAATATTTGAAGACGAGGTGCCATTCGAGTTTAATTTAGAAATTAAAATCTATTCTAAAAATTAAAAGTAAAATTAGATCGACGCAAGATAATATAACATTTTTACATTCTTGTGTCAATAATAATGTGTGTCCTTCGTTTATTTTATTTAAAATAAAAAAAGCGAATTTGCAACCTGGAAACAAAATCGAGAATGCGTTTATCCATAATTTTTTGGATAAACTAGCATTGAATTTAGAGAAATATAGAGTGAAAATGTTCAATTATGGAGGGAAGTAATGAGCATTCTTTCGTGCTTTGATAAAGTTCGCTTTGCACGCTATGTTGCAATTTTACAAGAACGAGGTATTAAAAAAATTAGTTCTTAAATAAAATAACAAATTGCAACACTTAATATATAAAAAGTTTGGGTGTAGTACCAACATAAATATTTGAAGTAATGTTCTTAATTTATCTTCCCATGACTTGTCACCTTCAGAATTAATGGTACTTGATCATGGGTTAGATTTTTGTACTCCTTTACCCGGTGTTAAACGAGAATAAGTATTTTCGGAATTTGAAATTCTCAATGCCCAAGCGGAGAGACTGCACCAGTCTCTGAAACCAAAACTTGGGATCTCAAGGCAAAATTGAATGACCTTGCTCACAGTTACGCCAGTACACCAGTGTCGCATTCTGAGTTTAAATGGCACAAAGAGCATTTTGCAGTTATCAAAACCCTACGATAAGACCCATCATTATTCATTACAAGACCAGATAAAGGGTCAGGGGTGGTTATACTAAATCATCATGAGTACGTTGATAAGATGTCAGTAATACTAGATGACAAAGACAAATTTGAAAAATTGGGCACTGTCGCAACTCATGATTCAACCGCCTCCTTGAAAACCAAATTTCAAAAGAAACTGATCCAGTGAGTCAAAAACGGTGTACTTCTGACGAACGTAGCTAGTGAGATAAGACCCTCTGGATCTATCCGCCCAAGGTTATATGGTCTCCCTAAAACCCATAAAGCGGATATCTCATTAAGCCCATTCTCTCCATGGTAGGGTCATCGCGACACAAGGTCTCAAAATTGATCTTTTACATTTTACAACCTGTTTTACAACATTATAGTAAATATTGTCACGGACCAATTACAGAACGGATACTACCCGGCCGAAGGTGAGGCGGTTGCCTTCAAATAAGTTTCACTTTATACGAAAAAGACAAAAACACTTAAGATGACGGCACGGTGGGAATTGTGTTTAACTCGTTCAAAAAAAAAAGGATAGAGATAATGTCTGTTTGCAAATGCGGGATACTACGATTTGGGAAGTATGCGAAAATTTCTCGTGGAATTTAACCGACGTGAGAATCCCGATGCAAAAAGCCTTTTGTGGACTTACACAAACGCTCACGCCCATTTTTGCCTTTCATATATTAGATGATATAACATTGGATTGTATCCTTGTTCTACCTTCTTACATTATATTGACTACACATCTAATTACTCAATCTTAGTGAACAAAGCTATTATCTCTAGCATCTCTAAATATTTAATGATAAGAAAATATATTATAACGAAGTATTGGCTAGATCTGGATATAGCAGGGAAAATCATTTTAGCTATGAACCTAATGATATTTATAGTGCTCAATTATATTATTAGTATAGTAATTATAGTACTCAAAATATTTAAACCAGAACTTGCGCCCATCCTTACAAAACTGTTTAAACGTTGTCTTAAGGAGAATTGGTTTCCGTCACCCTGGAAAATCTCATCAGTATGCCCCGTATTTAAGAATTCAGGTGATCGGTCATCCCCCTCACAGTACAGGCCAATAAGTCTCCTGTGCGTCATGAGTAAGTTGCTGGAATCTGTGTTAAATACAGAAGTAATCAACAATTTTAGCAAATATAACCTTCTTAGTGATATGCAATATGGTTTCCGTTCTGCAAGATCTACAGCAGATGTGCTTACAGTTATATCTCATAGAATTAGCAAATCTCTCGACGGAGGCTACCTTTCTAGGGCAATTGCTCTTAACATATCAAGGGCCTTTGATAGAGTATGGCATAAAGGTTTACTTCACAAGATTTCCAGCTATGGTATAGCTGGAAATGTCTTCTCAATTATCAAATCATTTTTCTCTGATAGGCTCATAAGAGTAGTGGTAAATGGGCAGAAATCAGAAGCTCTTAGTATTAATGCTGGAGTCCCTCAGGGGTCCATCCTGGGTCCAACTCTCTTCCAAATCACATCCTTACATCATTCGTAAACATCTATGCTGATGACACTACTATCTATGGTAGCACATCTAAGACCGTAAACGACAATGTTCTCTCTGATTCTCTCTCCTATGATCTTGAGCAAGTGGTACAATGGGGAAAGAGGTGGCTTGTTACTTTTAATGCATCTAAAACCAAGCTTTTATCTTTACATCATCAACGCTCTGATCCCCAACTGGCATCAATTGAAATGAATGGCTCTCGTCTTGGGGAGGCCTCATGTTTTGACAAGCTTCTGGGCTTGACCTTTACTCCTGATCTTAAATGAAACACATACATTAAATCCGTTTCCAAGGCCGCTGGAAAAATAGTGGGATCCTTCTATTGATCCAGTAGATATCTCACTGCTGATGCAATTTTCTATCTATATAAGAGCCAGGTACGTCCAAGGATGGAGTACTGTTGTCACATCTGGGAAGGAGTTGCTAGAAAGGACTTATCCTGCCTTGATATAGTTCAAAATAGACTTCATAACCTTGTGGGGGATGTCCTTTTATCTTCCCTGCAACCTCTTTCTCACAGAAGAGATGTTGCGAGTTTGTCTCTGCTTTATCGTTATTTTCATGGCAGGTGCTCGGCTGAGCTCCATTCAAGGTCCCCCTTCGACAAACTTTCACAAGAAACACCCGTCTAGAAGAAAACATTATCACTAGTTTCCTCCACTCTTTATCTGTGCCTAAACCTAAGCGTAGATTCCATGAGCAAAGCTTCTTTCTTAGAACTGCTTGCCTATGGAATTGTCTTCCGTTTTTCTGCTTTCCAGCTGACTACAATATGGTTGTCTTCAAGTCTAACGTAAACAAGTTTTTGATGAGCCGCTCAATATAAGTTAACAAATTTACCGGATCTCCATTACTAACGATTACTATACTGTCCAATTTCTACTGTACACTCTTTAACCCTTGTCCTCGAGTGGCATCTTGGCCTTGATAAGTGGTGACGCCTATGTAAAAAAACTAATGAACAAAGGAGGAAAAGAAAGGGTGCCATGTTATGTTAAAAGAAACTGTTTAAATCGTCAAACTCACCATTTAACGCGATGGAATACTCATATCTTCTTTGTACAGCAACCTTTCCGTGTACAGGCAATTCTTTTGGGCAAAGACAGAATGTCCACTCAAGTCGATTTCATGTTACGCTCTGTTATTTAATCAAGGTTCTTGACGTAAGTTTGAAAATTGTTTTTTCTTACATATTCCTCAATTTACATATCTTAAATAAAAAAACAATAAAATGTTTTTATTTTTTTTCGTCCCAACTTTAAATTATCAAAACAATAACAGTCGCATTTAAGTGCTGACCTTCACCTCATCATCCTCGGTATTATAATTCTTACTTTATATTCTGTTTGTCGATCACCCCGAGATATTATTTTACGAAGGACTCATCACTTATCTAGGCGCGGAGGTCACTCGAAAATATTGGTTAATTAGTGTACAGTAGTCAATGAGAAATATCGTAGTAATCGTTAGTAGTGGAAATTTGGAAAATTGGAGTTTAGCCAGGAGGATATGATATTGACGTGTAAACTGAGTCATGTTGTCTCCGACTTATCACACATGAATATTTTACAGTTCATATATAAGAAGAAGAATATATGCTTCACACCTTTTTTCTTGAAGAGTTCTTCTATCTTCTTGCTGCTGCGTGACGAACCATAAAACGACTAGCAGCATCCAATTCAGACATCTGTTCTTACTTGTGAAACCACAGAACAACACTTTATATTTTTAAATACAAATTTATTACAGTTGTCTCAAATGGTTTTCATAGATCTGCAGTCCATCTACATTTTCTATTCTTACAGCCCGCTCCTTGTGACTTGATCGCCTCTCCGCTCTTCAACTCTCTGAATCTCTCCAAAACTTACTACGTCACGTGTTCCTTTACGTCACCTCATTACGTGTCTCAGACCAACCTAATGTCCCCATCTAGTTATTTGTTTATCCAAACCCTAAAATAATATTTACATCTATTTTCTATTTTCACATTCCTTTTGCGATTCACACATCAATCATCTCTTCCCCAATTTAATTTTTTATTCTTCTAATCATAATAACTGATCCAGTGACTATCCGTCGCTCAAATTAATCTATATATCTATAAAAGTGAACGTGTCTGTTTTTGTTTTATTTTTCGTCAGTCGAAGTTCTCAGAAACCAAGGGGCCCACAACCCGGGGCTGACACTTGAAATCTATATGAGATACATAGATATTCGAATGTTCCATTTAAGTTCTTTATTTCTCAAACACTGAGTTAGTAAAGAAATTGAGAACAATTTTCCTATCCCCAATTAACCATTTTCATACGTTGTAGTATATATTTTATTTTTGTCTTTTGGTCTTACTGGATTCCAGGACAAGAATTTATCTAGTCTGGTGGAGTATCCAGCTTCGTGCTATTACTTGAGGTAACATCACTTGGAGAAGGTGCACCATTCCTCGTAAAAGCTAATGTGGGTTAGCCATAGTGATGAGATCTTATTTGGGCAGCGAATAATATGTGATTTTGAATATTTGGTCAGGGTTTACTTCTATGGAAAAAGTATCCTCATGCCAGGTTGTTCTGACAAACCCCTGTACAGAGAGACCTTAGACACCCGAGGACAGTGTCTAGTAGGCATTACATTCTCTACACAATAACTCTGTCAATTTTAGGTTTACAGACTCAAAATTTGATATACAGGGTACTGAGATTTGGGAAAATTTTTATAATCCGTTTTCGGCCAGAAATTTGTCTGTTAAGGGGTCAAAATTCAACGATTTGACATTTGAGAACTCTACCAAACTCCTCCACCAATTTTGGGTATAAGCAATTGGAATTTTAGTCATAGGTTCCTTGGACATGTATCGAACTTAATAACTTAGTTTGAGCCCATAACAATAAATGTTGAGGTGTCATAATAGGGATCAAAGTTAAAAAAATATGTCTCTGTGGTTTCTACCAAATTACTTAGGCAATTTCTGGTCTAAACATTTGAAATTTTACATAAAAGGGTATTCAGAGACAGGGAAAGCTTTTTAATCTTTTAGGGTCGAAAATTTTTAGTTAACAATATATGTATGTATGCATGTATGTATGTATGGATGGATGGATGTTTGGATGTTTGGATGTCTGCCTAAAACTTTCGACACAGGCGACCGAAAAATTAGCTAAAAACATTAATATCTTCACCTTCAACTTGACACTTTTCTGCAGGGGGTCGCTTTTTTCGCCGGTATTTTTTAAAGGCATCCTCTCCTTACGATTATCTAGCCTTAATTTAAACCTACGTCACTTCCGATTTAGGCGGTGGACGTAACAGCAAAGACGTCAGGTTTTTTTCCGTTCTTTTCCTCCTTCGCGGTCGGGTTCGGGCCTGCCTTCCTACTACCACATTTTTTTTTTTGGCTCAACATACACATCCAAACACCCGGGCAACGCCGGGTTGAAATGCATGTTAATAATAATAATAATAATAATAATGTTTTTACCCTTGGCCCTGCTTGCAACAGTTAACATAGATACTACGCTATGATCACAGCCTAAACGGGTCATAACATTACACTTAAGGGGACGGTTCATCAAGAATTCTTTTTTACATTGGACTTAAAGATGACCATATTGTAGTAAACTAGAACGCAGAGAAACGGATGAGAATTTTTATTTAATAATGGACTAAATCGTCCATGCAATAGGATGTAACTATGGTAACAAATATTCATTATTTACATACTTTACTAAAGCATCTTATAAATTCTATTATTAATAGAGGGTGTAGCACGTATAAGTAGGTTTATAACATTTACATACACTTAAAATCTTTAATAAGTACATGTGAATCGATGGACCTTTGGATTAAACATTTACCATTTGAAATTGTATATCCCAGTTTAATTTGTTTAAGAACAAAAGTGTAAGAGTTATGTTAAAAACTTGCTTAGCCATCAATGTTTCGATTCTAAGTAAATCTATAATATAAATCTCACCTGTCTGTTTAAATGTATGTATGTATGTATGTATGTATGTATGTATGCCTAAAACTTTCGACAAAGGCGACGGATTTTCACGAGATCGGTATCGTTTTGAACTTCGACCCTTTTGACGACAGATATAGAAAAATTCTTTCACCCTCAACTGAACACTTTTCTACAGGGAGGAGTCGCTTTTTTCGCCGATATTTTCGAAAACATCCCCTCTTTTCGACTATCTAGCCTTAATTTAAACCTATGTCACTTATGGTTTGGCAATGGGCGCAACAGCAAAAGCGTCTCGTTTTTTTTTCACGTTTATTTCCTCCTTCGCGATACATGTTAGAGCCAGCCTGCCTGCCTGCCTACTAACACTTTTTTTTTGCTCAACACACACCTCCAAACACCAAACGACGCCGGGCACCCAGGCTAGTCTATAATATAAATCTCCCCTGTCGGTTTAAATGTATGTATGTATCTATGTATGTATGTATGTCTCGCAAAAAGTTTCGACAGAGACGACGGATCCTGATAAGATCGGTATCATTTTGAAGCCGTCTAGGACGACAAATATCGAAAAATTAACCAAAAACGTTAATTCCTTCACCCTAAACTCGGCCGTTTTTAGTCGCGTGCAAGTGACTATATATCGGTTGGCGGTCGGTCGGTCGATCCGTAACAATTTTGTGCTTGGCCTTTTTGGTCAAGATCAAAGGTCTGTTGTTGATAAACGCTGTTCTTAGCTTTTAAGCTTTTCTTGGCCTTTTGGCCAAGATCAAAGTGTAGTAACTGTTCCGCCAGATACTGCAAGAAAAGACCATATGTGGGGGAAATCCCACATATAAGACCTTGGTCAATGTAGGGGCAACCCTTCATACCAATTGTCACTATCCAGCTGCCCTACTCCCCGGGCAGTTGGTCCCCATTTCCCCTTCACTCCTTACATTAAAAATCGGCCTTGTGCCTAATTTGCTCAGTAGGGGAGCAAATAAATACCAACTCCACATATAAGACCTTGGTCAATGTAGGGGCAACTCTTCATACCAATTGTCACTATCCAGCTCCCCTACTCTCCGGGGAGTTGGTCCCCATTTCCCCCTTCACTCCTCACATTAAAAATCGGCCTTGTGCCTAATTTGCTAGGTGTATGAACAAATGAATACCCTTTTCTTGACCTTTTTTGCAAGATCAAAGTGTAGTATCTGTTCCGGCAGATACTGCAAGCAAAGACCATATGTTGGGGCAACTCCACATACAAAACGTTGGTCAATGTAGATCAAAGTGCAACATCTGTTCTTACTACATGCTGTACTTATTGTGATATAAAGTGGGGGAACACTTTTCTGCATTAATTTAATGTAAAATGATCACCCATTTTACAACCAGTCAGTCTCAAAGCCATTCAAGTCATTCTCCAGATCATTCAAGTTGTTTTTGAAGGAATCCAGTTATTTTTTTAAGCATTTAAGTCATTCTTAAGGTCATTCAATTCATCCTTAAGTTCATTAAAGTCGTTCTTTCTAAGTCATTTAGTTTTTATTTATTTAAGTCATTTCAGCCCATTTTTCGGTCATTTTAGTTTATCTTTAATAATTCCATGTCAATTCTACATTCACGCATTCATTCGTTACACGGGAGCACGCGACTAATGGCTATCGGCCTTGTTTACAAGGAAGCGTCGATTTTTTCGCCGATATTTTAGTAAGCCAGCTTCACCTTGGGATTGGCTTCACTTAATTTCAACGGTTACGTTTTCCGGTCGCGTCGTGGAGACATCGGCTAAGCCGTCAGATTTTCTTTCACTTTCTTTTCCGCCTTCGCGTCACGGGTTCGAGTCTGCCTCCCTACTACCATTTTTTGTAACATCCCTCTCAACATTGACGGGTACGAGCCTGCCTGCATGCCTACTACCACTTTTTTTTTTTTTTTTGCTCAACACACACCTCCAAACACCCGGGCAACGCTGGGCTTCGAGGATAGTTCATCACAAGATATCATTTTATTGAAGCCAACAGTAGGATTTTAGAAGCCGGGCTTTTGTTAATTTTAAAATAATCTTTTTAATAAAAAAATATACGTTTTTTTTTTTAAATCAAGTTCACCATTTAAATTTTACATTCAATCTATTTTCATTTTATACGAAGCTGTCTTTTGTTTACTCTCAAGATTTTTTATTTTATTTTTATTTGCTTGTAATTTTTTGCATTTGAAGTTAAGTTTCTAATTAAAGTTCAACCTTTTAATTTAATGTGAAACCTTTTAAATCTAAATTCCAATGGTTTAATAAAAAAAAATTCAGCTGCTTTTTATTTAGAATTCTTTTTTATCTCTTCTTAAGATTGAATTGGTATTTGTTGTTGTTGTTGTTGTTGTTTTTTGGAATTGATCTTCTTGATTAAAGCCTTTTCTAATTGTTTTCATTTTATTTGCAATTGAGCTTTTTGCATTTGATGCTAAAATGTTATAGTGCAGGTATAAACTACTAACACCCGAAAGTATCCTGTACCTCTATAAGGACACCATTCGCCCATGTATGGAGTATTGCTGTCATATTTGGGCTGGTGCATTGGCTGCTAGTCTCTCGCTCCTTAACAAGTTTCAAAAGAGAGTCGCCAGTCTGATAGGCCCTGAACTGCCATCTAAGCTTCAGCCTCTGTCCCATCGACGAAACGTTGCATCCCTCTGCCTGTTCTACAAATATTTTAGTGGTGAATGCTCTGATGAACTGCAGACACTTGTACCCCCACGACGTAGACACCCTCGACAAATCCGACAGGCAGCTAAATCCCACCCCCACACAGTAGAGATCCCTAGATGTAAAATATCTTTCTACTCCAGTAGTTTCTTCTCCAGAACCGCTACACTCTGGAATTCCATTCCAGGTTCCTGCTTCCCCAACTGTACTGACATGCAGAAGTTGAACCGACATCTTGCTGCCCAAATCCCTACATAGTACCCCAGTAGTTGCTGCCCCTGATAGTAGCCCCCTACACCAAAGTGGCAATGTGCCTTGTTTGGGGTGAAAATGTAATAAAAAAATAAATAAATAAATGAATATTTCGTAGTTAACTTATTTTAACACACTCACATAGGGATACGTGAAAGAACTGACCCATCAAAGTATCGCCCCATTAGCCTCCTCCCACTTTTCGCCAAAATATTTGAGACCATAATTAACCATGCTCTAGTCCGGCACCTTACAGATGCTAAACTTCTGACTGACAAACAATATGGATTTAGACAAGCCCTTTTCACAGCTGACATCCTCACTGTAATCTCTGAACGTATATACCATTCACTGGACAAAGCGGGGGAGGGCAGAGCGGTAGCTCTAGATATATCTAAGGCTTTTGACAGGGTATGGCACAAGGGTCTCCTCAGGAAAATTGAACCATACGGTATCACTAGTAGAATACTTAACATAATTAAATTCTTCTTAGATAAGAGAAAATCCAGGTTGTCCTCGACGGTCGTACATCTAAACAGTGTGATATAAATGCGGGAGTGCCCCAGGGGTCTATCCTTGGACCTCTATTGTTCCTAATATTTATTAATGACCTCCCCAACAAAACTGCCTCTGAGATGGGTATATATGCTGATGACACTACACTCTATAACAGGCATGACAGGAAAACAAATGAACACATATCTAAAGAAATGGCAAAAACACTAGAGGATGACCTCCAATCTGTAGTGGAATGGGGACATAAATGGATGGTCACATTCAATGCTGCCAAGACTAAACTGGTTTCCTTCAATAATTACAAGAAACCTTCTCTGCCACCATGGCCAGTGACTCCCTGTCTGAGAGTACATCTTTCAAAATGCTTGGCCTAACGTTCACAGGAAACATGAGCTGGAACAATTATATTGAAAACAGTGCCAGGGCCACTGCGAAAAAGGTAGGCTCTCTATACCGTGCTAGAAAACTACTGACACCTGAAAGTATCCTGTACCTCTATAAGGACACCATTCGCCCATGTATGGAGTATTGTTGTCACATTTGGGCTGGTGCATCTGCTACTAGTCTCTCGCTCCTAGACAAGGTTCAAAAGACAGTCGCCAATCTGATAGGCCTTGAACTGCCATCTAAGCTTCAGCGTCTGTCCCATCGACGAAACGTTGCATCCCTCTGCCTATTTTAGTGGTGAATGCTCTGACGAACTGCAGACACTTGTGCCCCCACGACGTAGCCACCCTCGACAGACCCGACAGGCAGCTAAATCCCACCCCCACACAGTAGAGATCCCTAGATGTAAAATATCTTTCTACTCCAGTAGTTTCTTCCCCAGAACCGCGAAACTCTGGAATTCCATCCCAGGTTCCTGCTTCCCTAACGGTACTGACATGCAGAAGTTCAAGTGCAACGTGAACCGACATCTTGCTGCCCCAATCCCAACATAGTGCCCCAGTAGTTGCTGCCCCTGATAGTAGCCCCCTACACCAAAGTGGCAATGTGCCTTGTTTGGGGTGAAAATGTAATAAAAAAATTTTAATTAAAAAAAATGTGTATCCATCAATAATACTAAGAGATAATGCATTCATTTCAATTCTTACTTAAACTTCGTGTTGACTAAAGTTTCCAAAAAAAAAAAAATAATTCCTATTTCTAATTAAGGTTGATCAGAATTTCAATGAGAATATAGATCTATCTTGGCTCTTATTTTAAATGACGGTTCCTTGAAATATCTAGATGAAAGTAGATTTATATCGGTTCCTAGTTTAAATTAACGTTGACCGAAATATCTAGAAGAACAGAGAATTATCTTTGTTGTTAACATTTCGTATTTTTTCCGTCTTTTAAAAGATCAAAGATCAGTCAATCAATCATGTTTTTAAACTTTTTTTTCTGTCTCTCTCCTTCTCTGTGTGTGTATTAAAATAAGCCAACTATGAAACAGTCAATTCGTCTGGTACTCTGCGAAATCTACTCGTTGTATGTGCCTCCGTGGTTTTTAGTACAGCCACGCAACCCAGAGTTTTACATTAAGCTCACGTCGTTGTATTTTTTTTATATTCAAAATTATTGTTGGATGTGTTTTTAGTTTCTTCTTAAAATTGAATTGTTTTATTTGTGGTTGATCCTTTTGATTAAAGCTTTTTGTAATTGCATTCATTTGACTAAAGTATTTTTACTTGAGATTACTCTTTATACAGTGGATAGCGAAATGTTAGAGCGCAGGTATATGTGCAAATATAAGTGAAAACACTTTAGCAAATAAGAGAGTTAATAATAATATATGCGTTCGAAGAGCTAGGAAATATTATTCTTAATGAAGAATTTGTAATTAAAAATACTGGTATAACAGTACTTAAACTATCAAAACTAAACGTTAAGATGATGTAGTATTAATGAGTATATTATACACGAAAATAATCGTATAAAGTTGAATTTATTTACTATGATATATTAGACAAATTAAAGAGAAGATTTTGAGATGAATTATTAATTAAAATAAATTTATACGCTGAAACCTCACTTTAAGGATGTACTAGCTCCGATCACGAACAGTGAGGCGACGTACCAGATTATTACTCGAATTGGCAAAGCCCGCTCAGCTACTTAAAACGAATATATCCATTTCGCGAGACCTATCAAATATGATTACTATTTTTTATGGTAATCATTGTTTTTATTAATGTTTATAAAATTATCAGTTCTTAATTGCTTCTAAAATTTTCCATTCTTGAATGCATGAGAATTGCTTATTATTTTCAAGCTGGGAATGACTTTGTACTTGACAATTTAAAAGCTTCCAAATCCTTTTAAACTTCAAACGGTATCGAAGCAATCTTCTCTTTTTTAGCTATTGACAAAGAATAACATTTCTACATCAAAACACAAATGCAATACAGATTGAATTATTTTCATAATAAAATTATTTGTTTTAAAAACTTTTGTTTCATTTTATTGATGCCGTAGTATTATTATGCCATTAAATATTTAATTAATAGTAAATACTTATAAAAGATGCGCGCCCGTGAGAAAAGCCCAAATGCATGAAATTATTAATTGTTACTTTTTTTACAACTTTTAATTCTCAATCTATCAGATTCTAAATGGAAATAATTCTCTTCTTAATACTACTATCGTTATTTCATTTCTTCATATTTTGCTTTTGTTTTTTATCTATTATACTTTTACTAAATAAATACGAGTCGCTCCCTACAAATTACGTTTTCTTCTTTAACATCATTTTCGTTGACTAAAATCCCAATTTATTCAGAATATGATTAACGAACACTAAACAAACAATCATTGAAGTTGAAACATGGTGTCCTATTTCGTAACATTCTATAAGCGATAGCGCATCATTTCAATATTTACTTTTTACTATGTTTATTTACCTTCTCTGTAAATAGATAGGCTCACATTAGTATTTTTTAAAATGTTTTTAAAATCTTTAATTATTTTTTTGTTATTACATTTTCACCCCAAACAAGGCACATTGCCACTTTGGTGTAAAGGGCTACTATCAGGGGAAACATCTACTGGGGTACTATGTAGGGATTAGGGCAGCGAGATGTTGGTTCACGTTGCACTTGAACTTATGCATGTCAGTACAGTTGGGGAAGCAATGACCTGGAATGGAATTCCAAAGTCTAGCAGTTCTGGGGAAGAAACTACTGGAGTAGAAAGATCTTTTACATCTAGGGATCTCTACAGTGTGGAGGTGGGATTTTGCAGCTTGTCGGGTCTGTCGAGGGTGTTAACGTCGTGGGGGCACAAGTGCTTGCAGTTCTTCAGAGCATTCACCATTATAATACTTGTAGAACAGGCAGAGGGATGCAACGTTTCGACGATGGGACAGAGGCTGAAGTTTAGATGCCAGTTTAGGGCCTATCAGATTTGCGACTCTCTTTTGAACCCTGTCAAGGAGCGAGAGACTAGTAGCCGATGCACCGGCCCACATATGACAGCAATACTCCATACATGGGCGAATAGTGGCCTTATAGAGGTACAGGATACTTTCGGGTGTTAGAAGTTTTCTAGCACGGTAGAGAGAGCCCACCTTCCTTGCAGCGGCCCTGGCAATGCCCTCGATGTAATTGTTCCAACTCATGTTTCCTGTGAACGTTAGGCCAAGGAGCTTGAGAGACGTACTCTCAGATAAAGAGTCGTTGGCCATTGCTATAGGTGGTAGAGAAGCTTTCTTGTAATTATTGAATGAAACCAGTTTTGTCTTGGTGGCATTGAACGTTACCATCCATTTTTGTCCCCATTCCACTACAGATTGGAGGTCATCTTCTAGTGTTTCTGCCATTACTTTAGATATATGTTCATTTGTTTTCCTGTCGTGCCTGCTATAGAGTATGGTGTCATCAGCATATATACCCATCTCAGAGGCAATTTTGTCGGGGAGGTCATTTATGAATATCAGGAACAGCAGAGGTCCAAGGATTAATTAACTAAATTATCTGTTAATGAGCACACGTATACTTTACCGGATTTATTGATAGAAATAGCTAATGTAGCTACGATGTATAAAATGCATTGACCTTAGCCAAAAGGTCATGGAACGATAAAAATAATTTTTTAGCAACTATTTTTAATGAATGAAAACAGAACCTATTGCATTGTCTTTAAAGTGTGTTGGTTCTCCCAATAATTATTTCCCACTTTTTTAAGGTGATACAGAAATCATCTAATTTAAAGGGTCTGTGTAGTATATGTTCGTTCCTCATAATACCATCCTCATAGGATTCGCTGTCACTTAATGAGGTGAAAGAGTGGTGGAATACGTGAAGTCACTTGTTATAAGTAGCTAATAGGAAAGAAAGATGTTTGTTGTAAACACGAGACAGGAGAGGCCTATTGCTTTTGATCTTAAAAAAGAGGGAGAAATAGTAAGAGAGTTACACAAGCGTGAAATTAATGAAGAGGGGGTACTGGAGTTGGAAGATGTATTACATTGGAGGCATCAAAACAGGTAATTGATGTCACTAGCATAACAAGTCAAACAAGTAGGAATAAGGGAAAGAGGGAATATATAAGACAATTCTGAAAATCACATGCCATAATAGTATTTATAAAAAAAAAGACAGAGACTAGCAATTTGGGTCTATGAGAGAAAGGTCGCGGGAAAGATGAAAGAATTAGGTCAATTAAATTTCATATAAACTTCTGAAACTTATGAAGATCCCTCAGATAAAACAGATTCACAAGCCGAAATATGACAACAGAACGCACTACATGGTCTGATAATAGATGTCATAATAGATAGAGGATAGCTGCAGGTGAATGTATTGTTGTCAAGAATTTCCGACCGAACAAAAAAAAAACGAAGTGAAAAAAAAAACAATTCGTCAACAACTGTTACCAAACGAGAAAATTCAATATTCTATTGATCTGTGTAAGGTTTAAGATTTTGAATTGTTGTTAACTGTTTTATTTTTCTATCGCTATTATATGGTTTTGAAATATGATATTCAAGCAGGGAGTTATTTATTAGAGAAAGATTTGATGCATAAAAATCGAAAAATAAACAGAATTTCGACTAATCACTCTAATTAGCCGGTCGAATATTTATATTTATGTAGAAATGCATGATTTTAACTTTCTGAAATTGCTTTATTACCAAATACTCTGTACTATATCGAACAATTCAATCTCATGTGGTCAACACGTGATGCGCATGTTGTTTTTCGTTGCCTTACATAATGCAATAGAAAATCAGAATACATAAACACTTAATAGTTCCAAAACTGAAAAGCTAGACAGATTGGTCGAAGTTAATTTTTTGCGTTTGGTAGCAGTTATTTGTAAACTACTTGTTTTTTTTTGTTTATTTTTGTTTTTTATCGTTGATTTTTATCCTTTTATTTTCTGTTGGAAATGCTTGATAATTATCGATCTTGTTTCGTGAATGAACTTGTATGTTACGCACCTTTTTGTCTCGACAGAGAGAACGCTCACTTCACAAAGAGACAAAAAAGTAAAGAGGAAAAAGGACGTTTTCGCAATTATTTTATGCAAGATTTTATTGGATGTTGTCGTATCAATAAAGCATTCGAGCGATAATAACGTGCGTGGAACAAGTTTGAACACTTAGCGTTGATCACTAATTTTATGTTGATTCTCCGTTGAATAAAGGAAATATATATAAAAAAGGTTAATTGGGAATTTTTTTTGATGTTCCTAGAAATGCGAAATGAAATGAATCATATAATAAGGTACATAAATATAAAATCTTGTATGAAAACACCGTTATGAAATATGGCGGTTGAAAAGACCTACTTTTTTAATATTAGCCAACACCGACAATACGGGAAAGATCGAGTATTTTTATTTTTTATTTATGAAGTTCAACTCTGAATCGCAGTCCCACTAACTTCCAGTTTTAGCCATTAGCAAAAGTTTTAGTCTTAGCTAATGGCTAAAAACTCACTGATTGTCTTCCCTTTGCGTCATAACAGCATAAAATCTCTAAATAATTTTTATTTTTATTAAAATTAATTCTCCCTAATTTTCCGTGTACACTAATATTTTTCTATAAGTATTTCATAAAATCTTTCCATTTTATTTTTATTTATGAAATCTGACTATGAGTCGTAGTTCCGAGCCGCTGAGATTTTTTAGCCATTATCAGAGGTTTTCTGTCTTAGATAATAACTAAAATACTCCCCTTGGCGTCGGAGCAGGCTAAAATCGCTAAATTAGTTTTATCTTTATTGAAATTAATCGTCTGTAATTTTTGGAGTGCGCTAATGTTTTTTTTTCAATAACAAGTAAGTAGTTCACAAAGCTTTCCTCGCATTTTATTTTTAGTTGTCATAAAATATTTTACTATTTATATACGACAAATAAGGCAAATAGCTTCTATTAATTCTCTATTGATGTGATATTTAAGTAAGTCATTTGTGCAACCTGTGATTATTTTGTCAAGAACAAGAAGCAACTGATTTTAATTTATACGGACTGGTGTGTTGCTTTTTCTTTTCTTTTTCTTTTCTTTTTTTTTTTTTTGCTAAGTATTATTATAAAAAAGCACATATTTTTCAGACTGACTGGCCGACATTTGGAATAATTGAATAATTTGTTATATTTATTTTCAAAGATATTTTAGGTAAACATTTATTATAAAAACATTCACTATAAAAAAAACATTTACGATTTTAAAAGGTGAAAAGTTTCTTTTCTTTTAATTTAGTAGAATATTTTTTCTTTTCATTGTTATGTTTTTTTTTTAAATATTCCCTTTATATCTGAGAAAGAACCTTGTTTATTTTTACGAAGGTTTTTAGCGAAAAAAAGTTACGGAAAAAAATCTATCGGGCCATAATTTGTTGTGATTTAAGTCGTGTCTTAATTTGTTCTGACACAAATAGACAATCAACAGGAGCAATTTGTTGTACTTAAATAGTAAACTTGCTGCACACATAAAAATCTGATTTACATACAAAAACACTAAACTAGTTTACATTGAATTATAATCTTCCATGTATTTCGTATTTTTGTTCTGGGTTGAATCTATAAAATTATACGTTAAAGCATTTCTTATTCGACCTAAGTTGTCACCGTCCACAACCTTTAAAACATGAGGTCGTCCGATCGTAAATGAGAAATTTAACTAAATTAAAAGGATTTCGACTCAACCATTTTAAAATGAGTTGTTTTAAAAGTCAACCCCGTTCTATCGGCAAGATCAGTTTTAAAAGCCCTTAGAATTATTTATAGTTTTATTTAATTTTAATAAACATCTAATTGGGTTAATTTTCAAAAGGTTCATAATTATACGAAATGTGTTTCATTTTTTCAGCTGACAACTATTTTACAGTAAGAAGAAAGTAACAAATAAAATATTAAGGTTGTTTGTTATTTGTAGTCAAAAGAATAAATATCACGTTGCCAAGAAAGTTCTTGCGGTTTTTAACTTTTAATTTCAGATGAACATATATCGGCTCAAACAAAAATTTAGTGATCGAAATAAGAACTAGTCTGCTGATCAAAAAGACCAC
This sequence comes from Euprymna scolopes, assembly GCF_053919585.1. Taxonomy (NCBI): domain Eukaryota; kingdom Metazoa; phylum Mollusca; class Cephalopoda; order Sepiida; family Sepiolidae; genus Euprymna; species Euprymna scolopes. The sequence continues at coordinate 43,205,481 of NC_136497.1, read as the reverse complement.
TTAATAATCTTTTTTTTAACTTTTTTAGGATAGATTTTAAACTCTTACGACTTAAGGTTACCAATACTACATTCTAAAAGGTTATGGAAACAAAAAGCTACATTCCAAAGACTTATTTTTAAAATTTACATTTTTATCAAATTAGGCTTTTTACACATGATCAAGACCAGAGACAAAAATTCTATTAAATTGTACAAAAAGTGTATGAAAAGTGTATGAAAACATTCACCAATCTAACTTAATAATAAGTTCGATCTCCACTGCTTTTGATGACTTCAAAAATTCTTTGGGGCATGCTAGAAATAAGGGTTTCAATTAAGGTGCGAGGGATCCTACTCTAGTTTCTGATGATGGCTTCACTAAATTCATTTTTTGTTGAATATTGTTTGCCATTTCGATAGACCTCTCTTGTCATCCATCCCCAAACATTTTCAATTGGGTTCAAGTCCGATGAACATGTAGGATGTCCCAAGAGATGGACTCCATTTTCTTGTAGAAAGTTCAAGGTCCGTCTTGCAGTGTGGATTGCAGCATAATCCTGTTGGAATAAGCATCCATCCCACACAAAGGCATGGTAACACCTTTACATAGTGATTGCTAATCTCTATCTCTCCATCAACATAACCAGCTGCTGTCTGCCGACCCTGCACCACCTGGAGCTCCACCGTCCCTCTGTAAGAAAAGGCATCCCATACCATTACGGATCCTCCACCACTATGACATGTGGAAAATTTTCAAGGGGCATGTTTTTGTCATGATAATATCGCTGGAAGCCACCGGGACTTTCTTCCACTTCTCAACGTCCAAGGTTTGGTATTCACGACCAAATCTTAAGCGGTCCACTTTGTGACGTGGAAGCAATCGAGGAATTTGTTTACGCTTTTAATTTACCGTGCCTTTTTGTTGTAAGTTTCGTCTGATGGTTATTGGATTGCAATCAGCATCTGTAACCATCTTAATTTGACTAGACAAAAGTCCTCTGGCATTCATAACAACCCGTCTGATTCTCCTACTCAATGCAGGAGAAATTGGGGGGGGGGCTACCAAAGGATTTTGCTTTTCCATAATTCTCAGTGTTCTTTAGAAAGTTGCAAATAACAGTTTTATTGCGATTTACCTTGGCTACTATTGTTCGCTGTGACAAACCTTGCTTATGGAATCCTAGAATTCGAGAGCGCTCAATTTCGGTTAGTTTTCTTGCTTTAGGTATGGTAACACCTTTACACAATGATTGCGAATCTCTAACTGAACTAAAAACATTAGAATTACCATAAATCTAACAATTTATACCATTGGTCTTATAATTTTGATCATGTGTAAAAAGCCTAATTTAAATAAAATTTTTGGAATGTACCTTTTTGTTTCCATAACTTTTAACCTTGTAGTATTAGTAACCTTAAGTCGGAAGAGTTTAAAATCTATCCTTAAAAAATGTTTCTTTTTAAAGATTTTAAGTAGTCTTAAATTTTTGATCAGCAGTCTATTAGAATCAACACACTTTTGCCTACGCAAAACAAGTGTATTCATGTTAGTAACCTAAAATTCTGGCTTTCTGGTGTCGATGAAGTCGATGAAGGCGTTTTTAATATCACTTCGGTTTTTAAAACATTTTTCACGCAGAAACGTGTCGAGATACCTGAAAAAGTGTAATCGATGGCGGATGAGGCAACGTTTTGTCGCCCAATTCGTTCAACATCTGCATAGTCGGTTTAGCAACAGGAAGTCGGATATTGCCGTGTAGGAGAATTGGGTCTTTTCTGTTGACTAATGCTGGGTGTTGTTGTCAAAGTTTCTGATGCATTTCATTCATTTGTTGACAGTACTTTTCGACCGTAATGGTTTCGCCTACAATAAAAATCAACTATAACAGATGAGACCGATCGCAGACCACAAAATAGTCAGCATGATCTTCTTTTGGTGCAACTCTGGTCGTGTCGGTCGTGGAGCTTTGCTGGCGTCTAACGACTTAGCTCAGAGTCACTGGTTGTTGTAACGGACCAATTTTTCATTGCAAGTCACAATCCGGTCGAGAAACAAGTCGTCCTTGTTGCGTAAAAGAAATGAAGATGACTTTCTGTTGGTTGTCGTTTAATTCGTGAGGCACCAATTTATCATGTTTTTTTGTCTTTCCAATCTTTGTCAAGTGGTTAGACATCGTCGTATATGTTACATCTATTTTAGAAGCAAGTTCTCGAACAGCTGTTAGTGGATTGACTCCAAGTAAGGTTCTTAATTGATTATTATCAACATCTAATGGCCGACGACTAGCTCAGCATCTTCCAGACACTTGCAGCCGTTCTCTCTGATTCTCTCTCCGCTGATCTCGAGCGCGTGGTTCAGTGAGGGAAGACATGGCTGGTTACCTTTAATGCATCTAAAACCAAACTCCTATCTTTACATCATCAACGCTCTGATCCCAATCTGGCATCAATTGTGATGGATGGCTCTCGTCTATGAGAAGCCCCATGTTTTGACAAGCTTCTGGGTTTGTCCTTTACTCCTGATCTGAAATGGAACACGTACATCAAGTCTGTTGCCAAGGTCGCTGGAAAGATAGTGGGATCCTTCTACCGCTCCAGAAGATATCTCACTACTGATGCAATTCTCTATCTATATAAAAGCCAAGTACGTCAAAGGATGGAATACTGCTGTCATATCTGGACAGGAGCTGCTAAAACAGCCTATCCTGCCTTGACAAAGTACAAAATAGACTTCGTGGCTTAGTGGAGGATGCCCTTTTCTCTACCCTGCAACCTCTCTCTCACAGAAGAGACGTTGCAAGCCTATCCTTGTTTTATCGTTATTTCCATGGCAGGTGCTCGTCTGAACTCCAATCTCTGGTCCCCCCTCGCCAATCCTTCACGAAAAACACCCGTCTAGCTGAATCCACTGTGAAAAATTTCCCCCACTCTTTATCTGTGCCTAAATCAAAACGTGGATTCCATGAACAAAGCTTCTTTCTCAGAACTGCACGCCTGTGGAACTCCCGCCTGCTTCCCACCTGACTACAACTTGGATGTGTTCAAGTCCAACGTTAACAAATTCCTAATGAACCGCCCTCTTAAGTAAACACTTCATTAAATCTCCACACTAACGTACTGTACTTGCAATAACCCTTATCCCTGAGTGGCTTCCGGGCCTTGATAAGTAGTGACCACCGTGTAAAAAATAAAAGCCGCCACAAAATTTCTCAAACCATCATTGTGCTGTGCATTCAGTTGTGATTCTTGGGTCAAACGCTTCGTTTATATCGAGCGGTTTCAGCAACTTTTCGGCATAGCTTGAATTGAAATAAGAAAATTGTGCAAATTTGCTTTTTATTTTCAATCTTGTATTCAACGTTCTAAAAATAAAGACATAATTCTTTTAAAACGATTAGATAGAGCGTAAACCGCTTTTTAAAAGTAAATGTATTATAACGAAAACTTATTTGAAAATGCATCATTTGAAATCAAAATTAAAAATTCTGCAAGAACCTTCTTCTCAACCTTAAATACACTGAATACAATATTATCAATCAATGAGATGTTTTATTTTATCTAACTTCTCTCAATGATGTTTAAGACTTTGTAAAGTCAACTCACTAGGTCTAGCACGCTTTACTGTAAAAAATGCTTCAGTAGACCCGTCTTAATTCCCCAGTAGAGGCGTCTTAGACGATTAGCAATAAACCAACTCCTTCTGAAAGACTTACTGAAGAAATATACCTTCGCTCAACATCAACAAAGTCACTGTTGAATAGATTGTTAATGACGTCGACACAACTTTTCTTAGTTACAGGAAAATGTATTTATTTTGCCAATTCACGTAACCAAAACAACTACTCGCTGTCAGTAGAGGGTACCAGAAAACACATCTCGTATATCACACTCGCACGATGACCACTTTTACAAATTACGATTTTTAGTTCGCTGCACCTTATAACATATCCTTACAAATTTTCAGCTAAATCGAAGCAGTGCTTTTCGACCGAAAGTGGAACGGACAGAAAGACAGGTAAACAAAGAGAAACAAAACATGATATATTCATATCAACTCATATCATCACGTCAATAATTCATTTTTTTTTCATATAGAGCTCATTATTGTCATTTCTGGTGATCTGAAGATAATAAAAAACACCATAGAATGCTTTTTTATCTTGGTGAGCGATTTTTTCCAAATTCAATTTAGGGAGTGGATTAATTTTGGTGTGTTTGTCTGACTTGCTATCTGCTTCCTCGCTTTGTCTTACTATCTCGAAATGGTTTGTTTTACTCGAAATACTTGCGTGACTGCATGCAAGTACCTTTTTTAATTATGGTTTGGAAGTATAGTTATATACAAATAAATGCACATTTGTCATTATCATAGAGCGGAAGATATTGGCCTACTACTGGCCTAGATAAACTTCACGGAGATAAGGTCTGCGATTTTTTTATTTATACTTTTAACATTTTTGGTAGATATTTACGTTAACGTAACGTTTCGAAAATCCGTTTTAAAAATAAATTAATATTGACTAAAGAAATGTCAAATTTAAACAAAATGAGAGAGAAATGTTTTTAGCTAGGTGAAACATGAAATACTTAAATCTTGAATCAGGTCCAGTTTGTTGTTCTAATTCAGTAAATATCGTACTAACATGAAAAGAGTGCTATTATTATGACATACATTGGAATATTCTTACAACGATGAAAACAAAAGTACAGCAACATAATAACGCAAACACATATAAATTATATTAGGTTGGTGCAAAAAATAATGTCGGTTTTTAACATTCAACTCCATGCCAAAAAACATTATTTTTGCACCAACCTAATACTTATGATAAGTTAGTGCTTTATTCTCAAGTTATTATTATAGCCAAACAGTGTACGTTTTAACTTATAGACTGTGATTTTATTGCCCCAATTTCAACCAAAATTCCAATTCGATTTCAATTACCAGAGAATGTTTGTCTCCCTTATCATGACGACATTATCAGTTGTCTGAGCGCAAATATCACTAATTTATCTCTATATAAAAGTGATCTTGTCTGTGTGACTATGTGCGCGCGCAAGACTCTCCACCAAAATACTCAATTTTCGGTCTCCAGACTCGAAACTTGATATATAAGAGATTTGGACTGTGGAACAAATTCGATTTGATTTCCAGCTGGTAAAAGTAGCTAGTAAGTGGTCAAAAATTAAAAATTAGAACTTGGCAGGCATAAGACGACTTAAAATCCTCCATATACGTATGCACCAGTATACATTTGTACGTTTAACTGCATTATTTTTTATGCATATAGACTTAGTTCAATGTTTTGGTTTCGATTCTGTCTGATGGCATCCATGTCATATTGCTTTCATTTTTGAAATCACTACTGTATATTGAGTAAATTATAATAATAATAATAATAATAATAATAATAATAATAATAATAATAATAATAATAATAATAATAATAATAATAAATATGAAATCTGCATGAATTAAAATGTTATATTTAAGTGTATTTTATGATCAGCCATACTGGATGGCTTGCAAATTTCAAATATATTTGTAAGAATGTACAGCTTATATTAGCCTACAAGATATGACGCCTCATCAGAAATACAGATGTTAGAGGACAGATCCAAATTTTTGTTATTCCAGTATTTATCTACTGGGAATTATTAATAACCGTTAGCGATTTCTATACCTTTTATACTCTGTAATGATGTGCATGTCTATACTTTCTAATGATGAAAACGCGATAAATCGAATTTGAATTAATTAAGACATTATATAATAAAATGGCGACTATATCACTTTTAGACATTGATTAATATAAGACTGGTTCAATGAGTAAGGCCTCCCAAATTCTCAATGCACTTTTGCCAGAGCTGAACAATGACTGTGCGTGGGCGTCCAGAGCTCGCTTTGTCATACGAGTGTCGTTCGAAAAGTAAAGCCTGCTATTTCTTAGCTCTAACAGTTGAAGAGATATGAACTCAAGAGTCATGCTATTAAAACGAGCGATCTTTTGTGCTTCATAATTTATTTTTCTACATAGTCCTTACCATTACCCATACACTTTCACCAGGAATTCAATGACGCATGTTAATGACAAGGTTTCTTTCTTAGATCCAATGTCTGCAACAAAGAGATGAAACTTTCAGGTGATGAATGCGTAAGTTCAGTCATCATAACAATGAAATTTGTAAACACATCTGATCCATTCGGGCGGAATCAAATAGTATTACTTTTGCAACGCTCCTCGCAACTTAATTGAATGAATGCTGGTTTTGTATTATGTAAAATATGATTTGGAAACATTGTCGAGTGTTGCAGTAAGAGATTCGTAATTTGGAAAATGGCGTTTCTCGCGTTTTGCATTCGAACTCTTCAATTTTATATCTTTACGAAAGAGAATGAAATGCCTTCCATATTCTGTTTACGAACGTAGTTTCTTTGGGCATCAAGTGACCCTTTCTCTTTTGAACAATTGGAGTCATTTTGTTTGTTATCTACTTTATAAACCAATCAATCCTCGGTTGATAAGTAAACTGTTAAAGCTCATTGATTACGCATCTGCCTATATGCGTCACTTGCGATAAATCTGAAAGGAAGCTTATTCATTGGATTCCCATAAGTCATTATGGTCCTTTTACGTACCTATTTACTGCGACATTTTCACACAGTGACATTTCGACAGATCCAATGAACTCACAATAATAAACATATTTCATAAAGAAAATACGATATATAAAGGCAAATCTTTTTCATACAGGCTTTTCTCATAAAGTGAAGCCACACGGAAAGTATAAAACGTAAAGTGCTTCAAAGTGATTGTTTTCTAATTGATTCGTGCAAACGTCAGCATCGATTTTTCTTCTAATTTCATAATGACTTAATTTAAGATGAATTACATCGATGCTTTTTTGTAATCAATATATGTCGTTGTTTTGTATGAATATGAACTGCTTGAAACAATAAACAATGTCTAAGCATCAAATAATAGTAATAATGGCTATTCTTATAAATATGCTTACAGTTGATGCGAAATTTGGTAAATGATGGCGTTTTATTTATACTTAAACCTTATATTTCAGACAGAAAGCTCATGATAAACAACAATGATACGAGCTGCGTTACTATGTATGAAGTTAGGTATGCGTATACGTATACATATTTGTATCTGTATCAATATAATAGTCGTTTGAATAAATAAAACAAGCCATTACTTAACCGATTACCTTCCATAATAAACATGAATTGACTAATATTTGTTCCCATAAGGCTTTTTCTCTTTACCTATACAATACGAAGTACATAATAAAATATATTTCAGTTTCGGAATTGAGTTATGTAAAAAAATATTGTTTTAATTATTTAGATTAGTTCTAACGAATGTGACGTGACCGTCCCAGGGGGCGATTGTGCTCCCACGGGGGGGGGGTCAAGACTCCCGAAATGCTGGAGAAGCCGGGCAGATATGATTTCTTTTTATTCGTTAATTATCGTTGGTGTTTCCGGGTGACGGCAAAAGACCTTGCTGAGAGAAAGATTGGATTGTGATTTTCATTGTTATGAAAATCGTTCACAATATCATTTTTTTTTTTTTGTAAATTGTACTCCGAAAATGGAATGACACAGCGTTCGAGACTAAGGATGTTTATAGTTTGAGTACAATGCTAACGACCCTCTGGGTCGCGGGGAATGATCTTTCGGGTCATGAGAACGCTTGTAAATCGACAGGTGCACACGGGGAAGAGACAACCTTCCCTGGGGGTCACGTAACTGGATACGATTAATCCAGGAAACAGCCCCGGTCTCATCCCTTCCCTGTGTATATGAACGAGACGCAAAGTCGAAACCGGCAGTTGAGCTGAAGTTTAGAGCAGAGTCGAGCGTAGTGAAGAGTACCCACACTCCTCTCTTCCCGCATCATTCCACTGCGATACCGATAGAGAAATCAACCTATTGACTGAGCGAAGTCTGTCAAAATCAACATTGAACTATGGACAATTGTATATAACAATTGTATATCTTATCTTGAATTTAATCAGTAGAATAGAGCACGGAGTTTTTTTGTGTGTGTGTATGTTCAGGACATTGCTTTCCTTCTAGCACGATATATCAACGGAGCGGCGACATATCAACCCGATCGCGAAATTAAGACCAACCAAATCGATTGACGGGTCCTGCCACACTAAGACACCTTGCTGACCTACGAACGAAGGACGGGTCACACGCATATTCAACTGAAACAACTCATTATCTTGATCATAATGATCTTTAACCTCTTATCGTCTGTCTCTTTTATTGATTCGCCATATTTTAATATTTCTTAATGGCTCTGTAAGCATTTAGAGAGATATTCACTCTCTTTTGTTAGTGTCGTCAACCAATTTACAATGCAAACGCGTACGTCAATTAGAGATCAAAATGCTAAGTATTTTTACTTCCATGTGAGAATAATATTGCCCCTCGAATTCAACTAGAGAGCAATGGTCATTTCCAGTAAGAAGTCAATGGCAACTGCCTTTTGCGGCGATAACAAAAAAGCAGTTATAAAGATTATCGAAAGCGGTGAAGGATACTGGAAATCTGGGAAGACTTGTTATTACTCAGACTCCAGGGAACAACATTGGTTGTTATCAGACAGTAATCCTAGTGACTACTACTACTACTGCTACTACTACTACTATAATAATAATGATAATAAAGACGAATTGTCTCTTTCAAACAGAAATCAAAAAAGGTGATAAATACTGAAAATCTGGGGAACTTGTTGTCATTCAGACTCCAGCAAACACCGCAGATTGTTAAGAAAGAAATATTTGATGTTTACTTGTGTGAAAACTCTTAGTGAGTCGCATAGAAGTAGATCTCATTTTATACTAAATTTATATAGGAAAGTGACCCCCCCCCGATGCTAAAATTCTGTTTTTTAAGCAGAAATTATTTGCTAAGATTTTGTCATCTCTCTTGCTGTAAAATATTCTCCTGCAAAAATTATTTTTATTTACAGAAAAAAATAGAATATTTTTAGAATCGGATTTTTTTCGATTCTCGATATTTATCGGATGAATTTCGGTAAAAAAAAAAAAAAACATATTTAAGACATATAAAGACATATAAATTAGCTTTCTGTGAAATTTGCAAGAGATAGGCTCAGCCGTTTCGGAATTTATAAGGAAAGAACTCGCTCACTCACACACACACATACAAAGTGACTTTTATATAATAGTATATTTCATTTCCTTGATACAAATTTGATTACATTTTATAATTGTAATTTATATTTTAAAATAAATATTTTATAGTATTTCATTGTTTTATTAACTATTATCTGATTACACTGTGCAACAAATTTGAATTGAAAAAAAAGTACAAGACATATAAGACCTGTTTCGGTGTAAGAAAAGTATGCTGATTCCAAATCTGACATTTATTTCTCTGGATTAGGTACCATTTTCATGTACTTTATTATTAATTATTTTGAAAAAAAAAACACCGAATTCACCAGTTTAAACAACATTTGTCCTCTTAACTCTCTTGTGTAGAGTGTCATCATCCTTTTTTAAATTCCAGCAGTAGCCTGCCAACATACCAGTGTTCCATTTTCCTTTAAAATGCTTTTCTATTAATGAAATATCTTTATGGAACCTTTCGCCATGTTCATCACTCACATGGCCAAGATTCTCAGCAAAAAAATCCAAATGAGAGTGGAGCACATGAACTTTTAGAGACATGTTACATCCCATATCATGAAAATGATGCAATAGATCATTCACAACTTGAACATAGTCTTCTGAACGATGTTTTCCCAGGAAGTTATCACAAACTTTCTTGAATGACTCAAAGGCACATTTTTCTTTTCTCGTGAGTTGTGTGTTAAAAGTTTCACCAAGAACAATTTTTCGAATTTGGGGACCTATGAAGATACCTTCTTTTATTTTAGTTCGACTTAATGAAGGAAACTTTTCTGCAAGATATGCAAATGCCAAGGAATGCTTGTCTAGTGCTTTCACAGTAAGTAAATTTTCAGAAAAGAATGTATAAAATGCCCCTTTATGTTTAAAACATTAAAATACACAATAATCCGGTCTTTATTGTAGTTTTTAGTTAAAAAATACTTCATTAAATGGATATCTATTTTTAACCCTCAGATTTTTTTCCCGTGCCCTACAAATAAGGTTCTGCGGCAGGTTTTAGCTTCTTTTCCTTGATTTTTTTAGCCTACATTAAAAAATGCCTTTCTTGACGAATACCATGGCTTTTCGGAAGGTGGTGAACACCAAACCATGTGCTACAGCATTATGTTTTTACTTTTGAAAAAATTAGCCCTTGGTCTAGAAAATATTATGCTAACCAGGATAGCTCTGTCATCTAGCTCTCTTAAATCTGGAAAAATAGCTCATTTCGGCTGACTTTAGCAAATACATGATTCAAATAAATGATTTAACAAATAATGTACATAATATGTGTACATTAAACTGTGTTTTTCTCTTAAGATTTATAATTTAATACACATAATATGTGACTGCAAAGTCGTCAGTAACCCATTTTTGACGTTTTTACTGAAATTTACGACTGTGGCAATTTTGCACAAATTATACCTAATTCAACAAAAAGAAAGCCAGAAATAAAATTTCCACGTTACTAGGTATACAAAAATTGCTGCAGATATCCTGTACTTTTTTTAGTGTTGCACAGTGTTATTGGGAACAGTATAAGTATTAAGCATTCAAAATATACGAATATTTTTCGCTTTAATATCTTGTTTCAATATCACCGGCTGACATTGTTTAGTAACACCATTATCTTAACAAAATCCCAAAGTATTTTATACTTTTTATTCATTTATACAAACAACGACAACATCTTTGAAAAAAGTATCTTTTGTGGTGATTCTTGAATGTAATTTACAACTTTCTCTTAACAAGGTTTGTTATTATTCTAAAAGCGACCTAACCTACTATCCATATAATTTAATTGCCATAGGGTGACTTCCTGCATTATGGAAATGTTATATCCGAAAAGAAAATTGGTACGACTGCATTTCTTATTTGGTATTCCTCCGCGATCAGTGACCACAGCAGCCAAACAAATACGGTTGTGGGCATCGAAAGCGGGGAAGTACTGAAGGGATTACAGCACAGAAGACAACGTCTTTCCATACTGCATCATGTGACCGAAACTCAAGGAAAAGAAGGAACAAAGTTTCTCCTACTTAAAAAAATAACGTCGTTCACTCGTTGCGTATTATGAATTAGAATGCATTGCTTAATCTTTTTCTAGTAATTTCATCATAAACCTTCACGATTTGATCAAGTCGCTGTATTAGTTTTCGCTTGTAATTGCAGGAAGCTGACTTCTGACTTTTGACGAATGCAGGAATATGAAGACTATCCAGAACATTAATCTGGTAAACACTAAAATAATTTCTCTTTAATCAACTGATTTTCCTTGACACATTGGAAGCGTTTTTACCTCAGCTCCTACCCTTCTCCCTCTCTCTCTCTCTCTCTCTCTCTCTCTCTCTCTCTCTCTCTATTTCTCTCTCTCCATCCAAATCATTTTCTCCCTCTATAGATCTACCCATCCATCTATCTCTGTCTCCATCTTGCTCTCTTCCATATTACTCTCTTGCTCTCTAGTCCACCCTTTCTCTCTTTCTCTTTTTTGAGATACACAGAATCATGCAGTAAAAAGCGCCATATATAGGTATATATGCATAGTACCGTATGAATCTAGGTATCTCTCTCACTCTCTCTCTCTCTCTCTCTCTCTCTCTCTCTCTCTCTCTCTCTCTCTCTCTCTCTCTCTCTCTCATATGTATGTATCACTATTTTAACTTCTATTCTTCCTTAATCACCTCTTTTTATATTTTAAAGTATTTCTGATCTGTTAACGATAAGTTCATATGTATATATATATATATATATATATATATATATATATATATATATATATATACTAGCATGGGTGCCCGGCGTTGCCCGGGTGTTTGGAGGTGTATGCTGAGCAAAAAAAAGGGGGTAATTTTTTAAACTTTGACCCCTATTATGACCCCTGAAAATTTATTGTTTTGGGCTCAAATCAAGTTATTAAGTTAGATTCATGTCCACGGAAGCTATATCTAAAATTTAAAGTGTGTAGACCCAAAATTGTCGGAGAAGTTTGGTAGAGTTCTCAAAGCTCAAATCGTTGAACTTTGACCCCTTAATCGCCAAATTTCTGGCTAAAACCGATCACATAGATTTTTCCAAATCTCAGTACCCTGTATATCAAATTTCGAGTCTGTAGACTAAAAATTGACAGAGTTATTTCGTAGGGAAATGTACACAGACACACACACACACACACACACACACACTTTAACTTTTATAGATATATAGATTTAAAATTTGAGTCTGACAGAATGACAAAATTATATTGCAAACCGATATATTAAACAAACGAACTTCAAAGAGACAAATGAACACATAAGTAAAAACAATTTGTATTAGAAAACATTTATTATTCCACGTCTTTTTTTTACAGACCTGACGACTGAGGTTCGCTCTTAATAAAAATTGTTTTTTATAGTCTTAATTTTGACTTCCTTTTTCATAAAAAACTAAAAAAAAAATCAAGAAAGAAAAGAAATTTAATTTTATTTTTTCATTAATTTCTTTCTGTGCAAAGCAATTCTTTCAAACTTACTCTGTTTCCAAAATGTTTTTATTTTATTCCCCTCCCCCTTCATTCATTTTCCTCCGCATCCTGGCAAGATTACTGTACACATAGATTCGAAAAAATAGTCAAAAACAAATATATAAATAAATGTTATCAAAGGCAAGATAAGTTACTTTTCTACCTAACTGGATATCTTTTTTGTGTTTTTATTCAATGTAATATATTTATTCAGCTCGAAAAACATACAGTGTTTACCGATGTGTTGGAAAATTCAAGATGGCGTCTCACACCCTCTTTAACACCGTAAGTTTGGGAAAAGGTGTTATAAATAAAAAACTATACAAAATACTATTAAAAACCCGCCGAATATATGTCAACCTATGTCACGGTAACATATATTGAGCGAGTTTTTAACAGTATTTTAACAGGGCACATCGTAAAAACTGACCCATTAATTTTCCTGAAGTAAAAACTATATAGTTTTTAAACTTTTAAAACTGTACATTATAAAAAGAAAACTGTTCGAGTGATTTTTTTTTTTTTTTTTTTTACATGGGTGTCACCACTTATCAAGGCCCAGAGGCCACTCAAGGATAAGGGTTAATAGGTATACATTAGTCATTGTGATTTTAGCATAGTAAACAGTCGGAATTTTGTAACTTGGATTACTTGAAAAAGAAAACTGTTCGAATGATTGAAAATGAAAACAAAATAACAATGTAAATATATTGATAAGAAAAAAACAAAAACAAACGAAGTTTCCGTTTCAGGAACCCGAGTTTAATTTTATGTCGTAATCATTCAACTCGTTAGCGGTTTTATTCAGCGATTAGGGATAACCATACGACATATCTAATTACCAAAGCGATTTTTTTTTTATTTTTTTTTTTTTATTAAAACTAAATCTGTTTAGTTTTAATGAACCAATTTTTTTAAAGCCAACACTTTAGTTATTTTGAGAGCGTGCAACTGCACCCGAAAGGTTGATTAGGAAACTCCAAATCCTTTTATGACTCGGAAAAAAAAAGGGCTTTTTATCGGCTTAAATGATAAACTAATGTTAAATATTAGTATTTGCCATCGATTCTGAAATAAAATGAAATCCTGACATTGTGATCATTTTTGCAGGTGTTATGTGCCAAATATTGAAATAAGAATGTTTAAATTCAATTATTGTAATTTAAGTCTTTAATTTTAAAGTCGATTTTATTTATAAAATATCTTTTTAGAAATCAATCTCAAAAACAATCTGAACAATAAATCTCTTTTGTTATGGCTAAGTTTTTGTCAAGGGTAGAAATTATAATAGACAAGTATTCATCCATGATGACATTTTACCGATTTCCTGGTTTACAGGTATTCTTGCTAAATTTCTTCGAAAGAATTGACATAAACAATACTTCAACTAAATACGTATATTTCATGCAATAATGACTTTTATTTCTTCTGACTTTTCCTAAACTAAACATAAAACATCGGTTAGGGTTAGTTTAACATTCTGTAAAAGTACCTTCCGTTTTTTTTTTGTTTGTTTTGTTTTTTTGTACTTCTGCAGAGAAGGTAAAAAACCGATAAAAACTGGATATATTTTTCGTGTTTTTATTCAATTTAACATGTTTATTCAGCTCGAAAAGAATACAGTGTTTACCGATGTGTTGGAAAATTCAAGATGGCGTCTCACACATTCTTTAACACCGTAAGTTTGGGAAAAGGTGTTATAAATAAAAAAGTATACAAAATACTATTAAAAACCCGCCGAATATATGTCAACCTATGTCACGGTAACATATAATGAGCGAGTTTTTAACAGTATTTTAACCGGTTTTTATTTATTACACCTTTTTCCAAACTTACCGTGTTAAAGAGAGAATCGGCCGCCATCTTGAATTTTCCAATACATCGGTAAACACTGTATGCTTTTCGAGCTGAATAAACATGTTAAATTGAATAAAAACACGAAAGATTTGCCTTTGATAACATTTATTTGTTATATATTTGTTTTTTGGCAACTTATTCGAATCTAATTTAAGACCACGAGTGAAATGAGAAAAAGAAGTCAGCGGGTTTGGTTGCCATAACAACGTGACGGTAGTGAACGTGTGTGTGTGCGTGTGTGCGCGTATTTCGTGTAGTTTAGTTTCGCATAATAGTTTCGTATTTTTTTAATTTGTAAATAACAAGTTATTAAAAAATTAAACCCTTCCAAGATGGACAATAAATAAAGCCATAATATTTTATGGTAAAGGTAAGAGCGTAGAAACGATTGTTTTTTAGGAGATGTGATTATTGGATTAACCAATCAGAAATCGTCTGTGGCACACACATCTCTGTTTTTATAGATATATAGATAGATAGATAGATAGATAGATATATATATATATATATATAGAGAGAGAGAGAGAGATAGATAGATAGATAGATATAAATATAGATATAGATATAGATATTGATATAGATAGATATAGATATATATATATAGAGAGAGAGCGATTCTTCTGTATATATATATATATAGAGAGAGAGAGAGATAGATAGATAGATATAGATATAGATAGATATAGATATAGATATATATAAAGAGAGAGAGCGACTCTTCTGTCTTTCTGTCTGTATCTCACTTTTCTCTATATTTCTACCTCTCTCTTCCTCTATTTTCTCTATCTCTTTCTCCCTCTATCACATTTTATTGTTTCTCTGATTTTCTTCCTTTCTCTCTCTATCTTTCTTCCTCTTCATTTATCTATATCATCATCCCTCTCTTTCTATCTCTCCATTTTTATTTGTCCTTATTTCTGTATCTCCCTATATTACTTCTGCTTTTTTCTCTCTCTATTCGTGTTTGTCTGTCTGTCTCTCTCCTTCTCTCTCTCTCTCTCTCCCTCTCTCTCTCTTTCTTGTGAAAGTATTTCTGACCTTTAACGATAGATACATATATGTAAAAGAAAAAAAGACCATGACAGTGAAGAAATTTCTTGATTTATTATTCGAAGAAACTGTATCAACAACTAAAAAAAATCATACAAAGTTACCTCACCTTAAAATGGCTATTTCTTACAAGATTCTTGCTTGCCAGGAAAGCAGCCATTTACTGGTCGGTTAATAATTGTTACCGGGACGAGAAGTTATCGAAATTTCAAGCTTCTTCCTGTTATGCTTTGAAACATTCGAACCGATAACAGCTGCTCTATCTTCGCCAATAACACAACACAGAACATGTGCAGAGGTTGATGTTAACACAAGCAGCACAACAAAACAAGAAGTCATTATTCTTTGCACTTCAGATATACAAACACAATTAAATTGTATATGCATTCCTTTCTTTCGCTTGTGTCACGACATATGTTGGATCCTATCCGTAATTGGAAACAACTGTCCATAAAACATTGCATGAATGAAAATATATGCTTTCTACTGTAAATAGCTCACTTACTCAGACTTGGGAACTCTATCATCCTGCGAGGTAAGAGGTAATAAAAGTATACTATCGTTTTTTTTTTGTTGTTTTTTATCTGAAGCCAGATTCACAGCGTCCTTCCAATTACTTCCTATTTCAATCAATCTCTCTCAATTGCATGCTTCCAGTTCATTTTTTTTATCTTTGTATTCTTTTTATTCATCAGGAGACCGTTATGATACTTAGTTGGTAATTCTCTCTGTTGCCAAGCTTAGAGTATGTCCAAGCTAGCCTAGACGAAGTTGAAGATTATTAACGATACTACCTGTTGGTTATTGCAGTCTCTTACTTTTTCCTTGGTAATTTCATCGCTCCATTTGATCCCTGAAATTCTATAACAAAAACAAGATTAAAGAGAATATAACACGGGAGGAGGCATAAACAGTTCAACTTCTTATTAGCTGGTCAATTACTTATATCTATTAATAATATCTCCTTTCGTTTTTAAACCATTCTATATTTTTTACACTAACAATTTATGAAATCATTCCTTATTTTACTATTGTTTTTTTTACGGACATCGTTATCGCAACAATATAATTTCCATAGAATAAATAACAACAATCTTAGGATTAAAAAAATCTCATAGATTAACCAAACAATAATCTTTAGGATTTAAAAAGCTCTCATTCTGAACACAATCGCATAGGGTTAAGCTGGCCTAGAAATCAGAAAAGTTGTTTATCACTTTGAAACTAGTTTCGGATATTGTGAAGCAGTTCGCTTCCAAATAGGCTGCAATTTAATACTTTTGTTTGCTTCTTGTCACGATAACCAGCCAAATTGATTCTTTATGTAAACATTCTTAGAATAAAAGGCAATATATTCAGTAATAGGCAGCCATTTACGTTTTGTTTAGTGTTATTTCACGCCAAACAAAGCACAGTATCACTTTAACATAATGGGCTACTAATTTGGATTAAATTTACTAAGATAATATGTATGGAGTTGAGCAGCGAGATATTCGTTCACATTATACTTCTACTTCTGCATGGCAATACAGTCAGGGAAGCAAGAAATTCCAAAATCTAACAGATTCCATAAATATAAAACGGGCTCATACATGTAATATTTCGGTGATGGGACAGAGGTTAGTGTTTGGTTGTTAGTGAGGGACCTATTAGACTGGAGACTCTTTTTGGGTTCTGTTTAAGAATGAGAGACTAATGACAGATGCACCAGCAAAAATGGCCTAAGCATGGCCGAATAGTGGCTTTGTAGATTTACAGAATACTTTCACGTGTGGATAACCTTCAGCACGGTAGAGGGGGGTCTACCGTTATCGCAGCAGCTTTGACAATGACCTAAATGTATATGTTTCAATTCATGTTCTCTGTGAAGTGAATGTTAGGCCCAGGAGATTGAAGGAAGTACTTTTTTAGTCAGAGCTATCTGTGGTGTAGAAGTTTTTATGATTATTAAAGGAAAGAAGCTTGGTTTTGGCAGCATTGAATATTATCATCAATTTACGGCCCCATTTCTTAGTTATTAACTATTTTCTTATATACATGTTCATCTGTTTACTCCTCGAGTCTGTTATAGAGCATGGCGTCATCAGCAAATATACCCATCTCAGGGACAATTTTATCAGGGAGGTCATTTATGAATATCAAGAATAATAAAGCTCTAACGCACACATGCATTTGTATCATGTTGCTTTGACGTACGACTATCTAGCACAACCTATATTGTTGTTGTTACAAAAGGAGTTGATTATGTTAAGTATTAGTCCACTAATACTATATGATTTAATTTTTATGGAAAGACAAGCGTGCTTAATCCTGTTAAATACTTTACATATATATATATATATATATATATATATATATATATATATATATAGAGAGAGAGAGAGAGAGAGAGAGAGAGAGAGAGATAGATAGATAGATACTGTGCGTTGTATATACGTTCAGAGATAACATGCAGGATATCTACAGTAGAACGGGCTTGCCCACATACTTTTGGTCAAAAACAAATTTATTATCTATAAGATGGTGGACTAGTGCTTGATTGATTATGAAATTGACTGCAGAAATTTTGGCGAAGAGAGGGAGGAGACTAATAGGGCGATAATTGAGTTGGTCAGCAGATACAAATTTTCCAGCAGGCAGAGAAAACAAAATTCGTTTAGGCATTTGTTAAAAGAAGTTTTGAGAAAATCAGGGCAAACTCAACAATGCATTGCAGGGATGAGATCAAGCCCACACGCGTTCAAGGTGTCATGTGTTTTTATGACATCACAAACATTTCAAATCTTCGAGTGTGGCATCGTTCTGAAAAGGGAAATTTGAGTGGGGTTGTTGGTACTAAAGTGGAGTTGAAGGTAAACCACCGCAAAAGCAGATTTAATTTCTCGGTTGCAGTGCGAACTATCTGAAGGTTGTTTGATTGTAGCAGAACTGCTGAATGCTCATTATTTACTACACTGTTATAAATAAATCGCGAGTTTGTGATTTTTGCAACTAAATGCGTCTTCTGGTGGTTTCGGTATGCTTCGCTTGCCTGCGGATATTTCAATCTTACAACTATTTCTAGCTTCTTTATATTTTTGCATATTTGTAGTGGACTTATGTCGCATGTCTGCACTATACATGCTGCCATTAGCGATGGCATCTGCACAAGTATAAGAGAAACATTGGGGAGAGTATCATTTGCTACAAAACTTTCGTGTGGGAATATATGCTTTGAACCATTCAGTAGCCCCATTTGCACACTGTTTCACAATAAGAGAAAAGATATTACTACATGGAGCGTATTTGATATGATAGCTGATGGTTTCCTAGTCAGCCTTCTTAAAGTACCTTGTCGGTTAGAGTAATGGCTCTTTAACTTGGGGTCAAGAGTTTAGGGTGATATCTATCAGTACCACAGCGTGATCAGCATTCTAGAATGGTCTATGAGCATTTGTTACAGAATCCTCGAGAACTGCGGTCAGAAATAAATCTAGAAGGTACAGGGAATATAGAAAAGTTATGTTTGATGCTACCAGCTGCGTCTGTGTAACTAGAGAACTCAAGCCGTTTATTGTGATTGATATTAAAATCACCAAATACATGTACGTGGACGTTAGTATTTATAGAGATTGCTACATCTATGCTCGCAGAGATATAGTTAGTTAGGGTGCAGTTTTAGGTTGAATGACAGCGATAGAGAAACTGTAACTACTACTATGTTGCAGGTTTAGTTTAAAGCACGTGAAAGCGTGATCGTCTGATTCTAGTTTCAATTATCTGGAAAAAGGTAGGGTGTTTCGAATATAAACTCCAAGCCCAGGCATATGCATGCCTGAGTCCTTACGGCAAAGTGGAAAATAGCCAGACATGTTAAATTGGTTAGAGAGATTTAGAATTGTACATTAGTTTAACTTAACTCTAAGAATGATGCGAAGTTTGTTAGGATAAATACATCGTTAAGTTTTAAGTCCACGGATATTTGTGGATGCGACGATCTCAAGCGAGGAGGCTAGTTGGTTTTGTTTGAGTTTCCGTCTCATGTTATTGTTTTTTGTTTTTGTTTTTGTTTGAGCTGTCATTTTATTTTATTTTATTTTATGAACGACATTGATATTATCATTTTTTAATTTTTTTTAATTATGTGTGTGTGTGTGTGTGTGTGTGTGTGTGTGTGTGTGTGTGTGTGTGTGTGTGTGTGAATTAGTTCACCGGGCAAATTATTCCTCGTCATAGATAATAATCTATAGAGGATTGATTCTATGATAATACATGCGCAATTCGCATAAATTAAAATACTATGTTTAAGCGTATTGTACGACCGGGCTCTCATCTGGTACCAAATATAGGTATAACTTATAAATATTTACTTAATCGATATAATATAGATCTAAACTATACAAACGAAAAAAAAACATAGATATAATATATAGATATTAAGTATCTTACTTAAAGTTCTTCCACGTTCTTAAGTTGACAGTAACGACCCCTCCTCATCATAATAAGTATAAAGTATGCAATTATTTGTTTATATTAATTTGAATGAGAAGAAATGATTTTCGACGACGAATTTTACTTTCAAAACTTTAAAACATTAAAAATAGATTCAATGACCCTCGCAGGCTTTGCACTTAGAAACACATTTTTTTTTCAAGAAACGAATTATAAGTTCAAATCTACAAAATTAATGAAATATTCAATGTTTCTGGGAAGTTAGTACTGGAGTTTTAAAAAAAAAGGTGTTGCAAAACAACAAATGTACAATGCTTGGAAAAAATGAAATTCAGAAAAAAAAACGTGTAACGCTATCGCTTGAGTAGAATATGTTGCTTCCTCGAGCGGGCTGGCCCCGAGAGATTCAGCACCCAGGCCAAACTAATGTTCATAACACCTATGGGTTATTAGCAACATGTCTACTAGTAAATATCATAGCTAGTATGTGTGTTAGGCTGGATAATAAATGGAACAATAACCATGAGAAAAGGATAAATAAGAAAATTAAAACAAAACGACCTTCCCTTAACCATATCGTAAACTCTAAATTTGAGAAACTACTTCTTTCTCAATAAAACGGTTATTGGTTTGTTAAAATTATTTTCTTTATTAGTCTGTTAATTTTTTACGATAACCAGGTGTTTAAAATTACCTAGTATAAATAGATATATAATATATAAACTAATAAATATATAATATATAAACTAATAAATACATTATATAAAAATAATAAATACATTATATATAAACAAATAAATACATTATATATAAACTAACAAATACATTATATATAAACTAATAAATATATAATATAAAAACGAATAAATACATCATATATAAATTAATAAATACATAATATAAAAACTAATAAATACATGATATATAACCAAGTAAATACATTGTATGTACACCATTAAATACATTATATATAAACTAATAAATGCATAATATATAAACTAATACATACATAATATATAAACTCATAGATACATACTATATAAATTAATAAACATAATATAAAAACATAATATAAAACACATAATATAAAAGCTAATAAATATATTACATATAAACTAATAAATACATAATATATAAACTAATACATACATAATATACAAACTAATAAATACATACTATATAAATTAATAAACATAATATATAAAGTAATAAATACATAATATATAAACTAATAAATACATAAATATATATAAACTTATAAATATACAATATAAAAACTAATAAATACATAATATATAAACGAATTAATACATTAGATATAAACTAATAAATGCATAATATAAAACTAATAAATATATGATATATCATCTAAAAAATATACAATATATAAACTAATAAATACATTATATATAAACAAAATAAATACATTATATATAAACTAATAAATACCTTATAATAAATATAGATTATAAAAGAATAAATACATAATATAAAAACTAATAAATGCATAATATATAAACTAATAAATACATAATATATAAACTAATAAATACATAATATATAAACTAATAAATACTGCATATATAAACTAATAAATACATGATATATAAAATAATAAATGCATAATATATAAACAGATAAATACACTATATATGAATTAATAAATACATCATATATATAAACTATAAAATATATAATATAAAAAAATAAATACACAATATATAACTAATAAATACATTATATATAAAAAATAAATGCATAATATATAAACTAATAAATACTTTATATATAAACTAATAAATACATGATATATATAAACTAATAAATACATGATATATATAAACTAATAAATACATGATATATAAACTAATATATACATATATATGAATTAATAAATACATCATATATATAAACTAAAAATATATAATATAAAAGCAAATAAATACACAATATATAACTAATAAATACATTATATATAAACTAATGAATACATAATATAAAAACTAATAAATATAATATATATACACTAATAAATACATAATATATAGACTAATAAATACCTTATATATAAACTAATATATACATTATGCATAAACTAATAGATAAATAATATAAATACTAATTAATACAATATACATAAACTAATAAATGCATTATATATAAACTAATAAATGCATTATATATAAACTAATAAATACATAATATATAAATTAATAAATACATAAAGTATAAACTAATAAATACATAATATATAAAGTAATAAATATTAAATATGAAAACCAATAAATATATAATATATAAACTAATAAACACATTATATATAAACTAATAAATGCATACTATGCAAACTAATGAATATATTAATAAATACATTATATAAACTAATAAATGCATGATATATAAATTAATAAATACATTATATATAAACTAATAAATACATTATATATAAACAAATAAATATATAATATATAAAAAAATACGTACATAATATAAAAACTAATAAATGCAAAATACATAAACAAATAAATTCTTTATATATAAACCGAATAAATACAATATATATCAACTAGTAAATACATAAAATACAAACTAGTAAATACATAATATATAAACTAATAAATACATTATATAAAAATTATGAAATATATAATATTTAATTTAATAAATATATAATGTATAAACTAATAAATATATAATATATAAACTAATAAATACATAATATATAAACTAATAAATACATGATATATAAACTAATAAATACATTATATATAAAATAATAAATATATAATATATAAATTAATAAATATACAATATATAAAGAATATAAATACATAATATAACATCTAATTAATGCATAATACATAAACTAATAAATTCTTTGTATACAAACTAATAATTACAATATATATTACCTAATAATAACATTATGTATAAAAGTCTTTATACATTATATATAAACTAATAAATACATAATATATAAACTAATAAATATATTATATATAAACTAATAAACACATAATATATAACTAATAAATACATTATATATAACTAATAAATACATTATATATAAACTAATAAATACATAATATATAAACTAATAAATACATTATATATAAACTAATAAATACATTATATATAACTAATAAATACATTATATATAAACTAATAAACACATAACATATAAACTAATAAATACATTATATATAACTAATAAATACATTATATATATATAAACTAATAAATAAATAATATATAAACTAATAAATAAATAATATATAAGCTAATAAATAAATAATATATAAGCTAATAAATACATAATATATAAACTAATAAATACATGATATATGAACTAATTAACACATAATATATAAACTAATAAATACATAATATATAAACTAATTAATACATTATATATAAACTAATAAACACATAATATATAAACTAATAAATACATAATATATGAACTAATAAACACATAATATATAAACTAATAAGTACATAATATAGGAACTAATAAACACATAATATATAAACTAATAAACACATAATATATAAACTAATAAACACATAATATATAAACTAATAAATACATAATATAGGAACTAATAAACACATAATATATAAACTAATAAACACATAATATATAAACTAATAAACACATAATATATAAACTAATAAACACATAATATATAAACTAATAAATACATAATATATAAACTAATAAACACATAATATATAAACTAATTAATACATTATATATAAACTAATAAACACATAATATATAAACTAATAAACACATAATATATAAACTAATAAATACATTATATAAAAGCTAAATCACACATAATATATTAAGTTCATATGTTTTGTGTTAATTAGTTTATATATATATAACAATATAAATACACTTATGACAAAAAAAATGGGCCAAAACAAATTTTATACACTTTATTGCACGAAAACCTATATTGAACAAAGAACAATTGAACAAGGAAGATAAACGAGACTAATAACACAGAACCAGACATTTACTTTAATAAATGTTTAGGATGGTATCGCATTCCCTTTTGATTTCTTTTTAACATCAATCTTTTTAGACATGCTCTCAACCAAAGTGGAACACTGTGAAGGGGAGATGCTATTCCATTCGCATTGCACAGCTTCCCACAGTTTGATATTGTTTGAAAAGGTTCTTCCAGCCAATGCACAAGTTATTATGGACTAAATATTCTTGATTGGGTTTAAATCAGACTTTGGTCTGACTAAAATATCACATCAATTGAATTATCATAAAATGCGGTTTTACCATTTTTAGGATTTATTTTTCCAGTTATTATCATATGCTATAATAAAAATGCTCTGCAAAATAGAAATTTTCAGTTAAAATTTACAAAAATTCATGGAGTAATATTGAAACATCGATTTCTTCCTTCTTTCACTCTTATCCCCATATTTTTTTTGCTCATGAGTGTACATAATATATGAGCTCAGAATTGCCAAACGCTACACATATATATATATATATATATATATATATATATATATATATATATATATATATATATATATATATATATTCTTCAGGCATTTTGCGATGAAACAAGATTCTGTTTTTGTATATATTGGAAAAATGTTTATGTGTGTGAAAAATATTTTTAATTACGTTTCTTCTCAATAAAACAAGTAAATATAAGCTAGTAAATGTTTAAAAAAGACACATTTTATTGATTTTGGTTCTCTTGGACACAAACTGACTTACGTTTTAATCAAATTTGATACGCAACCTTTGGAAAAAAATTTAAAATTTCATCAAAAGAAAATAGAAATGAAACAGAGACACAGTAGACTGTCCGAGTTCCTAAGAACCCCATGGGTATATTTTTGGTCTGTAATTTCATTGTAATTAATTATTTCGAGCCATTAATACTTGTGAATATTATAAACCTCTGATGATTAAATTCAATTATTTAGGTGTTCTTTTTTTTTCGATGAATATCAAAATGTATCTAATACCACACGACTCACTGTAATCTTTAGTCTACAAATAATTAACTCTCAAACTTTTATTAGCATACCAATACACTCAACAATGATGCAGTACAACGTGGTGCAATTTGCACGCCACCACCTTTATTCTCTGTGAATGAAAAATCAGCGTTGACTAAAGCTAAAAATTACCGCATTGTTGCTGGTTATACAATTGTGGAGATTTACGGACAACGAGGAAGCTGAAGCGAAGAATCGTAGTCATTGAAACCAAAATTCTCCATTGGCCATCTGGGATTTCACTGCTCGAAAACTATTGCAATGAGGGCACCCGAAGGCGCAT
Source organism: Euprymna scolopes (assembly GCF_053919585.1). NCBI lineage: Eukaryota > Metazoa > Mollusca > Cephalopoda > Sepiida > Sepiolidae > Euprymna > Euprymna scolopes. The sequence continues at coordinate 43,180,163 of NC_136497.1, read as the reverse complement.
TTGACAGTAAAATGAGAGGAATAATGGCTTAGATGGTTTTGAATTATGCTGAGGATAAACAACGACGCCATTGAAAAGCTTGCCTTTGCATTAGAAATTGTCGGGAAGTGACCGAAAGAGCTAACGTGAATTAAGATTAAAATTAAGGTGTTATTGTGGACCCTCACCCCTTTAAAAAAAAACTACATTCTATGGAGGTTAGGCGCGAACGAACACTCAATAATTTTATTATACCATATTTCTTCAAACTGAAACATAAGTATCAAAGTATACTTACGCAAATAGATATGAAAATCTTTGTTAACGTTTGTGCCATATTTCCATGGAGTACAGGCGCGAACGCAGACCCCTTAATTTTATTATCTTCTCATGTTTTGGCCTAGTTATTATTATTATTATTATTATTATTATTATTATTATTATTATTATTATTATTATTTACGTACACATACACACACACATATATATGTGCGCGTGTGTATGTGTGTGTGTGGTAATTTGAATTCTATCCCATTTCATTGAACATCATAACATTTCAACCAAAACTTGCATACAGTAATCTGAATCAACGGCTATTTCATCAATTTCTAAATGTGTGTTTTCGTAGAATATTTATACAATTCATTTCTATAATGTTTACATTTTATCGGGTACCGCAGCTTCTCCTAACATAATCAATTATTCATGCGGGAGGTCGGAATCATATTTACTCTTACGCTCATATTCTCTGCCTTTACTACCAACGATTTCACCGTGTTAAGTTTTTTTTAACTTTTTTTTACATACAGTGTCGCTGCAGAGCGATTGACAGATCAACAGGTCAGAATGCAGCAAACTATATTTTCTGTTTGGTAGTTCCATATTAGCTTAGACCATGACTAGCGCCGGGACGAAAGCTATCACTACACAAAATATCATGTAAAGTCACTTAGAATACCATCATGAGTGATTCCAGGGGCCACGACTGTTTCGCAGTCTTATTTAAATGATAAATCTTATTCTAACAAGTACCATATAGGGAAAACTATTAGAAGAAATTTGAAATGATAATTAAAGGGCACGCTAGATTAAAACAACACTATAAAACCAGATACTGTCATTTAGAACAACCTTAAAGGACTACTCTTAACACCAACGTATGAATATGGCCTAATTAGAAACGAACGCAAAAGCATTTCGAAATATCAGGACCTGATGAATGACGTGAAAATGACATAGTCTCTGGAGGAAATAAGCATTATATCGGTTTTTGTAGACGCAACTAGTCTAGTGAAAAAAACTGCAGGGAAAAATTACTAGACACAATGCCTAGCAGATTAAGCTGCAGTGAATTACAAGTAGCAACGCTTAAATGGACTATATATTCTCAAAAGAAACCCCGGATATAAATTTAACTCATACAGAATTAAGTAGTAACCATAGAAAAAGAGCACTTGATGCTTCCAAATTAACTGAAGTAAAATATTTAAAAATAAAAAAAGGTTGCACAAATTTCAACAAGTATAGGGAGAAACGATAAAATTGTCAACACTACATAAAAAAATACTATAGCTTTAATTTAAAACTTGTATTGAAATAAATCAATTCAGATAACTTGATTATGTAGTAGAGCTGATATCTATTAAATGTAGTCGCCTTTAGTTTCAACCACTGACTCGATGCAGGTTCGGAACTGGGAGCATGCCTTTTCTACAAGCAACGGTGGGAGCTCGGCGATTACTCGGCGGATGACGGCGATCAGGCTGGCTTTTGTGTTGCAGAAGGTCATGTTGATGATGTTCTCGACGTTCAACCAAACGAAGTAGTCCAGCAGGTTCAAGTCGGGGGAGGAGAAGAAGAAGTGAAAGAAGGGTACAAAGTCGTATCACTCCTTCTGGAGCCAAGCCTGGCCTCTTTGGACTTGTGGACCGGCGCCGAGTCTTACTACCATACCCATGGCCTGCTAGCGGTCACTTGATTGCACTCGGGGATCATCACACTCTTTCGCACATCCAGGTACATTTTGGTGTTGACTTTCAAACCGACGTTAGAGATGTGAGGTGGCATAATGTACCCCTTACTTGAAATCAAACCAAACACAATAACCGTGACTGGAAACTTCGCTGAGCTTTGCCCCCAAGCGTTGAACTGTCCGAATTCGCATAGTGAGGGTGCTGGAAATGGTCCTGTTGTCATGCCTTGGATCGGTAGAAAGCAAGAGTTGTTCAGCGCGCATCTTCGATCTCTCTCCTTAAACATTGTGTCACTTTCAGACATGATAGAAGACTCCTAGCGTTTTGGGATTTGTACACAACAAGCCAATTACTAGATCGTAGGCAACAAAAAAAGAAAACCTGCAATTGACTCCTTATTTTAAACAATTTGCATTTTGAATAAAGTCATCATTCGTTTGGAGTTTTTTTTTCTTTCTTCTGTTTGGTGCCCGTCATCTATTAGCAATGCTATGTTTTGTTTTTATTATTATTTTTAGCTTTGTAAGGGAAATAGTATTTTGGGGATTTGTTTCATGGAAGGGAACTTTGGATTTCTGGAATTCACTCTGTGTGTGTGTGAGAGAGAGAGAGAGAGAGAGAGAGAGTCTTACATTTATGAAATTTAATTCAAATTATTATGGTTATTTTAAGTAGAGTAATGCCTGAAGTAGTCGTAGCATTTAGGTAAATATAAATTACAGTCACACAGACACACACACAGACACGCACATATATATATAAGTATATATATGTGTGTGTTTCTGTATATATATATATATATATATATATATATATATATATATATATATATATATATATATATATAGTTGCAACTGGAATTAAAACAATACCGACTCAGTAAGGATGTGGTCGGAGATTGTGCAACTTTTACCACAAAAATTTAACGCGGAAGCACCCTTCAGTGCGTATCCGTATTCTGACAGGACTGAACGGAACCATTTTTATTAGTCTAGTAAAGAGTAGGGTAATGGCCACAGACACCCACTTCTTACACGTTTCAAGACCTATTGTTTTATTTCTAATAATGTTAATTTTTGAAATTAAACAATTTAAAATGCACTAATAGTTATCTACTCGGCCAGAGAAAGAAAATACAGAGTGAAATGATAAAATTTTCATCATAGAAAAGACGACATGATTCTGTTGTCTACCTATGTATTTAGCACTGTTGAAGTAAATACTGAAAATTTACTCATAAAATTATATTTTCGTATATTAATTTAAGTGATTAAATGACGTAGTCATATATATATGTATGTGTGTGTGTGTGTTACACACTCGGTTAAAAATAGTGACTAATCAGTAATATATGCGTTGACATGACTACAGCCAACCGTCTTCCATGCCACCTCTCGTTCTACAAAGTTCTGTCTACGACCTATTAACCGCAAACAGAATAATAACAACTATCCGAAAATTACTAACCGAAAAGACCTCTGTCCAAATCATTTTTACTTTTTCTTTTTCAATTTTTCTAATCATCTTTTTTTTTTGTGTGGTAGAATCCAAAAGATAATTATGTATTATAATAATGATCTTCAAGTTACAAAAGGAAATGAACAAAAAAGTTGGAGAAAGAAGAGAATTTCACAAGATAGCTGAGAACGCCGCACGAGAAGAACAAGATTGCATTGTTGTAAGAAAGACATTATCAATTTAAATTCTATGACGTAAAAATTAGCATCACGGGATTATGATTGTATTACGTTAAGTATTTTAAAGGGTTGTTACTATTTTTTACGCAATGATATATATATATATATATATATATATATATATATATATATATATATATATATATATATATATATAGTAATTGTATTTTCGAAGACATGGCCTTAGGTTCAGCTCCCTTAAAGACCACCATGTGGCTAAGATATGTTGATGACACCTTCATACTCTGGCCCCATCAGGAAGACATCCAGGCTCTCCTAGACCATATAAACTCAATAAGACCATCGATACAGTTCACAATGGAGAAAGAAAAAGATCACCACTGGCCTTCCTTGATATACTCATATCACGCACAGAGCATGGGTTTAAGACATCCGTATATCGCAAGCCTACCTTCACCGGACAATACCTAAACTTCAACTCCCATCACCCATACAGTATCAAACATGGAATCGCACGCTGCTTACAACATCGAGCAGAGACAATAAGTAGCGACACCATTATATACCACCAAGAAATGGTCAGGTTGAAGAATACCCTCAGTCGTAACAACTACCCCGATAGCATACTATCCACCAGACGTGTTAATAGTATAAGAGAGGAGAATGAAACCCCCCCCAAAAAAACCTCCAACGGTCTGCCTACCATACATATGAGGCATCTCCGAAATGATTCAGAGAATATGTGCCCCCTACAACATCAGGACGGTATTCAAGAGCGAGTCAACACTCAGACGACACCTGGTACGAGTGAAGCCCTGCATGGAGGAGAACATGACCAAAAACTGCATATACTCCATCCCATGCAGTTGCAGAAAGGTTTACAAGGGTGAAACATGCCGCCCCCTTAAAGTAAGGGTGGAAGAACACCGAAAAGCGGTAACTAAAGGGGAGACGGAAAAAATCGGGTATAGCCAACCATGTCTGGATGGAGAGGGGGGACCATCGCCCCCTATGGGATGAAGTAAAAATAATAAACAGAGAGACCCACTGGAAAGTGAGAAAACTTAAAGAAACAGCTCACATGCTCGGACATAACAACCTACTGAGCAAACTAAGCATAGAGCTGAATGCAATTTGGACACCTCTGATAGAGAGAGAAAACCTTAAATAACAATATAGGTTTAACATTAACAAAAACCAACTGAGGATTGTCCTAGTGACATATGGCCGAGTGGTCCTAGACGTTGTATCAAAGTTTACAGTTACCCAAAGGTGATAAGTACAAACCTGAACGAAGGCAGTGAAAAAGTAACATTCAAAACAGAGAATCAGCAACTATGTCCCAAAGCTGGAGTCCGAACACGGTACCCCCGTAATAATAATAAAGGGTTGGGTTCGAGACTCCTAACAAACGGTTCCCCAGTTCGATACAAAACACCTGACGAAGGCCGGAGGGCAAAACGGCCGAAACGTTGTGACAATAACAACCAAGATGAGGAAGTCAGTCCGACAATCTCATATATATATATATATATATATATATATATATATATATATATATATATATATATATTGTAGATTGTTGAGTTTAAAAATAATTAAGCTGAATAATCCTATAATTTTAACAATGTTTGTATATATATATATATAAAAATAAAATAAATATTATATATATATATATATATATGTTTAATAACAGGCTACCTAGTTAATTTTTATCCATCTAAAACCAAGCGTCTCTCTTTACATCACAATCTCTCTAAACCACATAGGACACATACATCAAATCGGTTGCCAGGATGACTGGAAAAATAGTTCGACAGTTCCAGTAGGTATCTCATTGCCGATGCAGTCCTCTATCTGTATAAGAGCCAAGTACGTACTAACTTCGCATCCTGCCTTGATAGATTTCAAAACCGGCTTCGAAACTTAGTAGGTGATACTCTTTTCTCTTCCCTGCAACTTCTCTTCCACAGAAGAGACGTTGCGAGCCTGTCTCTACTATGTCGTTATTTTCATGGCAGGTGCTCGTTTGAGCTCTAATCAATAGTCGCTCCTTGCTTAACTTTCTACGTAAAATATTCGACTAGCTACAAACATTATCAACAATTTCCCCCATTCTTTATCTGTGCCTAAATCTAAACGCAGCTTACAGGAAAAAAGCTTCTTTCCTCAAACTGCCGGCCTGTAGAATACTGTTCCACTGACCTGCTTCTCGGTCAACTACAATATGGTAGCCTGCATATCCAACGTAAACAAGTACTTGTTGAGCTGCCCCTTTAAATAATCCAAATTTTACCCAACCTAAAACATGTACGATTACTACACTATCATATCACACTCATTAACCCTTATCTTCGAGTCGCCTTTGGGCCTGGACAAGTTATTATTTCGTTGTAAAAACGTATTAAACACTGTATAGTAATATATATATATATATATATATATATATATGCATTGCACTAAATTATTTTAGAATATTATATGTATATATGTATATGCGCTTGTGTGTATTTATGCTTGTGTGTCATTTATTTATTTTTCCTGTTTGGGAGTTGTCAAGTTGTTGCACGGGGTTAAATAACTTAATATCCCGAGCAAAAAAAATCGTGTTGGTCTTTTGATCCTGCGCTGGCGATTTCATTCGGATCGTTTTACTAATGACAAAACGCGGTATGTCATTCATAGCTTTTAAAGGTTAGAGAGGACCAAGATGAGGACGTCATCTCGTCGCCATAACATTTGCTTAGATAACAGATCTAAATGCGACAGAAAAAAGAAGGAAACGAAAGTTGACACGACCTATACAAACATAACACTATATATATATATATATATATATATATATATATATATATATATATATATATATATATATATATATATATATATATATAACGGTTTATTATGCTGCGGTTTTTTTATGACAGTTAACGGTGGCGTTCAGAGGTCTACTGATAGCTTGGAGATGCCCAGGTCATGCCCCGGTCATGACTGGAACCAACTTCTTGATTGTATTTTCAAAACTTAGGTGTATGTCCTAGTATTCATAAATATTATAACGGAAAATAGTTTGAATATGATTAGGTGCGTCCACAATTTTAGAATCTGATGCCCGCCACTGCATAAAATACATTTTAAATTACTACTTATAAACAAATAAAAAATAAATACAAAATTATATAAATACAAAGAGGCTTCCGGTGTTGCCTGGTCGTAAAATATGATTGAATACGTTACTTTAATTTATTCAGATTTCATATTTCTTATTATATAGGCAATTCTCTATTGTACCAAATAATAATAGTGGCCGCCCAAGGTGAGTATATTTTAATTGAAATTCATGCACATTTCATATACATTATTATAGATTAAATACTTTGTTGATTATTTTAATGTACCCAATATATAGTAGTGATTTCAAAAGTTAAACTTAGCCTTCAGCGCTATCAGCTAGACTCGAAACCAGAACATATAGCTCTCCAGCATTATTTTTTACCGTCTTATCTAAGTCCATACGTTTATAAAACCCTTAAAAATAAAGTTGTTAGATATAAATGTATATTTACGTATGCGTAGAAATAACATTTCCATTTTTCTTTATTTACCCGTTAGCAGCAATTTTAACAGCTAAAAATCAAATCGAATTATTTCAAGAGGTTCAAATCCGCTGTCGATCAGATTTCAAGTCTGTAGACTAAAGATTGACAAAGTAGTTTGGAAGAGACTGCTCCTTACATAGTCAAACAGACCAAGTAACTTTTATTTACATATAGATTATATATACATTCAGTTTTATACACTATATACAGCGTGTCCCGCAAAGATGCATACATTCTTTAATGTCTTAGTGTAAGAAATAAAATCCATCAAGGTATAGTTATGTTAAACCTTATGTATACCATCTATTTCGAATTATAAACAAAATCTGTTACATGATTTGAAAATAGGAGTTGCGTTCACATTATGACTCCTCTAAAACATTTAAAATATTCCAAAGAAACATATATTACATATATATATATATTAATTAAAATCAAACACCCATTATTAAAGTTTCACAAAGATGTATATATTTACTTTTCATCTCGTTTGTATAAAACAAAATTAGCTTCATCATAACTCACATTATAACCATTTACGGCTATCAGCTGTGTTAGTAAATTCATAATGATGGGCAATTAATTCTTTAAATACAAATATAAAAAGCGTTTACTTGTGTGAAATAGAAATCTGAAAAATAGAGAGTGAGAAGGAAATGCGTAGGAGAGTAAATTAACTGAATAGTTGGTAACCCATTTATTTACGAAGATAAATCCATACACATGCTTTGCAACTATAAGTTGGACATTACACTTACAAACCTCCTAGCTAGAGTAACTGGTGTAGGAAAAAGAAACTTTAAAATATGAAAAATCCATCGCTGCTCATCCCATCATCTTTTCTGTAATGTTTTGAAACAGCGTGACTGTGAAAGATTGTATTTGATTATTTTCAACGCGTAACGTACGGACTAACTTATGGAAAGAGACAGGCAGAATAGTATTTGGTTTATATAATTATATTTTCTGTATTGTCTATTGTTGTTGCTTCCCGTTTTCTTCTTTTTCTCTTCCCTCTTTTCTTCGCTTCCCGCTTCTACTCCTCTTTTTTCAGCTTCATCACCTTGTCTTATATTTTTGTCTTTGTCATTTTCATCTTTCTCTCCGTTTTCTTGTTATTTTTGTCTTTTTTCTTCTCCTTTTTTTTCATATTCTCCTTTTTTTCATATACTCCTTTTTTGGGTTCTTTTTCTGTTTTTCTTCGTTTTCTTCCTTTTCTCTTTCGATTTTTCGTCTTCTTTTCAATTTTTTAATTTAATCTTTTTATCTCTTCCTCGGTTCTTCTCATTCTTCCTCTTACTATCCCCAATCCTTCTCTCTCCTCTCCTTCATCTTTTTCTGCGTTTTCTAGTATTTTAAATCAGTCTTTCTACTTTATATATTCGTTTTCAGTGCAAGTCTATAAATGGTCCACAAGTAATCTTTTTTACTATAAAAATCTGAAAAAAAATCTTTATAATGTACGTACTTGTCACTGAAAATGAAAATGTCATATTCCAAAAATCACTTAAATCGATCAAGTAGTTTTTTTTTATTTAAGAAAATCAAATATTATGAGACATTGTATCGAAGAAAAACTTAACGCCATCTTGTTTTTGAATGATACACTGCTAGCGAATATATGAAGAAATGCTAATTCGAAGAAAGTGGGGGATCACTTTTCTATAATAATTTAACGTATAATGATCATCCACTTTATGGCCACCACTAGTGTAAAACTTGAATTTACGCCGCTGAAATACACATTTGCTGAATTTTTGTTGGAGGACCGTCAACGTGTGGGTGCTCAATTTACGTAAAATTCTTCATATATTGGAAACTACTCGTTTGCTGTAATTTTAAACGTTATTTTCGTTTTCAAATTTCTCAAAAACTTATAAATGTCTTAATTTTCCAAGTTTTTTTTCTATAGTGTTGAAAGTCGATTGTCTGCCCCTTGCCGATCTTATATTCAAAACACTCCCAATAGGTGTCGCTAGCAGTGTGTCATTCAAAAACAATATGGCGTTAAGTTTTTCTTCGATAAAATGTCTCATAATATTTGATTTTCTTAAATAAAAAAAATACTTGATCGATTTACGTAATTTTTAGAATATGACATTTTCATGCAGTGACAAGTACGTACATTATAAAGATTTTTTCAGATTGTTATAGTAAAAAAGATTACTTGTGGACCATTTATAGACTTGCACCTCGTTTTCTTCTTCGTCTTCTTCTTCTTCGTCTTCTTCTTATTATTATTATTATTATTATTATTATTTTTTTTTTTTTTTTATTATTATTATTATTATTATTATTATTATTATTATTATTATAAAAATAAGAAGAAAAAGAATAAGAATAATAATAAGAAGCAAAAGAAAAAGAAGAAGAAGAAGAAGAAGAAGAATATATTTTTCGGGTTTTTTTTTCATTTTCTTTTCCTCGCTTGTTTCTTCTCTTTTTCCGGCTATCGTTCTCCTTCTTAATTTTCTCAATCTTCTATTTTTTCTTCTTATCTTTCTTCTTTGTTTGTTTGTTTGTTTGTTTGTTTGTTTCTCTCTTCTTCTCTCTTTTCTTTTTTTCTTCTTCTTTTTCTTAACTTCTGTCGATATCCTTTTTCTTCTTATCCTCTTTTCATCTATCTATAGCCAATCTCTTTTTTTTTCAACAATAGCAAAAATTAATCTCCTCGCTCGACTCTTTCCTCGATTGATATACTCCCTTCCAATAATTTGTCACTTTCCCAAATCACTTGTAACACGCATATTCATAGAATTTTCGTAGAAGAATATTTTCGTAGTGACCATCATTTCGATAAAGAGAGATAAGTTCGAGTCCATTTTCTTTTCATTCATTCAAACCAATCACCATAGTTTTCCATCAGTATGTACTAATACTGCTGAGAGGTTTAACAATTTTACTCCAAATCCATGACTTAAATAGCCAAGTTGTGTTCAATTATCGTATACATTGAACCCTTCAGAATAAATAATGGAGCATGCAATGAGAAGAAAAGTGACTTGTGTCTTTTAGAACCTCTAAAACCAGTTCGTTCCTTACATTACATTTCCAACATTGAACAGTTGCCCTTTTCACCAGTCGAACTTAATGGCACTCTCCTTGAGAATGCCTCTCTGTATTGATAAGTTCATAAGACTGGCTTTCACTGCAAATTGAAAATGAAAGACGTTGCATCCAATATGTTAATAATGTTGCTCTGAAGATTGTCTTACTCCTGGTGCAATCCTTCATCTATATACGAATCACATGGCGGCATAGCATAGAACACTCTTCGTTTCCGAAGGACCATCCAAATTCGAATACGAAATCTAGTAATATTATTCTATTCCTTACCATCACGTTTTCACGCAATAGACGTTGTTAACCTTATTTTATCGTTATTTCCATTAAAACTGATCCACTATGCATCAAACCATGCGGTCTTAGAAGAGAGCAAGAACTCCTTATGCTATCCTAACAAAAGTAAAACTTTCCTAAGTTCATATGACGGAATTTCAACAAACAGAGCTTCTTCGGGATGGTTTCCATTATTATCGGACCGCTTCTTTACAGAACATGGCCATCTTCAAATTTAATGTCAGCAGATTTCGGTTATGAATCGTCTTCGAACTTGCTTCATCAAAATATTTATTCCTAATTAAGTGATAAGGTTGTTTTTTTTATCTCCTAGCTGTCAATCCATCAATTCAATCAACCCTTTTTCTCGAAGTGTCTTTTGGTCTGAATAAGTAGTACTCAATCTGTATACTATTAGAAAACTTTGTTTATAGAAACATGATTGGTTGATAAAAAAGGAATATGCGGATAACACATTACGAAGCAGTATATTTTACGATATAAATAGTCTAGTTTGAATCTCACATTAGTCTAAAAGAAATTTTAAACAGGTTACGTGTTTTATAGATGCAAAGAAATTTACATAATATAATAGTGAAAACATTACAAACTATATTTAACATATTGGCCTTCTTTCAATATAATGTACATTTTGTTGCAATTTAAAAACATTATCATTCATCTAGCAATTTATGATGTAGATATAAAATTTTCAATGATTTTTTTTAAAAAAAGGTGCAACAGAATGTACATTACATAAAATAAATCCAAGGTAATTTTTTATTCAATTTAAATTAAATTTTTATACTTTACTTTGTCAAATTTATAAAAGTGCACTTTGAAGATAAATAAATTTCAAATTGAATATTGTACCTTTATTTTTAAAGCCTATAGTAAAAACATTTTTTTAACAATTTTCATGCCTTGGATGAAATACTTTTCTAACTTGTATATATATATATATATATATATATATATATATATATATATATATATATATATATATATGCACGCGCGTGTGTGTGCTACATGGTATTATAAAACTCGATATTAATCAGGTAACCGCTAATGCCCACGTGCAAATAATAAGTAGGGTATATCTTGCTGAAATGTCACAAATAATACTTCGCACTTGCTCTAAAGCAGAAGCTAAGTTAAGATGGAAATTGACGAACCAAGATGCTGTACCAACACTGCTTATCGAACGAGTATAAACTTTCGTAAACAGTACTTAGCAAATGAACAAAATAACATTTAATTTCGCTTAAATGGACAAAACCAAAAACAAGTTAATGTTTCTCATTTCTCGCCTCGATTTACTTGCCTCGCCACGAGGGAAGAGGTTGACCCAAGGTCAGATTTTTTATGTAAGGAAAATCCAACTAGCAACAAAATAGAAATGTTCACAGTTTTCACTGACCGAGAACATAAAAGTTGAAGTATGCTGTAATAAACATGAGTACATCCGGGTTCCTCCTTATAAGACTATGATTAGCCGATTAAGTAATAAATACCTGCTGGTAGAGCCGCCTAGAAGAGGCGTCAAAAGGTACGCCGAAAGCCACACGCTCTGGATATACTAGCTTTTACCCGGAATACTTTTTCAATAATGCGCCTTGCCAGATTATTAAGACTACTCGGCTACTTCAAACGAATAAAACCGTTTTGTGAGACATACCAAAATTTAATATCAGAACTTAGACTACAATGGAATAGAATGAAAATTTCAATGATGTATTTACATCATTTGAAAAATAATTCCATAATTAAAACTTATATGGATGTTCTAACTTTAAACTCTTCAAATTTTGATTTGAAAAGTAGGAGTATTTACTTTTGCAACGACCCTTGTATGACAAAGCGCGTTCCAGATGGCTATGCACAGCCATTGTGTATTATTGGTGAACGTGTATTGAGAATGGTGATGACTATGTAGAAAAATAATTCTGGAGCACAAAGTATATCTTGTTTTAATGGAACCACTTCCGTATTCGTAGTTTTTCAATTTTGAGTTAAACAGCGAACGACCGTTGTAATAAAATTAGGTATTTTATGATAGGATTTACTCCTAAACTAGTTAATTTATCACGTGATGTTGGTTGGTTGTTTTTGTTTTACGGCATATCAACCCTTTTCAGGTTATTTAATGCCGAATCCAAAAATTTTGAAGAAAAATTTAATAGAATATATTTGTTGTTTTCAAGTCGGCTTCTATTTAACCCATAGCTTGGACCCTAACAGGTACTACCACTCTTGGTCAGAGTGGACCTGGGAGCAATGGCAATTAAAGGGTGGCTCCACACTTCCTAAAGCCCGCAAGCTGGGGCCTCACCATTGGATATAGTTTAAGGTCATATCCAGGACCGTGAATGTTGGCATAGAATTTCTGTGTATTAGAGTTTATATTGTAGACTACAATTAGTTTAATTAGTAGTATTCAAAAAGTAGCAAAAACGTGAACGCCTTGCGTGAACATTTAAATGCCTCCAATTTTGTGAAATTTGTTCAATATGACATAGATTTCAATTAATATATATTCTCCAAATATCAGTTTCTTTGGAGTATTAAGAGGGTTTCATATGGGAACGATTCCTTATTTGACAATTCAAATATTTCAGATTTGCATTAAATTTGATCCATTTTTTTGACACACCAATAAAACAAGATTGACACATTTTACTTTCTTCTTAAAACTTTTTAGCTTAATTCTTAATTTTGAAATATTATTAAGAATAAATGTATTTGGGTTTTTATCAAAATTTTAATAACGATTCGACAGATTAATTTGAACATTAGTATATTTTGATTTTGATCTTTGTAATTGAACAGAACAGTTGTGTAGCCGCCTGCAACGGGTATCTTTTTAGCACAATATAGAAATTATTTCTTCAAGATGGCGACTGCTACCGCTCGAGGATAAATTTAAATTCAGATGCAAAATACATTCTTTCAATGTGAATAAATATTGCTTTCGTTAAATACAGAAAATATTTTTATCTATATCCTACGAATGTATTTTTATTCCAGAAATTTTAATATTACACAGTTTAAGCAAATAAATAGATTTGATCAACAGAAACTGAAATCAGAAAAAAAATGACCACAAAGAGAAAAGATTAGCTCGTAAAAAACATATGAGAAATATTGGCAGACTTTAACGAAACAAAAAAGAGGGTTGTGAACTCAGCCACTTATTTTTTTTAAAGCAGGTGTTCCTGGGAATAAGTGAAACATAAAATAGCTCCAAAGAAAACTCACAAAAAGAAACTGGACGCAACCCAAACACTTTACACGTAGAAAACACTGATGATCACGAAATCGCAAAACTCACAAAAGAAGGAGCAGCAATTAAAATAATTAAAGAAACCATAGTAGAAGACGAAATTCAACAAATATCTTAAAGGAATCCTTTGGGAAACTTAAATCATAAACTAAACAAGTTAACAAGTTATTTAGTTTATGCTTTATGACTTTTTATGACATAGCAGAAAAAAAGATTTAATATATGTTGAGTAAATAGATTCGAAAACAGAAATCAAGAACATAAATAAAGAAGTTAAATCAGTATAACGTCTGCGAATATAGCCAAATACACCAGAAAACAAAAGAAAAGAGAAATATAAAAAATAACAAAGCCTGACTAGGAAACATAAAGCAAAATATGTATAAAAAAAATAAAAGACTAAGAAGATTCAGATAGAAATCTGAAAAGTATAAGGAGATAAATCTTGAAAAAACGAAACGACTGAATTTAACAGAAACAAAATTATTTGATACGGCACGTTCGGGGAAATATATGGGAAACGCGACAAGACAACAAAAATGTCGAATGGCTGAAAAATATGAAAATTTATCTTCAGAATATTGAAGAAGGGACAGCAACTGGAAGTTATGAAGAACCATTCAATACGACTTTATGAAAATATACAACTGGGAAAATCTTTTACAAGAAAGAATATATGTATTCCTGTTTATAAATTCACTATCCTACGTAAAACATTGGTCGATGCCTCCGTTCATTCTCGAAAAACGAATGATACCCCCGTGTAGGGGCAGCTGCGCGTGTAAATATGAGGCAAGAGTTGCGTAATTCCAACCACATCGATTCTGAATCGACACTGCTTAAATCCAGTGACAATGAAAAGTTCAGGACGACTGGAAACAATGCCGAGATAAGCGAGAGAGAACATATCGCACATGAAAGTCCCAAATGGTCACCGATTTAGTACTGACCAGGTTAAACGTTGCTTAACTTCGGTGATCCTACGGGATCCGGTGTGTCAACGTGATTATGTACTAAAACATTAAAAAGAAACATAAAATATACATGCGAAACCACATAAAGTAAGAAAGACAGCAATTAGGATTCAAAATTCTAAGCAACAACATATTCATACCAATCATGTGGAATGTTGAGATGGTTATTGCAACCCAGAGAAGGCCGATAATCGATACCAGTAGGAAAAACTGTAAACGTCCGTTGTGGTAAGTGAAAATTATTTTCAATAGTATTAGAAAGAGCTTGAGGGTAGTGGAAATCTGGTAATACTTGTTCTACCATGGACTCCGGGCAACACCTTTAATTAGTATAAGTGGACAATCACTGATGAGCTGTGCGATAAATTTTCATGAATACGCAATAATGAATATTGTGTTTAGGCGTTGAAATAAAACAAAGGACTATTAATAAATGAAAAGAGACAGCTTCGATTTAGATATTAATTTTTAAATATTTTTATTGTTTTCAGTATGATGTTTGTGCTTAGATAAGCTCCAGATCCGGCAGTATTGTACTAGATTAACACAAGAGTAAATGAAATGGAAACTATGTGTTTTACTTCTAAAACAAGACGCTCACATGAAGTCAACAAATACACAACCAAAATAACACACATCGGTTCTCATTAGATCATCGATCTTAAATGAAGTTAAGCCAAGCTAGTACTAAATGATGACTATTTTGTAATACCAGGCGCTGTATGTAGGTGGACGGCGAAGCGTCCTTGCAAAAAAAATGGATGACTTTAGAAATTACTTCAGCATAACCTACTAATCCATTCTTCTTTTTTATATAACAGAATAACGCATCTTTTGGGTGGAAGTTCTGTTCTCAATTTTGTGGCGAAACACTCCAGAATATTTATGCAATTATTGTGAACGAAAGAAAAGAATAGAACGTTAGGCATATAGAGGGTTATCTCATCGATCTCTCGGTTTCGTCTTTTAAAACAAGCCTTAAGTATACAAAAAACGTTATATTCAAGTCTGAATTATTGTTTCAAGATAAGATATTCAACATAATTAGATCTTTATTAAATAATCTATAAGCATAAACGTTAAACTTTAGATCAATATGCTATTTTCAATGCTCGCGCGTCTAATATCTGTACATGTTTTGTACTTGTACTTTAATCGGTTTTCGCCAAAAGTGAACTTAAACGTGTTCGATGAGCTGGGATACAGCACATATTTAATCGCACTGTTCCATAGTGATCATTCTTGGTTAGCATCGATGATAATTTATAGCCATTCCCTTGTCCAACGTCGGCGACTGCTTTTTCTGAGTTAGCTTTGATGGTCGCAAATCAGGTTTTCAGCTGACCAACGTATATTTTCGTTATTATAACATGAGTTCGGGGTTCATCACTCTCCATATAAATTCAGTTTCGTCACATCATAGTGAGATCCAGCCAAAGGCGACTCGTTCATAGCCACTGAAAGATAAGATATTACATATTTAAAAATAAAATCCACCGCTTATAAGAGAATAAGGTAGGCGTTATGTTATAAATAATCAATACGATTCCCAACATAGAATCAGATTATTTCTAAGTTCTCTTGTATACTTAAGGAAATACATTAATGATTAATGTATCAAAGAACTAAGAACAAGTTGGGACGATTAAAAGAAACATTTTTCGACTGAATTTCCCATACGAAACTATAATTAAATAAATAATATATCGGAACATAAAGATCTTTATTTCATATAACACCAGCATCTTTAAGTTAATTACTATATACACTTTCTACATAAATATAACAGCGTTTTGAATTATTCCAGCATACACGAAATATCTAACGATACACAAATATTACAATAATAAATAAATTTAACGGGAAATTTCATAATTTAAAACATTAAAATCCATTTGCTACGAGGTTACTGTGACAGTCATTGCAATAATGTAAAAGAAAACAATATTCCACCGCTTGAGACCACTCGTATTTAAAGAGATTACAAACAGCTAGGATTTGATAAAGAGATCTCACCTCGAAATATATTAGAAAACACGGTTGCACGCATTACGTTACTGTGTATAAGTTGAAACTAAATCAAGTAATATTTGCTAAAAATATAACTTCGTATTTGTCCCCCCCCCCTCAACACCGGCATATTTCTATTTGTAGCATTGTTATAGGTTTACTGTGATGAAAATTCATCTTTAAGCGTCTTTGAGTAAAATTTCTCCTCGTTTAACGAGGATAGAATAATAACCCAATTTCATCTAAGCTGAATAGTAAACAGCTTATTGTGTAATTTGCACATTAATAGTGCTTGAAAATGTAGGCTTGAAAAAACTATGTTCCCAAAAAGAGATAAATTGTTATATCAAAAAGATGAGGTATGATTAGTTTTAAGCATTTCAACCAATTCATTCTGGATGAATATAGGTGAAACCAAAACAAAATATAAAACATCTATAAGGAAAACTTGAAAAATCAACATTGCTTAGTATAAATATCTCATTTTATTTGAAATAGAAATAACAACCTCACTAGATAAGTATGTGATAAATATTTTTCTTACTCTCTTATTAAAGACGGTTAATAAAAAATAACATATATAAATACATAAATCAATAAGTCATAGTAAAAAAAGTTATCTCTGAATATAATATAATAGGTTTATGATAAGTTAAGAAGAAAGGTTTTGCGGTATTTTTTATGTTGATTTCAGATTTTCAAATAAGTTTTTATCATAATACCTTTACTTTATATATCATTTACAATACGTTTTTCGACTTATCTAATGGGTTAAATAACATTTGTTTTAAAACAATTTTGTCTTCTTTTCATGAGAGAGATTGGAAAGACAAAAACAATATGATAAATGAGTGCCTCACGAATTGAACGGCAACCAAAAGAAACGCTGTTATGAAGTGTCATCTTCCCTATTTTTACGCAGCAAGAGCGACCCGTTTCGATCGGATTGTGATTTCCAATGAAAAGTGATTTTTTACGACTACTCAAATCAGTCGTTAGACGCTGACGAAGCTCCACGATTTTTGCCGAAGCCAGAGTTGCATCAAAAGGAGGTCATGCTGACAATCTTTTGCTCTGCGACCAGTCTCGTCTATAACAGTTTTTTTAATGTAAGCAAAACAGTTACGGTGGAGAAGTACTGCCAACAAATAGATGAAATGCATTAGAAACTTCGACAACAACACCAAACATTAGTAAACAGAAAAGTCCCAATTCTCATCCACGATAATGCCCGACCCTGCAACAGTTGAACGAATTCAGCTACGAAACTCTGCCTCATCTGCCATACTGCCCATATCTTACATCTACCAACTACAAGTTTCTTAAGCATCTCAACAACTTTCTGCGTGAGAAATTCTTAAAAAACCTAGGCGATATCAAAAACGCCTTCAGCGACTTCATCGCGACCAGATTGCAAGATATTTACGTTACTGGCATAAATACACTTGTTTTTCGTTGGCAGAAGTGTGTAAATTCTGATGATGTTTCATTAGATCAAAAACATTTGTTTAATCTGAGAGATTGTTAATTAAAATTAAAAACTAAAAATCCGCAAGAATTTTCTTGTCAGCCCGATAAATAAAATCCGTGCTACCCTTATTATAATATAAAGAGACAAAAGCTAATTACATATTATGATATAAAAAGACAAAAGCTAATTACATATTATGAAATAAAGCGACAAAAATTAATTACATATTATAATATAAACAGACAAAAGCTAATTACATATTATAATATAAACGGACAAAAGCTAATAACATATTATAATATAAACGGATAAAAGCTAATTACATATTATGATATAAACAGACAAAAGCTAATTACATATTAAAATATAAACAGACAAAAGCTAATTACATATTATAATATAAACAGACAAAAGCTAATTACATATTATAATATAAACAGACAAAAGCTAATTACATATTATAATATAAATAGACAAAAGCGAATTACATATTATAATATAAACGGACAAAAGATAATAACATATTATAATATAAACGGACAAAAGCTAATTACATATTAAAATATAAACAGACAAAAGCTAATTACATACTATAATATAAACAGACAAAAGCTAATTACATATTATGATATAAACAGACAAAAGCTAATTACATATTATAATATAAACAGACAAAAGCTAATTACATATTATAATATAAACAGACAAAAGCTAATTACATACTATAATATAAACAGACAAAAGCTAATTACATATTATGATATAAACGGACAAAAGCTAATTACATATTAAAATATAAACAGACAAAAGCTAATTACATATTATAATATAAACAGACAAAAGTAAATTACATATTATAATAGAAACAGACAAAAGCTAATTACATATTATAATATAAACAGACAAAAGCTAATTACATACTATAATATAAACAGACAAAAGCTAATTGCATATTATAATATAAACAGACAAAAGCTAATTACATATTATAATATAAACACACAAAAGCTAATTACATATTATAATATAAACAGACAAAAGCTAATTACATATTATAATATAAACAGACAAAAGCTAATTACATATTATAATATAAATAGACAAAAGCGAATTACATATTATAATATAAACGGACAAAAGATAATAACATATTATAATATAAACGGACAAAAGATAATAACATATTATAATATAAACAGACAAAAGCTAATTACATACTATAATATAAAGAGACAAAAGCTAATTACATATTATAATATAAACAGACAAAAGCTAATTACATATTATGATATAAACAGACAAAAGCTAATTACATATTATAATATAAACAAACAAAAGCTAATTACATATTATAATATAAACAGACAAAAGCTAATTACATATTATAATATAAACAGACAAAAGCTAATTACATATTATAATATAAACAGACAAAAGCTAATTACATATTATAATATAAAGAGACAAAAGCTAATTACATATTATAATATAAACAGACATAAGCTAATTACATATTATAATATAAACAGACAAAAGCTAATTACATATTATAATATAAACAGACAAAAGCTAATTACATACTATAATATAAACAGACAAAAGCTAATTACATATTATAATATAAACAGACAAAAGCTAATTACATATTATAATATAAACAGACAAAAGCTAATTACATATTATAATATAAACAGACAAAAGCTAATTACATATTATAATATAAACAGAAAAAGCTAATTACATATTATAATATAAACAGACAAAAGCTAATTACATATTATAATATAAACAGACAAAAGCTAATTACATATTATAATATAAACAGACAAAAGCTAATTACATACTATAATATAAACAGACAAAAGCTAATTACATATTATAATATAAACAGACAAAAGCTAATTACATATTATAATATAAACAGACAAAAGCTAATTACATATTATAATATAAACAGACAAAAGCTAATTACATATTATAATATAAACAGACAAAAGCTAATTACATACTATAATATAAACAGACAAAAGCTAATTACATATTATAATATACACAGACAAAAGCTAATTACATATTATGATATAAACGAACAAAAGCTAATTACATATTATAATATAAACAGACAAAAGCTAATTACATATTATAATATAAACAGACAAAAGCTAATTACATATTATGATATAAAGAGACAAAAGCGTATTACATATTATAATATAAACAGACAAAAGCTAATTACATATTATAATATAAAGAGACAAAAGCTAATTACATATTATAATATAAAGAGACAAAAGCTAATTACATATTATGATATAAACAGACAAAAGTTTATTACATATGATATAAAGAGACAAAAGCTAATTACATATTATAATATAAACAGACAAAGGTTAATTACATATTATAATATAAACAGACAAAAGCTAATTACATATTATAATGTAAACAGACAAAAGCTAATTAAATATTATAATATAAACAGACAAAAGCTAATTACATATGATATAAAGAGACAAAAGCTAATTACATATTATAATATAAAGAGACAAATCTTATTACATATTATAATATAAACAGACAAAAGCTAATTAAATATTATAATATAAAGAGACTAAAGCTAATTACATATTATAATATAAAGAGACAAAAGCTAATTACATATTATAATATAAAGAGACAAATCTTATTACATATTATAATATAAACAGACAAAAGCTAATTACATATTATAATATAAAGAGACAAAAGCTAATTACATATTATAATATAAAGAGACAAATCTTATTACATATTATAATATAAACAGACAAAAGCTAATTGCATATTATAATATAAAGAGAGAAAAGCTTATTACAACGCTACAGTATCTCATAAATGTTAATTTTAGTATAGATTTGTGTAAATGTAATTATGGATGTGCTTGTTGCTTATGTGTAGGGGTGATTTTATAGACGCTTTTATAGATTTTCATTTGTCTTTGTACATACGTACCTTTATTATATATGATTTTGAAGTTTTATATGTGGATCTATTATTAGTATTATTTGGATTCTCCAGACTATTGTTCTCATCGAGAGTATTTTTTTCACAACGTTCCGGTCAATGTAAAGTTAAACCTTTTGTGAACCTGGGAATCTTTCTAACGAAGTCGGGAATATTCTCGTCGAACTTTTTTAACCAATTGAGGTAACATGCAATCGTTTCTTGTAGTTATTGAAAGAAACAAGTTTAGTCTTGGCAGCATTGAATGTGACCATCCATTTTTGTCCCCATTCCACTACTGATTGGAGGTCGTCCTCTATTGTTTCTGCTATTTCTCTAGATATGTGTTCATTTGTTTTCCTGTCGTGTCTGTCATAGTGTGGTGTCATCAGCATATATACCCATCTCACAGACAATTTTGTTAGGGAGGTCATTTATGAATATCAGGAATAGTAGAGGTTCAAGGATAGACCCCTGGGGCACTCCCGCATTTATATCATATTGTTTAGATGTACGACCATCGAGGACAACCTGGATTTTTTCTCTTATCTAAAAAGGATTTGTGTTAAATAATCTACCAGTGATACCGTATGATCTGATTTTCCTGAGAAGACCTTTATGCCATACCCTGTCAAAATCCTTAGATATATCTAGAGCTACCGCTCTACTCTCCCTTGCTTTGTCAAGTGAATGGTATATACGCTAAGAGATTACAGTTAGGATGTCTGCGGCGGAACGGGCTTGCCTAAATCCATATTGTTGGTCGGTCAGAAGTTTAGCATCTGTAAGCTGATGGACTAGTGCTTGGTTAATTATGGACTCAAATATTTTGGCGAAAAGTGGAAGGAGGCTAATGGGGCAGTAATTTACTGGGTCAGTTCTTTCGCCAGAATTCTAAAACTAAATTAAACTAAATATAGTCTACATATGCCTAGACCTTCTGTTCTTAAATTCATATATATGAGAAATCATTTTGAAATCAAATATGATTCAAGAAGATTTTTCATAAAATGTAAGAATGTTATAAATTAGATATTTCGACCAGGTCTGACTTTTTACAATGGTATATAGACAGATTTTTTTTTATTATTGAGATGTGATGATTATATCCTTATGTCATTTGAAGATTATTAAATATCTTGATTTTTGTAGAGAAACGCTGGTCAAGTAGTAAGTAATTTGGTTTTATTTATTATCAGAAAATCTTACTTCGTATTTCGTTTTGATTTCCATTAATTTAATTTTTCTAATGGAGAAATATTGAATCTAGTAATTGTGAAACACGTGAAAAGTTTCTAAATGATATCGGGAGAAGTCGGATATCATTTGCGGGATGTCGTTATATCTCAAAAATTAATAAAAGCAGAAAAAGTTAAAAACATGATTGAAAGGGGCTTGGTATGACAGAAATTATTGCTTTTATTTATTGAGAAAACATCTTGTATTTCGTTTCTAAATGATTTCTTATATTTTCATCAACCGATGAATTCTAATGTAGAAATATTTAATTACTTAACTCATAATAACATATCAATTGAATGAATTGAACCTGTAAATACAAATATATATACCTTTAGAGATGCTTAAATTTATAAAGCTATTTATATAAAAGGTTGCAGTTAGGCGGTTATGATTTAAAATACTTTTGACGTTGCGTTTCTGTAAAACAGCCGATTCAACGCATTGACACAAATTCTTTAGTTATTTAGTTATTTAAAATCTTAAATCACCACTAAAATAATGATATACGTATTTAAACATTTTTTACATACACTCTTCTCTCAGATAACCTTTTTTATATTTGTTTTAGGAATAAATAAAATATATATTACAAACGAATTTTGTTGCTTTAAATTCTAATGTATTGTAGTTATTTTATGGAAGTAATCGATAATTTCCTCGGATGACTCAAAATGGAATAGAATAAAATTCCAATGCTGTCTTAAGATTATTTGAACTATAAAAGAAAGAATCTGTGTGAGGAAATTCTCAACTTATATATCCAATGAATTTTTGAATTGAAAAGGAACATGTGTATGAGAATACTTCTAAACCTATATACTCAACAAATAAAGTTTGCTATATACGGTATGTGGAAAACGTTTAATCTGAAACGGCTGCTAAGAGGTAAAAACTGAGAACTTGGTACGTGGAGGTCATTGGATTTTTATCTGTTTGTGAACTGTTTCACGAATATGCATGCGTAAATCGTTCACATGAAAGCCTAATGGTTATAGTATTTGACTCACTGTTATTAGGTTTTGGTTTCGATCTCAGCTCGATTTTTTTTTGTTTGTTTTCTTTTTACAGGAAGTGATCTGTTTAGAAAAAAACATAATACTCGCATGCACATGTCTCAGTTTCAGTAGGAATAAAAATATAATATATATGCGAATTTTACGACCGGGCAACGTCGGGATGTCTGCTAGTATATATATATATATATATATATATATATATATATATATATATATATATATATATATATATATATATATAGCTGGTGTATAGCGAGTGTATATATAACAGGTATATATTTATATATATATATATATATATATATATATATATATATACGAGTGGACCAAAACATGTACATATTATATAGTCGTCTACGTAATATCTCTCTCTCTCTCTCTCTCTCTATATATATATATATATATATATATATATATATATATATTCCTATAAATTGGGGGTTTTGTGTATTGATATTCATATTAAAATCTTTTTTTTTTCTATTTATTTAAAAAGAAAAGACAACTTTGTTATATATATGTCGTGGAATTGTATTTATCAGCAAATGACCTAGATAATTTGCATATTCTTTTAATCATCCATTTTCATTAATCCCCTATTAATTTTTTCAGTTTTATTTTCGGATGATCATCTTTAGCAAATTATTACGTGTAATTATATTTATGCAGATATTCTACATTATTTATACTTGCGTAATATTTGCGTAAAAAAGTTATAATAAACACAAAGATCTTTATATATATATATATATATATATATATATATATATTTGTTTAAAAACGTTTGCCTACAAAACTCCTCCAGTATTTCATCTATAGATTTGAAACTTAATATATAGGGTTATCGAAAACATGCGCAACTTTATATTTGGGTTCTACCCGGGGAAAATGAGCGCAAAAGTGTGAAAATTAAGGAAATGGAATTTGTCAGGTGAAGATATATATATATATATATATATATATATATATATATATATATATATATATATATATATATATATATATATATATATATATATATACGCATGTATGTCGTTTCCGGTATTAGAGATCACGCATGTAATGCTCGTTGCAGAAGTACGTTTCAAACACATATAATATACAGATATTGATACCTTCAACAATAGTCTAACAAACGGGACGAATAACATCTTTGTCCGTTTGCCTAGAGAAAGGGAGGGCATATCTTTTTTCGTTATTGTATCGCTGTATTGTTCCAGAGGCGTTTCTGAAAACGTAAATCATTTTCTACCCCGACAAATCAAACATTCAAATTGTTTTCTACATTTACATTTATTTCTGTTGCGACTTTTTTTTTTTAGTGGTCGCACGCTATTCTTTTTTCGGAGTTTTCATATTACTGTCTTTCCAGCCGAATACTTCCATGGCTGACGACTCCCTCTCGACCGAGAACTAGCCCATCCCGTCTTCTCGTTCCAACCAAGCGTATTTCTCGTTACGTCATTAACTCCATGTGACCAAAGACACAAATCGGATGATCCACCTTTGTCACGTATTTTGCTTATGTTAATTAGCATTCTTTTTAACTAAGAAAATATTTTTGAAGAATATCTCAACATAAACAATTCATCTTTAAATATTAATTTCGCTTCGAAAACATTCTTTCTGATATTCAAATATTCGTTTCTTTGTTATCAAAATATTTCTAGCCTAACACCGACAACTGACTATGAGCAAGCTAGTAGGTATTTTTCGGGAGCCAATAATATATATATATATATATATATATATATATATATATATATATATATATATATATATATATATATATAATCAATGTTCCGCATCTGATATTTTACACTGCATGACTATATTTCCGCTGATCTTGACATCATACAAAGAAGTTTTCCATGACATTCCTTACGGTCAAAAGGTTGGGTACTGGGTTGCAGTTTCAAATGCTACTGTTACTTGGTTCGACTACTTCGATTGTCAGTAATTTACATTTCTTACAATGATGATTGTGTAAGTATGAAACATTAGTCCGTAGGTAAAAAACGTATACACGGACACAGACACGCACAACACATACACACACATACGTTTTGCGCGCGTGTGTGTGTGTGAGAGAGAGAGAGAAAGAGAGGGGGTGGGGATCTGTCCGTTAGTTAGTTAGTTGGTTGGTTGGTCTGGTAAAGTTTGAAAACGAACATCTGTTCCTGCTTCCTTACATTTCTATAAGAGGCTCAGTCATCAAGTTGGTCAATCAATCTGTCAAGCGTAATTAAAAGCGACCTCAGCGTTACAGACTCTTAAAGAATACAATTCTGCTCTCCTCCTTGGCACTTTATTGTATAGGTTTATTTATGTACATTTTCTGTAGATTTTATTTCTGTATTTATTAAGAATACTCACTTTTCACGTATTTTTGTCTCTGCTCATCTCTTTCACTTTCTCGCATTCTGCCTCCTATTTCACTATACCTGTTTCGTTTTTTTACTCTATCACTGTCTCTGTTCATCTGTTTCACACTATCTGCCTAAGCACCTCTCTTTCGCTATCTCTGTTTCTGCCTTCATTATCCATTATTTCTCTTTTTCTATTTTTCTAGCCATCTTAGACTCTTTCTTCCACTTTCTCTATTTTACACTTATGGTTAATCTGTATATGTCTCTGCTACTCTCTTGCGTTTCTGTCTATTTCTCTTTTTCTTTGTATCTGGCTCTTCAGATCTTTCTCTGTTTCTGCCACTTCCTTTATTTTTCTAAGCCTCTCACTTCTACTCCGGTTTTGCCTTATTTCTCTTTTTCGTTCTCAGTTTGTCTCTTTCTACGTCTCTCATCGCTATTCATTTCGTCTCTGTCTTTTTCTTAGTCTCATCCTTCCACTTTCTATTTGTCTCCACTTCCTCTCTTTCACTCTGAATCTGCACATGTCTATTAAATCTTTTCCGTTCCACCCTGTCTTTGTCGCTACCTTTCTTTTACATCCTGAATTGAATGATTTTTCTGAATTGAATTCTATATCCCTCACTTCTTTTTCACTGTGTCTCTATCGCATTCTTTTTACCCCCCCCCCCTCCCTCCCTCTCTCTCTCTCTCTCTCTCTCTCTTTGCCAACTCTTTTTAACTCTGTATCTGGCTCTTGTTCACTTTTACACGCTATGTTTCTGCCTCCACAATTTCTTTTTTAATCTGGCTCTGCCTCAGCTCTTTTCTCCCTCTTTCACTTCCACTCTATCCTAAACTCTCTAAAGACATTCAAAGCATCAGGTGATGTAATACAATCGCAAAAAATACCTTCGTTAAGTGTTGTTTTATCATCAAATTTTGTTGGCTTTGAAGTTGCAATAAAATAAAAGTTGCGTGAATAGTTTTCTGTGTGATAACTCTTACTGAAACTAAACCCAAAATGATTGTATTTCACAAAATAACCGAAAAGAAGAGAAATGAAGAAGAGAATGACGTATAAATATTTGCGTTTAGTGTTACAACGCTGATTAAATCTGAACAAGGTATTAGATTTTACAAACGGAAACAGCCATAGAAGGTCTAGCAAAAACGTCAACTTCTGTGATGCAAAATAAATATATAGCAAAGGTAGCTTTTACCGCTATTATTATAATGATTAGAAAGTTGATTTAAAAGCTTCATAAATGGGGGAACTAAGGAAAGAGATAGGTATAAACAGTCAGACATACCTTAAGATTGGAAACTACTGAAACATTTAGAGAAGTACTGAATAGAGCATTCTCTCCTGCCTTAAAGATTTTAAAAGGATTTCTAAATCTAGTGGGTGTCAAAGAATACCCGATGTAGGGGCAGCTCTGCTGAATCGGCACTATTTGAGTCCAGTGACAGGAAGAAGTCCAGGACGACTGAAAAAAAAATGCAAAGATAAGCAGAGAGCACCTGGAAGCCTTAAATGGTCACTGATTTATTACTGTGCGGGTGAAATCTCTTCTTTTCTTATAATGTCTTTCTCAAGAAGAGATTATACGGTTTGCATCTCCTCTAGTGTTACTCCAACGATACATGCTCGATATATATATATACACACACACACATATATATATATATATATATATATATATATATATATATATATATATATATATATATATATATATACAGGGTGGCCACAAAGTCTGGCTACATTATGTAGCCAGACTTTGTGGAAGCATCCTGTAGATTATGTAGCCAGACTTTGTGAGCACCCTGTATATATATATATATATATATATATATATATATATATATATATAATCATATATATATACATATATATATACATGTATGTGTCTGTATATATATATATATATATATATATATATATATATATATATATATATATATATATATATATATATATATATATATATATATATATATATACAGGGTGCCCAGAAAGTCTGGCTACATAATCTACAGGATGCTTCCACAAAGTCTGGGTACATAATGTAGCCAGACTTTGTGGACACCCTGTATTAATATTCTATCTTTAGTTACACATGTTTTTGTTACCGAATCGTATTAATTAAATAAATTAAGATTAAAAATTACCAGATATAGATTGAATTAATATTAAAGGATATAGTAATAAAATAATAAAGATAAGAAATAATAATAATGATAGTAACGGATAAATACAGTGGGTATAGGATATAGAAATAAACTAAAACAAAAATGAAATAGAAGTATGATATATAAGTAAGTATAATAAATTAGGCTAGGTTAGGTAAATGTATGATACATTATATTCCTGAACATGTGGTTGGTTTAATATTACGGAGACTGTATGGGGTAGATCGGGTATAAGGGTTCATTGGGTAAGGATTAAGTTTTAATGGATAAACGTTCAGGTAAGTTTAAATAAAGAAAGAGAGAAATGGGTTATAGGATAATATGTTGGGGCTAATTACCTGGTTTAATACTCTAGTTCGGGGTGCTTAATATAAGGAGTCAAATGTATCTGAGTTACAAAGGTTAGAAATTGGTATAAGTATATATGTAGGAATTTACATATGCTAGATTTTTTTAAAGATTTCCCAAGTAATGGTTAGTGTAAGGTTATTTTGGATGAGATGTAGATAGTGGATAGTTTGTTAGGTTTTGTTAGGGTAGTTGGGGCTTGTAAAGGGGCATGTATGTACTCTAAAATAGGTGCCGGCCAGACCAATATAGTATTTTTGTCGTTTGGGGTTTTCTGTGGGGGTAATTGTAGCTTTATACACTACTTCTGTTAGTAGACATTGTTGATTAAGTGAGCATTCCGATTTGTTGGTGCAATTACAATTGTTATTGTTAAGGGTATTAATGTTTTTTTCCTTGTTAAATATCTTTCTTTTATGTTTCTTGATTATTTTTTCTAAGTTATCAGTACGGCTGTAGCTAAGTTTAATTGTGTTTTTAGTAAAGATTTTTTTGTAGTGCGTGATTGGGTCAGAAGTGCGTGATTATTAATTGAAAAAAAAACTTACCTAGTTTGGTTTCGACCATTATATTGAAGGGGGGTTAAACCAAATAAATTTTCTAGATCTATTCTTCTTGTTTAAATTATTAAAAAGGAATTATGTTCAATATGATAATTATGGTATTTGAGTGACCACTTTCCTTAAGAGCATTTTTATAGAATGGTTTATGCTTTAAAACTATATATATATATATATATATATATATATATATATATATATATATATATATAGTTTTAAAGGTGACTTAATTTTGTGTATACCATTACAGGACTGTGCCCTAATCAATCATGTATCTGATAGTATAAATGCAGCACTCCTTAGATAGTAACACCCAAATACATGTGTTTGATGACTTTAATATTCACCATAAAAATTGGCTTGGTTTCTCAGGTTGCGCAAGTATGGCTTGACGCTGTACTTATAGCTTTTCTATAGCCCATTTCCTCACACAGACAGTCATGTTCCCAACCCACCTTCCAGATCTATTTCCTAGCGCAGTATCCGTGGATGGTGTGACTAATGCCCACAGTCAACTTGAAGACGCAGACCACCTAGATGTATCAGTAGACATCACACTTTAATCCCAACCCTAATGTGAAGAGCCATTCCTCAAAACAAGAAGGTACTACAAAAGCAATCGAAGAATACGTCACAGATACGTCATGAACCAAAATTTTCTCTTTTCTTTCTGAACTGTACCAATGAGACAACTGAATGGTACAAAGCTGGTATTGAAGCACATGCTCCCACATGGAAGTATTATAGTAAGTCCAACTCACCGTCATAGTTCACTACAGATTGTACAGCTGCCAATTCACAAAAAAAAACAGCATGCATTTCGCCAATTCGCACGTTATAAGTCAAATACAAATAGGTAAAAATTATAGATGCTAGAAATCATTATAAGAGAGTAAGAACCACCGCCAAAAGACGGCATGATGAAATAACTGGGGTACGCATAGAATTACAGAAGATAGAAACTCGTGATACTTTAAATTTTATAACAGAATAAAGGACAATCAGTAATTCCCCCACTATCCAACAACCAAAAGTTCGCATGCACGGCAACCGAGAAGGCAGAACTGCTTGCCCGGCGATTCGCCTCTAACTTCATCGTAGAGCCTACAAGCAACTCCCTCCCAAAGTTCCGTATACGGACTGAAGCCACACTTCTCATGTCCGTGATATCATAAAACAGCTTAGATACCTCCAAGGCATGTGGGCATGATCTCATTTCTTATATACTAATTAAGAAATGGTTAGTTGATCTATTTACTGTACTTTCCAAACTCCACAACAAAGTCCTTGCTGAATCTTGCTTTTCTAATAGCTTAATGATAGCTTTTGTGGTATCAATGTAAAAGAATTCAGGTGAAAGTACGAATCCTCTCAATTATCACCCTATGAGTCTACTCCCCTCTTCGCTAAAATCTTTGAGACCTTAATCAATCAAGCACTCGAAAAAGCTACTTTTCTCTCTGACAATTTAGGCAATATCGTTCTATTACAGATATTTTAATAGTCATCTCTGAACGAATATACCATGCACTGGTTAAGGCGGGCGAATCCAGTTCTGTAGCTCTTGATATATTTAAGGCCTATGAAAATGCCTGGCACGAAGGTCTACTAATGAAAATTAAGCCATACGATATAACTGGACGAACACTGAATATGATTAGATCCTTCTTAGACAATAAGACCATCTAGGTTGTCATTGATGGATGTACCTTCAAACAACATAACATTAATGCCGGAATGCCTCCGAGGTCGATCCTTGGGTCACTATTATTCCTAATATTGACAGTGTCTGAAAATTGATATATTTGCTAATGATGAGAAGAACGGAAGTACACAAATCTAAAGCAATGGCTGAATCCTAAGAAAATGACCACCAGACCATTGCAGAATGAGACTGTAAATGGATGGTAACATTTAATGCTAGTAAGACAAGCTGCTCTCTTTTCACTATTACAAGAAGCCTCTCCAACCACCGATATTGATGATAAATAACACCACATTTGGGAATTATTCATTCAAAATGCTCAGCTTAACATTTACAGAGAACTGGAACAAATACGTTGAAAACATTTCAAAGGCTGCTGCTAGGAGACTTCTTACACCTAAGAGTATCCTGCGCCACTACGAAGCCACTATTCGCCTATGCATGGAATATTGTTGCCACATCTAGGCTGTTGCATCTACCACTAGTCTCTTCCTCTTCGATAGAGTTCAAAAAAAGAGTCTCCAATTAAATAGGTCCCGTTTTGTCAACAAAGCTCCAACCTCTGTCCCATCACCGCAATGTTTCATTACTGTGCCTGTTTTACAAATATTTTAATGAAATGTGCTCTAATGAACTCGTTGAACTTGTGCCCCCTCGACGTACTTATCCCCGACAAACTTGCTTAGCAACAAAATTACACCCCTTCACTGTTGAGGTCCCTAAATGCAAGGAAGCTTTATACTTTAATAGCTTTTATTCTGAAACAGCTAGACTTTAGAATTCCCTCGTTGCTACCTATTTCCCTGACTGTACGTATATGCAGAAGTTTAAATGTAACGTAAATTAATACTTTGTTGATTTTTCGCGACATGGTGCCAAATAGTAGCCCCTTACGTCCAATTGGCGATACGCCTTGTTTGGGATGAATGTGAGTGAAAAAGAAAAGATCAAAATCAAAATACAATTATCCTAAACCTTATGTCCAAGTCGGGTTTGCTTTCCTTATGGAAAGCTGCCTGGTATGAATGTTCATACTTCTCTTTATAATATAGACAGGTTTCGTAAATGAAAACACATCCGACCCTGGTGCCCGGCACAGGGAGAGGATGTTGTGCACTGTACTAATAACCTGCCTTTGATTAGCATGATTATTTCACTAATGACGTTCTTGCCGTATTCTAACGATCCCGTGATGCAATTTGTACAACTTAAACAATGCCGCATATAGCAGTAGTACGTGATCGTAAAAAGAAGGCGTGTCCGGATAACGAAAACTCGTAGTCATTCATCGTGGCGGGGTTGTAAATTTGGGGGACCCGGAACAGATTTAGGCAATAATCATCCAGCTCTAAACAAACTAGATCAGGCGGCCAAAGA